>NW_020455866.1:1240830-1253288 GCF_003342845.1 Nothoprocta perdicaria | reverse complement strand
AAAAAAAAAAAAAAAAAAAAAGGAGGAAAGGTGAGGAGACCTCCTCTAGTTCAGCTGTACAAATTGGGGTTTAAGGACTTACTCTGCTTGCAGGCTGGGGTTCCTGCTGCCATGTCTGTCATGGTAGTTCCTGTCTTTGTGTGCTCTAGTTTGAGATCGTATTAGGTACTGGTGAAACGAGCCATACTCAAGTTTTCAGAGGGTCTAAACAAGGTCTTGCAGAATGGCATTTTTATTCCCCTCTTTTTCCTCATCATTGTTTTGCTTTTCTTTCCATGGCTGTTTTACAGGGATGACTGAAATGTCATAGCCTCTGCCATTAGACTGGATTGTGGCCAGGGTGTTCTTCTCCATTTAGTGTGATCGGGAAAGCCTTTAGATTTTGCTAATGCCATGGGACAGGCTCTGAGGCTTCTTGCTCAGGCCACGTTACTTGATTTAAATGTCCTGGTTCTTCCATGATAGCCAGGGCACACAAGCCATGATTCTTCCAGCAGGCAACTGCAGGCAGACATTTAACCACATGAAATAGGATGCACAAAGTACACAGAAATCAGAGTATCAGCAACACTTTCCCAGGTATAGATGGAAATAATTCATTTAATTTAAAGAAAATATATGTCAGAATCATGTCTGGAATCTGTTGGAATCATGGCCAGACCCAGAGTCAGGCAAAATGCCCTGGAGTAGGGTAAACACAATATAGCAGCCTGATAAATCCAGGCCACTTTCCCGCTTTTATATCTATCCTATTAGTACCCTGCCTGAGCCAATAAACAAGGYAGCATGTGGAGGGCAGTGAAAACCACCACACAGCTCCAGCCTTTTAGTGTCCTCGGTGCGAGGCGGCTGTAGCACCTCCCTGCCCCTCTGGTCTCCATCGAGCGCCRGGTTCGTGGGGTCACTGCTTCCAGGGGCTCCTGCCCCACACAGCGTGGGCAGATGGAGCCTCCCGTGGGGAGCACTGCGGCGCGCGTGGGGCAACCCCTGCTCTGCTTTCCTGGAAAACYAGCAGGAACCGTGTTAACAGTTTCCACTATTTCTGCAAGGCTGCCCTTRGCAGGTGGCGGAGCGGGCAAATTTGTGCTACGTCTAATTCCACGGCTCCAGATAGCGGCAAATGCTTCAGGCGAAGCCTGGCTGCTTTTCCTGCTCTCCAGAAGAAGATGGATCCTGTGACTYTGTTCCCCCTCTGCCTGCCACTTCTCCCCTTTTCCCAGGCACTTTCAAACCACATTCAACCCCATCGCCAAGCCAGATATGCAAAAAGATGACGCTCCCTAGGAGTACTCCATGAGACAGCTACTTCATGGGAGAGATCCAAGTCGCCTCCTTCCCCATGAGGAAGAYGCTGCTCACGCAGCCCTTGGAGCCGGAGTCCAGCGAGCCGGGTGGGAGACATGGAGGGAGCTGGGGGCAAGGGTGGGGGGTGCATGGGAGCCTGCTGGGCATGAGAAGTCTGGCACTCGGGATGCAAATCCACAGGAAAAGCAGGATTCATTAGTTTGCTGCTCACGGAAAACTTTCTGACGTCTGTTCTCACAGGGTGCTATAATCTCCAATGGAGACTGAACTTCGTTAGGATAAGAAAAAAAAAAAAAGGTAGTTAACACATTAAAGAGACTGTAAGTCAAAAATGTATCCGTTCCTTGCTGTAACCGAGACTTTCTATATAGCCCTTAGCACTTAATTTTTCACTGTCTCAGTTTCCTCATTTTAAAACGGAGATAAAGATACCTACTATTTCCAACTCCCTTTGGAAGCTACAAATGAAATTTGCTTAATGAGTGCTAAATATATGGTATCCAAAAAGCTTTTGATTACATCTTTTTCCCAGACTTGGAGTCAGATTGCTACTTTTGGAAAATAACCTGCCTTTATGCAGAAGCATTTGAGAAAACGACAGGCAACACTGCTATGATTGGGATAATGGCACTGGAGAAGGCTGGGGAAAATAAAGAAACAAATAGTCACTGGGTAGACTAGTGATTAGTCYAGACCACATGATCAAAGCCAAGTCCTCTTTTTTATTCAGGAGAAGATCCCCTCCCTGCTGAGACCGTGATGATAACACCCCCATCCAAGGGAACATAAGAGAGCAGCCTTTGATTGCCAGCCCAGTCCGCTGGCTGAGCCTGCCCTGAGGGGAGAAGAGATTTACCTAAGAGCTCCTTACGGCTGACCCAGCCTCTCCTGGCCACCGCCTGCAACCCSAGTGTCTCCAGGCAGGACACAGCTCCCGCCGCCCCTTGGCTTTCCTTTTCCCCCTTCCCAGGCCAGCTCTTCTCTTCATGACCTTTCCTCCCTACCATTACCCTGATTTGGAAATGGCAACGTGGAGCAYAAGGTGCCCACTGGTGTCAGCAGAGCATCCGTCCCTGCAGCCCGTCTGCAGCAGTGGCCGTGGGCAGAGATGTGGCCTTAAGCTGGTGGCTTGGTGACCTCTTTGACTTGGTGTTCACTATACCTCAGGTGAAGACCAGCTCTCTGCTCCTTGTTTCTGGGTGACACCCAAGGCAGTATCCTTACTGTTCTCCCATGCTGCATACTAYGAGCACAGTGCATATGCATAAACCATGAGCATCTATCGTATGAGGAAGGACTGAGTGAGTTGGGTCTGATAAGGCTGAGAGGGGATCTTATCAACAGGTACAAATACCTGAGGGGAGAGTGTAGGGAGGAAGGGGCTAAACTCTTCTCAATGGTGGCCAGTGGTAGGACAAGGGGCAATGGATACAAGTTAGAACACAGGCAGTTCCATCTCCATCTGAGGAGGAACTTCTTTCCTGAGAGGGTGACAGAGCCCTGGCACAGGCTGCCCAGGGAGGCTGTGGAGTCTCCTTCTCTGGAGGTTTTCAAAACCCACCTGGATGCCGCCCTGTGCCCCGTGCTCTGGGTGTCCCTGCTGGAGCAGGGGGTTGGACTAGATGATCTCTAGAGGTCCCTTCCAACCTCAACCATTCTGTGATTTCTGTGATTCTGTGATAGAGGGAAACCCTGTCTTGGGTTATTTCTTCCCCTTTCCTGCGGTTTGACCAAGGCGCGTGGGTTGCTGTGCAGGGCTCCCTGCCAAGGGCGGTGGTGACTTCCCCGTCAAGGGTGACGCTCCTCACCCACCTCAGAAGGCCACGTGTACAGGCTGTCCGGTGGCCACCCGGCGCTCCCTCAGCACGGGATGGGACTGGCGAGCACCTCTTGCTCCCCAAAGGAACCCGCAGGAGCGTTCCTACCAACCTAAGGAAGAGGGAATGTGTCTCCCTCATCTCCCTCAGAGCCTGTATCAGCYTTTTGCTCTCCTGACGGCTTTTGCTGTGCTTGCGAAGTAGCGGGTTRGGTGCCGGAGCGCAGGTCCTGCGAATCTCAGGGAGGATGCACTGCATTCCCTTGGAGAGTGGCTGAGTACTGCCCTGATCCCAACGCTGAGCCCTGGGTAACCTCAGGACATGTGAGCACGGCTTGGATTTGGCGGTCGTGCTCGCGGGWTAAGGACTGAACCGCGGCACTAAGCTTCTCAGCGCTCAAGGAGCACTAAGCTCGCTATAACTTGCATGGGGAAATGTTGTTTATGCAGAGGATTAACAGATCCCCCAGATAAATGTGTTTGTTTTGATCGCTTATCTGCACTGGGGAGGGCAGAGGAGCAACCCTCATGCTTTGACATCCCACTGTAACTGGCTTTACAAAGATAACTTAGGTAGCCATATCTGGAGTCAAATAATCTCCAGTTGCTGTTGAATCCACATATATCACATGATGTTTTCCTAAGCTCGTATTTTTTTCTCTAAATCTAGAATATGATTTGAGGCTTGGTTTCATTTACTACTTTTCAGAAAAACTGCACCAGAAGATACCTACCCACACGTTCCAGGCCTATGATTTTGGCCRACCTTTGGGTGATGGAAGAGGAGATAATTCACTCTAGGAGTGGGACAGACAAAGCTGAATATTGCCGTCCTTATTTCTGAACCTTTGGCATCTGCCAAAGATGTGGCTTCTGGAGATGCTGGGATGGACAAAAGGGATGGTCATAGTCCTGGCTCTTTGCCCATGCTTATTTTGCCTGTGGTTGGAGCTGCAACTGCTTAACGCAAGCGTGATTCATCTAGATTCTCACTTCTCCTGGAAGCTTCATGTGCTGCTGGGGTCTCTGAGAGTTTATCCCAAGCTATCTAGCACAAGCAAAGAGCTGCTTTGCAGCACTGTGAAGGTTCTCACCTTTCTCCAGCAGCCCAAGACTGTCATTTCTTGCCCTGTAACATCCCTCTCCAGCAGCCAGAGCTCTTGATGGTGGCCACATGCATATTCATGATAAATGGGAAAATACAAGAAGTCTGAGGGGCTGCAGGCACCCATGGTATTATGCATAAATACTAGGGAAGCACAGCTGGGGAATTGCCTGCTCGAACTGCTACAGGTCTGTGGCTTCTTGGGGCTTTTGGGCAATGATGGGCAATTTTTGAGGCAGTCGTGACACTGTCTTGCCTGTGGTTCATCAGTGTCTAGGAAGTTTTATTTTAATCTCTCAAGAACGTGACCTATCCCGCGCCAGCAGCGTATGGTTCATGCTGTTAAAACTGGAGTGTAAAACACATGAATATATTACTGGCACCAGCTCTTTGTCTAACCATGCTTTGCTACATCTGAAAAGGATCGCGCTGCTATTTTAAGCTCGGGGGGACTTCCCAGGGCCGAGGCTGCCGTCATGCCCCGCGGTTTCCCCACGGTGCTGCTGCACCGAGCAGCGTGCGCCGCAGCAGCGTGAGCCTTAGCGCTCACCAGAGCCTGCCAGCCACTCCTGGGGCTCCAAGGCAAGCTCAGGGTTTAGCTCGCATCCACGGTCACTTTTCTGCTGGAGGGGCAGCAGTAGCTGCTGCGTTTTGCTGTCCCGGTGTGCGGGGCCGGGATGCTCCGTGGTGCCGCGGAGCTGCCGGCCCAGGGCTGGGCAGTGCTGCTCATATCCAACAGAGGGAAGTGGCACCCTCGGCAGCAACTCGGCAGCTCCTGCGAGCACTTAGCATGAAGAGAGAAAATTCCTCTGACCTATTTTGCTCTGCAGCTACCAGAGCTGCCAATGGAGGGACTGCCCACCCATGTGCTGTGAGGAAAGGCACGGGGTACATGTGCTGCAGCTGGCACAACACAGCCCTCTTTTCTCAATATCTGCTCTGCTTTTGGGCTTTCTTTTTTTTTTTTTCCTGCTCATTTTTTAAGTGATCTCGAAGATAAGACTGAAAAAATAAAGACAAGCAGCAGCAATGTGTGTGTATGTACATAACACATGCTGTGGCAAGGGCTGCAGCTGCCAAACTCCCGGCCGTGGGCGCCGCGTTCCCAGTGCCGTCCCGCGTGCCGAGGCCTTGTGCAGCAGCGGCGGGGCGAGCGCACAGGCCGTGGCCTTGCAGCCCTCCCCGTGTGCGGAGGAGCCGCCGCTTCACGCTGCTCAAGGCTGCAAGGGGCTTTTCTGCGGGCGAGGGCGGCCCAGGGTGCCAAGCTGTGCCATTCCCTGCCCTTCCCTGCCCTTCCCTGCCCTTCCCCACAGCACCAGTTTTGCAGTTCTTACATTCGCAGACAATAATGAGCAAGACCAGGTGCCTGCTTCTCTTCCCCTGTTTTCCTTCCCCACTTAGTATCTGAGGTGAACCAGTGTGGGAGGCCGTAGCTGTTCTCAGTTTCATCTTTTCCTTTTTCTTCCCCCTTTTCCCTTTTGTAGTTTCCACAAGTGAAGGGGCTGACTGACGGTTTCACTTGCAGGCTTCCCCGCTCCGGGCGGTGGGCAGAAACACAGCAGCTCGCCCTGCTCTCCGCTTGGCCCTCGCTCCAGCTGGGCCCTGGCTCCAGCTGGTTCCCTCTTGGGAACTGGGGGCTCTTTCTGTGCCATCCGGATGACAAACCGCAGCAGCCTGTCGGGAGGAGAGGCCTGGGGCTCTGCTGTGATGAGCTCCGCTGGCGCCGCGCGCTTTCCTCTGTACGCTGGCTGTACTTACAAACACCCGCAGCCTCTTCAGGCCTGGACAGCAACAACCGAGGCYCACGCTGCACTCGAGACACTGGAGCTGATTTCCAGAGTGAGGTATTGAACCCAGCAGTGGGCAGGGCAGTAGCTGCACYGATGGCACAGGGTATAACTGGGTGGAACAGACTGGCTCTGACCACCCACACGGGTGTATGTGTCTCACCTGGGGCAGGGTGACAGAGCACTCGCATCTCCTTGTTGGATGCACTTCCTCCAAGCTCGAGATCCATGCAGCCCTGTGCATAAAAAGTCAGGCAGAGGGAGCAGGAGGCCTGCGTGGATGAGCAAGGAGCTCCTGGCAAAACTCAAACAGAGAAAGCAGTATACAGAATGTGGAAGAAAGGACAGACCCCTTGGGAGGAATATAGGGATGTTGTCAGGGAATGCAGGGATGTGAAAAGGAAAGTTAAGGCACATTTGTAATTAAATCTGGCAAGGGATGTTAAAGACAACAAAAACTTCTTCAAATGTATCAGTGCCGAAAGGAAGATCAGGGAAAATGTGGATCCGCTGGTGAATGGGGTGAGTGCCCTGGTTACGGAAAACACAGAAAAGGCTGAGTTGCTGAATACTTTCTTTGCTTCAGTGTTTACCAAGGGCAGCCCTCTGGAATCCCAGACCCTAGGGACAAGAGAAGAAACCTGGAGAGAGGATGCCCTGGATAGAGAAATATTGGGTCAGAGAGCACTTAGGGAAACTCGATTCCCACAAATTCATGGACCCTRATGGGATGCACCCTAGAGTGCTGCGTGAGCTTGTGGGTATTATAGCTAAGCCACTCACTGTCATCTTCAAAAGGTCCTGGAGAATGAGGGAAGTGTCTGAGGACTGGAAGAAACCCAATGTCATGCCAGTCTTCAAAAAGGGCAAGAAGGAGGCCAGTCAGCCTCACCAACATCCCTGGAAAAGAGATGAAACAGCTCATCCTGGCTGCTGTCTCCAAGCACATGGAGGAGAAGAAGGTGCTCAGGAGTAGCCAGCATGGATTCACCAAGGGGAAATCATGCTTGACTAACCTGATTGCCTTCTATGATGGAGTGACTAGCTGGATAGATAAGGGCAGAGCAGTGGATGTCATCTATCTGGATTTCAGCAAGGCTTTTAACATGGTCCCTCAGAACATACCAAGCTGGATGGAGTGGCCGACAATCCCTCAACAATCCTGAGGGCTGTGCTGCCATTCAGAGGGGCCCAGACAGACTGGACAATTGGGCAGTGAGAAACCTCATGAGATTCAACAGGGGCAAGTGCAGGGTCCTGCACTTGGGGAGGAATAACCCCGGACACTAGTGCAGATTAGGGATGCACCTGCTGGAGAGCAGACCCGCAGAGAGGGACCTGGGCATCATGGTGGATGAAAAGATGACCATGAGRCAGCAGTGTGCCCTGGTGGCCAAGAAGGCCTGGGGTGCATTAAGAAGAGCGTCTCCAGCAGGTCGAGGGAGGTGATCGTTCCCCTCTACACAGCCCTGGTGAGGCCACATCTGGAGTACTGTGTCCAGCACTGGGCTCCCCAGTACAGGAGGGATGTGGAGCTGCTGGAGAGAGTCCAGCACAGGGCTACCAGGATGATCAGGGGCCTGGAACATCTGCCCTGTGAGCAAAGGCTGAGGGAGCCGGGCCTGTTCAGCCTGGAGAAGAGGAGGCTGAGGGGGGACCTGATCAGCGTGTATAAATACCTCAAGGGAGGCAGTGAGGAGGAGGAGGCGGCCTCTTTTCAGTGGTGGCCACTGACAGGACTAGAGGAAAGGGCCACAAGCTGAGGCACCAAAAGTTCCACAGGAACTTGAGAAAACATTTCTTAACAGTGAGGGTGCCAGAGCCCTGGCACAGGCTGCCCAGAGAGGTTGTGGAGTCTCCTTCTTTGGAGATCTTTAAAACCCGCTTGGATGCAGCCCTGTGCCACGTGCTCTAGGTGCGTGTGCAGGGGGGTTGGACTAGATGACCTCTGAGGTCCCTTCTAACCTTAAGCATTCTATGATCCCAAGTGTGAACTCAAGGCTTCAGTGTAGGCATAGAAGTGACCTAGCTGCCAGGGCCCCAGTTACATGGAGCAGGAGGTAATAACGATCAGCTATAAATGCGAGGCACACGGCTCCSCTGCTGGCTGTGCCTCCTCAATCTGCTGCCCTGTGGCTTTGGGATCCCAGTCTGCTCTTTATCCTACATATTCGGGCAATTCTTTTGGAAAACTCCATGGCAGCAGAATACCAACCTCTCTGTGTATAAAGCCTGATGCAGCTTAATTCCCAGGCTCTTATCTACTATAGAAATTTCTGCCACGCATGTAATATAACTTATCAGTTTAAGTATATTAGTCAACAGTTCCCAGCGCAGTAAATGCAGCTGATAACCGGAAAAAAAAAAAAAAAAAAAAAAAAGGCATAGGTATAGGGGTATAGGATGGTTTTGTTTCAAGAGTTGTGATAATCCAGCAGAATTGCCTTCTAAAGGCACAAATGCTGCCTATAAAGGGACTCTTTGCCTGCAAACCCTCTTGAGAGCAGAGCGGGTCTCGGACTGTCAACCCTTAGGGGCCTGAATTGTGTCTCCTTTCAGCCCTAGCACAATAGGGCCCTACCGAGGCTGTGGTTAGGAGAGTCTGCAATCTGATTAGTCACACCGCAACTTGGGTTTCTTCCATGTGAGCACTTAATTAGATTGAACTCTGCTAATTTAAGAGATAACAAGATAAGCTTAGCCCAGTTAAGGGTACGTGGTAGTTTTGTCTTTTATCAGCCGTAGGCTTCTCTTGCCCTTTCTTTCTTTCTTTTTTTTTTTTTCTTTTTTTTTTTTCTGTTGCAAGTGTTTAACCTTAGAGGGTTTTATCAGCCTCCACCCGGGATAAAAGGCTTTGGGAGCCCCCATTCTGCATGAAAGGGGCAGGCCTGGGGAGAAGGCCCTGCAGAATGGGCCAGAAAAGCAGCCCTTTGCAGCCCTTTGCAGGGTGACAATGGCCATTGTTTAAAGCCAGGTGGGGGCTCATTGCTGTGCAAATTGTGTTTAGCAAATTGTGTTTACCCCGCTGCCCCCAGAGTCCATAGCACCCAACTGCAGAATTATCATGAAGCATTGGTTCTTAAATGATCATTCATTTATCAGAAGTAACTTTCCAGGAAAAAAAAAGGAAAAAAGCCTCTGTGTGCATGCATAAGTGCAGATGTATGTAAGCACATACATCTGTACATAGCCTCGAGGCTGATGTGCCTCACCTGAAGGTGATCTCTGTACAAATTTCCCGGTAATTACRGCTGCTTGACTTGTTTGACTTGAAAGGTTTGTTGGTTTCATAATTCCTAACCTCAAACACTGCCAACAGACCTCAAAACTGTTATTTGGGCTCTTGAACATGCAAATAACTTTGGGGGTTACTTGTCCTCACTGCTCGGAGCCTTTGTTGTTGTATTTGATGCTCTTTCGGGGAAGATGAAAAAAGAAGATTTAAGGTTTAATGAAAGCTGGGATTCCCATCCAATTGGTTATTTCCAGGAACCAGAGACTTAAGATAACTGTAAAATAAAAAGAGATTGGGTTATAAAATCGCTGGCTGAAGACGTGGGGGGGTTGTGTATTTTGCATTTCCCGGGTAGGAGCAGTTTCAGAGGCTTGCGTGTCACTTGGGAGCAGCGCCCTGCTCCCACTCCAGCYTTGGGAGCACCTTGCCGGGATGCTGCCGGACAGCCCCGGCTCTGCTCACCSGGCGGCTGCTCTGCTCAGGCAGCACGTGCTGCCTCCAGGGCCGCTCTCATTTGTGGCTGCATCTGCCTCCAAGGAGCAAAAGGGGCAACCAACATTTCCTCTAGAAGCTGGAGGCACTGCCACGATCTCCTCTTTAGTGACCTGCGCTTGGGAGCCCGTATCTATTCCTTTGCTCTGGCGTTGAGATGGAAAAGGCAGCACTCAAGAAAACAGGAAAAAACAGTGCTCGAATCTCCTGTTTATGGCCCTGCTGCATTTGAGGACTGGTAGCAGAGCTGCGGTTGGAAGATGAGCATCTTTCTGCAGGAACCGAGCTCAACCTGCGTGCTGGTTTTGCAGCCAGAAGAGAGGGTCGGGATATGCAGCTCCTGCAGCGCTGTTCCCGTGTCTTGTTTGGTTCAGCGCAGAAGGGAAGAACCAGCAAAAAGGAGAGAAAAGCTATTCTTGTTCTGTTCTTGCTATTGTTGTTATCATTATCATTGTCAGTGTTGTCATTAGCATCACTGGGCAGAAAAACAAAAGGTCCCTTTATTTCACGGGCCTGAAATAATATCACTCCTGGGAATGGCTGCTTCTGGTCCAAGTATGAAGAGAAAGTTATCCAGGTAAAACGCTTGCTCTCTCCTGTGCAGTATGTCGTAAAAGTTCTTAGGGACTTGAGACCAGAGCGAAGCTTCCCTTAAGCCTGGTGCTAAATAAACCCTGTACGGGAACAGCCTCAGCCCTGAAGTGCCTGCAGCCTGTGGATAAGGTGCCAGCCCTTGGGAAAAGAGGACGTTGTTTTGAAAGGCTCAGTATGGCTTTATTTCAAGCACCACATTCAGCTAAATGCTTGCATTTTATTTTATTGCACTTCTGGATTTAATTCAATTTAATTTCCAGTCTCTCGTCATGCTGTGATTCACACAGGGCTCTCAGCTCRTTTAGAAATTTTCCTATCTAAGGTCAACCCATGTGTAGAAGTAGCCATCTGCCAAATGTTACCAGCCCAGCTTGAAGCATCACCTTCTTCGCAGATCGCTGCTGTATACGTAGCACCTTCGTGTTCATTTTGTCACTCGGAAACACACTMTTTATTTCCACTCCAATCTGTCTGTGTACAGTTAGCATGTGTATATAAAAAACACATTTATACTATAATGATTCATTAGTCTCATCTGCATAGTTTCTTGAAGCTCAGGCTTTTCCACATATTATTTTTCCACATATATATTTTTCCAAACCGGCCGCTTACTACCAGCTGATGMATATGTGCTTTAGATAGGCAGCCCACGTCTTATCGCTCCCTTTTAAATATAGCAGTTGAACTCTATTTTTTGATGATTTTAAAACTAATTTTAATCRTAAGGAGGAACAGCCAAGCGGTTGTTCACCCAGCAGCCACAGTTGTGACAACTTCCACAGGGAAGGGGCAGGTCTGGGGGCAGTGTTTGTGTATGTCACTTTGTCACTGCCACATTTAKCTAGTAATAATTAGCTATCCGTAGTGCTTTGTTTATTCATTTGTTAGTAGCTGAAGCTGTACTGATAGGTGACATCATTCTTTATTAGAAATTATTTATTTATTTATTAGCTAGGGAACATTTTAAAGCAAATCACAAGACTGGTGTTTGGAATGAGGATATTTTAACTGAGTAAAGAAAAAAAAAAGGAAGAAGAAAAAAAAGAAACAAAGCCATGCTGTAATCTGGCAGTGTTCGCCCAAAGAAATGCTCCATCTGCTTATCTGTCCTCCCTTTGTCTGCGCTGAATGGCAGCCCCACGGGTCGGGCCACGCGGCACAGGCAGAACCTTCTGCACGTGCAGCAGGGTGGCACGCTGGAAATAAATGTTTGTCTTWTCCTACAGGTCCTACTAAGCTGTGGATGAGAAGCAAATAAACTCAGTTTCATGCGCTAGAGAAATTAGTACTGCAAAGAGTCTTTTCCATATTTATCCATCAAATCCCCTATCTAATTTTTATGACAGTTTCCAGCATATTCCACTGATATATGAGAAAGGGGGTCAATAAATATTAAATATTAACCTAGTAGCTCTGTACTAATGTCTGACCTTATCACTGTTCTAAAATTGGATACTTAATAAACACTATGAGACAGGGAAACCTCTTCCAATGAATCTTTTAAGTGCGGCTTCCACCATTTTGCTTTGCGTAGTGAGCTCTTACCATGGCCTCTGCTGATATTTTTTTAAAGACTGAACTTCTTACCAGTTCTCTTGACTCCTTCTCATTCTGCTTACAATACTTGCCTTGCATTAAGCACTCTTTGTCATCGTCATTTTTTTTCTCCTACACATTCTTTCCCATTCTTTCTTTCCTTTCCTTGTATCACCTGCCTGGTCTTGCCTGTAGTCACTTAGGCTTTTCCTGTAGTTCCTGGACTCAAGGAACTCACCCAAGGACACTCAAGGAGCAAGTCGATGCAGAGCTTGCTCCCTGCTCAGAGCTCCCCATWACCGCATGGATTGCAGGAAAATATCTCTAGCTCTGGGCAGTCTGATCTGGGTAGCAACAGTTTAACAGGGGGCATGAGAGTCTGTCTGCACAGCTACCCTCTGTCTGAAGAGCTAGTTCCAGGTGTGCTTAATTTGCTGTTATGGCTGTAGCCAACATCGTCCCTTCAATCCACCCTTCAGTTTGGGATATATTTGGATTTTGCAGAAATATGTGGTTCCTTCCTTCCTTCCTTCCTTCCTTCCTTCCTTCCTTCCTTCCTTCCTTCCTTCCTTCCTTCCTTCCTTCCTT
>NW_020455866.1:1213674-1240079 GCF_003342845.1 Nothoprocta perdicaria | reverse complement strand
CCCCCCTCTCTCCCTCTCTCTCTCCCTCTCTTTCTCCCTCTTTCTCCCTCTCTCTCTCTCTCTTTCTCCCTCTTTCTCCCTCTTTCTCTCTTCTTTTGTTTTCACCTCTCTAAGCTGGACCTATGTTAGCCTGTAATTTCTAGATTTGCCTAAGCAGAGTGAGTAAGTCGTACTTGGTATCATAAAATCCTTAAGGTTGGAAGGGACCTTTAGAGATCGTCTAGTTCAACCCTCCTTCAAATGCATGCTCACCTARAGCACATGGCACAGGGCTGCGTCCAAGTAAATTTTGAAGACCTCCAGAGAAGGAGACTCCACAACCTCTCTTGGCAGCCTGTTCCAGTGCTCTGTCACCCTCAATATCAAGAAATTATTCCTTAAGTTCCTGTGGAACTTTTGGTGCTTCAGAGATGAAACTAGTGTCTCAGACCATCCTCCCTTCCCATTCTGCTCASCAGTCCCCTTGCATGCTTGTCTTGTTCCTTTTATGGGATCTTGTTGCATGTTTTACCACCAAGTTGATCTCAGGGTGGAAGAAGGCAAATGTGGGTGAGACACCATCCTGGCGAAGACTTGCCATGGCAGACAACAACAGCACCATTTTTCTAGAAATCTGCACAAATGCTACAAAAGAGTCCACACAGAGTACAAGAAGTGCACAGTGCTCAGAACTGTGTGGCCTTTGCTATGTGGAAAGTCAGTCCATTTCATTAGGGGAGAGAAATGAGAATTCATGTATTTTTCACACAAGTGACATTAATTGCTGCCAGTTGCTACTGATAAATCATTGGAGGGATATCAACTGTTGGAGCTACGTTAATGGAGAATTATGCTAATAAAAAACAAATTTCACTGCATGAAAGGAGGCCTGCTGACCTCCTCATGAGGGTATTGATGGCTTTGCTTGTGTGTAGCCTGATGAAATCATATTTCAATAACTTCTCCCCTGTACCAGGTCATCAGTAGAAATGGGCATTTCCCTATTATGAACCACAGCCTAGTAAATCCTGTTGTGGTCTTAATATTAATGCTCCTTGCCTGAAAAATGCATCAGTTCTCATTTCCTTCCCTTAATGGATCAGGGCTGACTTTGCTGGCATGACCAGCAATGGGTGAATAAGGAGCATCAGCAAACCTTGCCTAGGAGAGCCTGCTTACCATCTTCTAAACTGGATGATGGAAAATCTGGCCAAGGATTTTACTCAAATCTTAATAGAAAGTAGCTGCTTAGGAACAGGAGGACAGTGGAGACTGCAAATGCTCAGAGTGGGTGGAAGGCTTGAGGTGAGGATTAGTGTATGTGACTCATGTCAATAAATCCTGTCTGGCCCATAAYATGGGCTGTGCCATGAGTAGCTTTTCTCTGCCCAGTTTCTAAGGCATCTTCATGGCCTTTGCTCTGGCTCTGCATGGGAGCCCAGCTATGGTCTTGCTCTCTTTAGTGCTTCTCTCAAGTAGCTGCTCCTGCASCTGGGATCATGCAGCTCCTTGGGTCACCTCTTCTCCCGAGGGTCTCCAAGCGGATCTGGGTGGCGACACAAGGCAGAGGTCCTGGGCGAGGGAGGAGACGCTGGAGCAGGTGTGTGTTCCTGCCCTGCGTCAGGTTGGCACAGCGGTGCAGGGACCGCAGTCACCGTGACCYGGGAGCAGGAGGTGCACGGGCCAGCACGCCAACCGGCCAGGCTCCGTGTGGAAGCGCGKTGGGAAAACAGCTGGAGAACCACTCCAATAGACACGGACAGGGACGGATTAATGCACCATAGCTTGGTGCCTAATTCCATAACCTGGAGCAAAAGCTACAGCTGATTTTAAGAGGAGTCACAGTAATAACCCAGGAAGGAACTGCAGCCTGTGCATGTGGAGCTTCAGACAGGGATGCCACCAGTTTGGAGGGGGCAATACATCCCTTTAAACAACAACTCCTTAAAATCAGGGCTAGTGTAGTCCCACCTGGCTGTCTATCTTTAAAATACTCAGAGAGTGGTTCTAAAAATGCCACATGCAGTTGCTCAGGGATAAACTGAAGTTAAAACGTCCATTATGCTCTTGCAAATTGACTCACTGCAGGAGAGGTGAGCACCACTTCGCGCACAGAAAGGAAAGAAAATCCCTTCTCTGCTCYCAAGGTTGGATAAAGAAGGACTAAAGACGCATTCACACATCCTACTATTCAAAAAAAAAGAGAGCTGTACATAAACTGTGGGGTTTGAGGAAGGGAAATGAGATCAGTAGCTGTTGTCAGGTATGAGTCAGCCCTTCACAGTTTTTTGGACCATGGGAGTGAGCAGCGTGTTCCAAGCAATATGCTTACTGGAGTAAAAAATTCAGTCACCACAACCTATTTACATCAAACAGTATTATTGTGGCTACAGCCTCCAGGGAAAAACCGAGCTGAATCCRTAATGAAACTTCAGATAGTAAATAGAAGTAAATATAAAGAGTGGGAGGAAAGCTAATTTAATGAATGCAGTTTATTTAAATGTTTATGGGATAAATCCTGCTCCAGAATGCGTTCAGATGAACTGAAAGCATAACCTGGCTCTCCCCTCTTTAAAGTATGGGACGGGTAATATTTAATTTAAAACAATATGGCTTATTTTTAGATGCTCTAAGGTTGCGTTGCAATGCCTAATTTCTACATGGCTGGCTTTTTTTTTTTTTTTTTTTTTTTTGCTGAGGCCCACAGTGCCTACCAAAGCTTCCTTTGTGGAGTGTCAGGAAAAAAAGAGGGGCAAAAAGAAAAGGTCCACAGAAAATGTACATTTGTTTAGGTCAGCTGCAAGTTATGGTGAACCTGGGGCTTTGGTCTTCCTATGCCTCATGCAGGGCAGACTTTGCTTCAGTTAGTCTGAATTTAACCTGTCATTTCAGGTATTTGCCCATGTCTCTATTAGCATTCCAATTCATGAATAATTCTTTTGAAACAAATCACCCGGGTGTCCCCATTTAATGCACTGTGGTTCATGTGCTGGAGAAGGCTCGGAGTCTATAAGGCAGTTCAGTTCATGGGACCAGACTGGACCTCATCTTAAGTAACTCGCTGAAGGGCCAGTAACTTAGTGGTCAGCTATTTAGCACCAACAGTTTCACTCTACAGAACTGCTCCCRTTACGCTGCATTGCTGGTGATGCAGAGACAGCCCTTTTCTCAGGTCATTGCAGGCTGCCAGCTCCCAGTTTCATTAGCTCTTGCACAAATCATCAAAGGACTTTGCACACACCTGCACACACACAATTAAATCCATTTCTGCAAAGTGTAAATGAAATACTAGCAGATAGATGACAGTTAGTGAATAACAGGTCTCCTAGGTATGGAAAAGCAGTTGAGATTAGCTCTTTATTGACTGGTAAGAAAAACATTTTAAGAAGTTTGGTGTCTGCTTCACTTCCCCTTAGCTGCACAATCACCAGCCCTAAATATTCTGTCAGCAAGCTGATAACACAGCAATACTTGGAAGAGCATCACGTTTCCAGCAAATACAAATKGCCTTGCGCCAGTAGGGTGAGGCATTTTTTTTTGATACCTATTTAAGATAAGCAGTATCAATAAACTATATAACCAAATGTCTCCACTTAATGCAAAGAATCAGAGTAACATGCAATTTTSAGCTCAAAGTGTTTATATTGTCTAGCTTGGCAAGTCATTCTTTCTCTCTCTGTCCCAGTCATCCTCCTATGTGCAGAGAAATGTGCTCTGAAAGAGGAAGGGAAATGCCTTTTGTGCAGTTGATCCTGCAGGCGTGTGAGGCACCCTCCGAACAGATGATGTCCCTTGCATGGATCTGGGTGAGAGGAACCTGCCTTCTCATACCCAGGCACTTTAGTCTTAGGTAGGTGCCAAGCTTCTCACCCTGCCAAGGCTGAGCTGCACCAAGACATGCTCAGAGGCAGCCCTGAGATGCTTGTGGCAAGAGAAAATAGGAGAAAAAAAAAAAGGAGGAAACTCCTGAAATTAGGAACCTCCTCACTTAGGAGGAGCTGAGGAGGTGGAACAAGTTGCAGCCTTGAATTCCTGTTGAATATGACGTTCGGCACCTGCAATTTCAAAACTGAATAAAATTCTCTAAACTTGCTGCATGTGAAGAGGTACACAGGAGGAACTTTAGAAAAATTAATATGCAGCAAGTACATAGTTTTTTTTTCTTATTTCACACTAGTTTTCCATTTTAAACTTTCTTCTGAGTTCTTCTGTTAGGTCTGGCTTTTAATTACTATTTACAGAGGTCGTTAGAACTAGATCTTACTATTCTAATTGGGGCCATTTCAATAAACTCTCTACTGATAGAAAGCACAGATCACATTTTAACCAATGTGTTAGTCRTGTATGGTTTCTCCAAGTTAAATGGAAAGAAAAATATATATCTCTGAGGCCCTTATTAACTAGAAATGGCAGAAATTTACATAATACAAGGCATGGAAGGAGTAATAGGAACCAAAGCATAGGCTGCTAAAATGGGTTGGAAAGGCTGAGGAAAGGAGGTTAGCTATTGGAAGTATATTAGAGGCTGGAAGCCAGGAAAAAAAACAGGAAAAAAAAAGTAATGGAGAGAGTTGCCCTGAGACAGAGCTCCTGGAGACAGAAAATTTGGGCGAGGAGAGCTGAGTGGAAAAGCGGTCTTGGAAAGGGCGAGCAGCGCAGCTGTGTGCTGTGTGCTTCCAGGTTGTTTGGGGACACAGGCGCCTGTGCCCTTCTCAGCCAACAGGACTGAAAACCACGAGTCACCCTCATCATATAATAATTTCTCCTCTTGCTCGAATTATATCCACAGCGCCATTGTGTATTGTCTGATGCAAACAAAACTGTTGTGCCACAGGAATAGGCTAGAAAACTCTTTGCTACTGTGTCAGCCTCATGTTGCGTTTGAGCCCCAAGCACCTCATCCAGGTGGAGCTGGACCCCTTAGCAGTTACACTGAGGAAATGACCAATCCATCTCCAAGCAGCACATGGGCTCCGGAACTGGTGGCTTTTGGTTGCACTCACAGGTCCAAGTTCATCTTTGGTGAGCAGGAAACAGCCAGGACTACATTTCCAGAGTCAACTACTGGCTGCTCTGCCCTCTGCTTCTTGCAAGATCTGCTACTTTGCAAGTCAAGTTTGTGCTTCTGGTGTGTGTTATTGATCTAAATGAAGATTTTTTAATGACTTGGAGCAAGGCCAACGGGTAACTTTCTATGACCACGATCCTCCTTGAAGATGACGTATTGCTCTGGGCAGACAGGGTGCTGGAGGTGCACTCCATCTAAATGCAACATTTAGCAGACTGGGACATGTGCAGAATCTCCTGTTGAAAGTTGATTTTGATTTTTTTTTATTTGTTTTTCAGAATGTATGACATTTAACATATTTTACAACAGTCTTTTACTACAGAAGGGTGGGAACTGAGATCTAGCTAATTTAGGAGTAAGCTTGCTAAATTTGTATAAGGACTTATATGATGTGGCTAGTATGATAGCAGAGGGCTGTACTCGGCTGTTTATAGCATCCCTGTGATCCAGCTGCTGCAGTGTCTTTGAGAGGTTTTTACTGTTGTCTGACTGTCTGCAGGGTCTTTAAGACCACATACATGACCTATAAGACCCCTTGAAGGTGAATATATGTAGGTGCCCCAGTGCGCTCATTCCTCTTCACAGCACAGGTGATGAGGTGAGTTCCCACCCACCAAGCTCACCTCCTCACTTCACTAACAGTAGTGTATGATACAGGTTGATAACAGGCTGCCTGACAGGAGGCCTCCTGTGGACCAGAGGACCTCATGCTCTGACATGATGGAAAAGCTCTAGGATGTGCTTTCTCCAGAGTGTCACTCAGTCCTGCGTAGCGAAGAGCAGAAGACTCTCCAGTGAGCAACACACCAATAACATTGGTAGCTTGTGTCTCCTCTTTGGCTTTCGAACACTTCATGCCTTTCCTTGCTTAAAGACCCTGTTCCAGCATGGGCAGCAAAGCTCCAARATCTTGACTGTTAGATGGCCAACATACCAATCCATGCTCTGTTAATGCTTGGTGTTGACACCAGACAGCTAGATGACTGTTGTTGTGTGCTTGCTTGGGCTTCATTCCATTTTGTCCTTCAGCATCTCTCTCATAGGGAGGCTTGCGCCTGTTCAGCCGTTCTCTCCAACATTTCTTCCCATTATCTGCCCAACAAGGCATGTAGCATGTCCTGTCCCTTCTTCTTTATACAGGTGCCAGCACAGCCCTGAACCAGTGTTCCCAAACATACAGTGCACAGGCAAAGGAGACCTTGGCAACGGGGCTCTTGTCCACTCAGCATCATCTGTGGTATGGAGATCCTGCTGCCCCAGCCCACATGTCCACTCCTTGGCTCAGTGCTCCATCCCCACCGGATCCAAAGCTGCTGGGTTAGAAGCTGGTTAGTCCCACATCACCTACATGGCGTTGCCTGACCTCCATGCTGGGCACTGCCCGGCTTTCTGCGTGTTCACTTGCTGCTGTATGGAGTTGCCAGGATGTTCAGGTTTCATGGAAAGCTGCAAATCCAGATGTCATCACACAGATCCCTACTCCCCTGTATTGCTGAAGAGAGGTGCTGGCACAGGCCAGCTACCTCTCTGCCCTTGCTCAGTGTCATCACTTGCTGCTCATGCTATGAGCAAGCCTGGTGGACAGGATGGGGCTAGAAGGGCCTTGCTGGACAGCCTGAAAAGTCTTACAGGAAAGATGTCACTCCTTTAMGGTGTAAAAGATTGTGGGATGTGATCAGGGTCTCCAATGGGTGCAGAAGTTCAGTGCCTCTTCATGCAGCACAAAGAGGGTGCCTCACACGTGGCCTGGAGCGCTGCAGACATGGCCATGGCTCTTCACAACACTGTTCATTAGCAAGAGGCGAATGCACTTGCATTTTACTCTGTAGATCTGTCAAGGTCTTGGCACTCAGAAAACATGCTGAAGTTAAAACTTGGTTTAAAGTTACAGATAAAACCTATACTTGCTAAATAGTCATGTAGTCATCTAGCTCGGGTTATTTCAGGGGCCATGGTACAAAGCATATGCTTTGCCATAGTTCTCTTGACAAAGCCCAGGCAAATATGTGAATATTTTAGTCTGTGATTCCGCAAGCCATTACTGCCATAAATCATTCATAATATAACATGCTCTAAAAGAGTATTGCTGCCTGTTCACTTTTAGCGAAATACTAAATATAACCCTTGTGATTTGGCCACGAATGGATTATCTTGGGAAAACCCCATCTGTTCCAAAGAAAATTAGAAGTCGTAACCACATGATAYAATACTTTGAAATAAGATAAATCAGCGCTGACTTGGGAAGTTCTACCTGGGTCCGGTTCAGGGTAGTTCCTTCTCAAGAGCAGATGTTCATTTTCACATAGATGTCCCAAGGCAGCTATTTCCAGACTTTTATCTCCTGTCAACTCCAGTCCTATAGTTACAGCCCTAAAGCAAAGGCCAGGCTCCTCTCAGGTGTACGTCAGCTGGCTCAAATTCAGCCCTTTTATGGTCAAATCTTTGTGTGATGCTTTCAAGTTTTGTGTTCTGCTTCCTTGGCCAGTGTCAGTACAATGGAGGAGTGCATTTAATAACAGCCTCAGACCGCTTTCTTTTTCTTTTTTTTTTTTCGGATGAAAACTGTATTTTGGATTTCTACGCAATGTGTATGTGTATTGCATAGAAAGCTTGACTTTCTATATAGCAATTTTTTTTCTTCATCTTCCTATTTGGGTTTCTTTAACAATGTGTATTCCTGAAGACAAATCTGCTTAAAATACTATAAATACTATACTATACTATACTATACTATACTATACTATACTATACTATACTATACTGTAAATACTATACTAAAATACTATAAATCCTTGAAATGTGGATGATTATTTCTGAAAGTATGCAAATTATGTAAATGAAGTAGAACACAGAACACCAAAATGAATGAGATACGGTGGGAAAACAAAGCTAATGCTTCACTTTGCGGGGAGCTGCTAATCGTGCAATCAGGTAACTTGGTAAACAGTGATAGTAGCTCATGCTTTGAATTTTTCTCAAACTTTATTTTTATTTTTTGGCACACAGCAAGGTGCTTAATAACAACTTTTTACAAGAAGGCATACTTTTCTTTTTTTTTTTCTTCCCCCCCCACACATTAATATCTCACAAATACCATAGCACAAAGATTCTTTCTAAAACTTCTACCTGGAAGAGAACAAGCAAAAATCATTCAACTAAAGACAATGGTAAGCCTAAGACCAAAGATTAAGGAACGACAGGAAATAAATTAAACACTGGGTCAATATATTCCGTGGTGGTGCTGTACAATGTTACTGTGTCATAGTAACCCTGACCTGAGCATTTGTCAGGGTTCTTGCTGCTTTGTCTCATATTCCACAGTGATATTTGCTAGTAATGCATTAACAGAACTCACATTCCCAAAGCATGGAAACATTTTTTTTTTAGTTCCCAACATTATAGACATATCTTGAATCAATAGAGCTGGCACTTTCTGTGATAATCAGAAGCCCTGTGGAAGGTAATTGTTTTGCAGCAAATGACTTTATGTGATTTGATGACTGCTAGATCCCCAACACTATTCTTGCTGTTAATCCACTGTGATTTATTTACCATTTCTACCCTACTTATCATCACATTATTTCTGCAGGGTTCTTCTTGTTCTTTGATTTGCAGAACCCAGTTGCACATTTTGTTGCTGATATAGTTTGAATATCACTTTAAATGCTGTGCCCAAACAACGTATTTCACTTATGCTGTTTCTGGGGAGATTCCTGGGTGGTCACTAAATTAATTAAGATATGTCAGCCTGACATATCTTAATTGCAGAGCTGTCATTTAATGAATGTGTGTCAGAATATTCTGGTAATATTTTATTATTCACTGCTTTTGCTTTCTATGCTTCTCAGGTTTTAAGGGTCATCAGAYAGGTACAACTGCTCTTGGATAGGGGATAAGGATAGTGCTAGTTGACCAGTATCTCTTTCCATGGTGTTTTCCATGGTGTTTTCATTCTGCTCGTGTTTCCCAAATCAGAGTTACGCTTTGAAGGTTTACCCTGGAGCTCTGAGGTCCTGCTCTGGGTGAGGAGGGATGAAGTGGCCACCTTCCTTCATGCCTTGGCCAAAGATGAAGACAAAGAAGTGGACTCTGTCCACACCTCAGGAGAGCAGGCAGAAAGCTCCCAAATGACCCCTGTGCATGTGGCTTGCTGCCCAGGAGCCACCAAGGGAATGGTTCCCTGGCAGAAGCAGCCTGGGGAACACGACCTGCATTAGCTGCGTTGCTCCCTCAAAGCTCGTTTAGGTGAAGGGGGAGCATCTCCTTGAATGTGTGTTTTGGGGAGGAAAGGGAAGGCCCTCGCTCCTTCTCCAGCCCCCCACTTCATCTGTCCTCCTTTCACGCATTGAGCAGACTTGGATTGTCTCGTGCCATAAAATCCTGCCCATTTCGTTTCTTGCTTATCACTACCATGTTTATCAGAAAAAATGCTTTATTGGGGATGCAGACAAATGATATATGCAACAAATACGGTAAGGCTGGGAAACTCTGCAATTGTTGAGATTATTCTGGATGAAAAAAAAACCACTTTTGTTGGTGTAACTCATTTTTGTTTGGAAAGTAGTAGCAGCGTGTTGACAAGATAACTCTTTCAATAATTCCTTGCCTTACATTACAATAATTCCTTACATGAGATGGGATTTGCTAGTCTAGAAGAGGTAACAGTGCTAGCTCAGCAAACTGCTTAAAAGCAGAAGAAGCCAAAGTGAGGTCTGAATAAAACTGGAGGCCCTTGGAGCTGGTTTGTGGAGGAGGACTGGGTGGATCTCCAGAGTAGCTGGAGGCATCCAGTGCTGCCTTCCTCTCCTTCAGCCCAAAGTCTCTGGCAAGCACAGAAGGTGGCATCAGGCGTGATGGGGATCCTCCTTAATAAGAGAATTTCCAACAAACAAAATGTGCATAAAACCATCTTGAAGTTGATCATTTACACCAGGCCAGTAAGGGAACAGTGCAGACCCCTCCTTCACAGGCCTTGGGATTAAAYTGGGGAAAACTCTACTCATGTTGCACATGACCCATGGAGACCCATGATCGCATACATAGGAATCTGCAAGCAAAGGGGCTGTTTCTAATGCTTAAATGCT
This sequence comes from Nothoprocta perdicaria, assembly GCF_003342845.1. NCBI lineage: Eukaryota > Metazoa > Chordata > Aves > Tinamiformes > Tinamidae > Nothoprocta > Nothoprocta perdicaria. The sequence goes on along the minus strand of NW_020455866.1, from coordinate 1,229,948 downwards.
CATAGGGGTGAACCCATAATACATCCTTACAGAGGACTTACATATTTCTAAAGGGATATAACTCTGGTTTTGCTCTCAAAGGTACAGTTTGACCCCAAGGAGAAGGTGTGGAATTTTCCTCTTGTTTTGACCCATAAAAATGAAAATGCAATGGACACACATTTCAGTTGCTAGAGCCCCAGGTCAGCCGCTAGAAAGGTCTGAATTAAAACCAAGCTGGCAAGACTTTCTAATAAAAATGTTATTGTGCCTATCTGCTGCAGCACCTCAGCGTCTCAGAAGTCACAAAGTCAAAGCCATTAAAATACTGCACAAACAAACAGAAGGTAAAACCCTCACTAGCAAAAAAAGTTAAAACATTGTGCCAAGCCTAAAGCCCCAGCAAACGCGGACTTATGAGAGGATTTATTTAGCTTCAGAGAACTGGAAGTGGGGAAGTTCTCATGAAAAATACAGCCCAACGTCAACTGTAGACCTTGTTTCATGGAAGCCTTAGGCCAAACAAGTCAACCTTTAAACTACATCCTGCATCTGAATTTTTAAAACCTGAGTACGTCCTAGCTTGACAAACTATGGACTGTAATTTGCCTCTTATTTAACCTTTCCCTCTGTTTTCCAAAGTGAACCTAGTGCTCTGTATTCACAATAACTCTAAAGGTTTCTSTTTTCATAACTGCCATCTTTAAGATGGAGTACCAGGAGATGGGAAGGGAAAAGCTGATCGAAACAACTGCTTRACAGGATTTGTAAATGAAATAGCGCTTTATCAGCAGCATTGTACCTCCATGGCTAAGGCTAAAGCAAATCCAAATAATGTATTAATTGATGTACTTACATTGCAAAAAGTTCAGTGTAGGCTTACACATCAGCAACAAAGTTTTCCTGCCTATATGGTTTGGTGGGGAAAATGGCATTAGCTCTTCCAGTGAAATAGCACTTTTGATATTTAACCTGCATCTTTACTAATCTTTCCCAGAGGAACAGATTAATTTTGTTTGCAGAGAAAAAAAAATACTGTGGTTTTAGGAAAAAATAGCCAAGGAAAGGGTGTTGTTAAGAAGAAAAAAAAAATACTTCACGTTGAGATACAAATGATGGAAGAGAAGAACAATTCAGACAAAAGAAAAGAGATAGAAAAGAGCAGAGTTTATATATATAGTGTCAAAATCCCTCCTCTCCCTTCAATCCAAATTCATTATTTGGAGGGCAGGAACAGAGAGGGCTGGGGGGCCCTCGGGGCTGGGGCAATATTTTCCTTTCATCTTCTCTGAGCTTTTTAATTCCTTTGCTGTTTTTAACATTTTATTTTATTTTATTTTATTTTATTTTATTTTATTTTATTTTATTTTATTTTATTGCAATCGTTGTGAATGCATCATACGCACAAGATAACCCTTCCTGAATCTGGAATTAAATCAGCACACGTGCACAGGTTTGCTCCCAGGGCACCTCCAGTTTCCTTGGCACTTGTGGGAGAAAGCTGCTACTTTTCTTTCCAGGCGCCTTGGTGCTAAGATGGGTGCTGGAGGTGGTTTTATCCAAACGATGCTCTAGGTCATTTGCTCTTTCAGTGCATCGCTGCCTTTCTCAGTTTCTCTCTGTCTGCAGAGTTTTGTTCTCATGGGTTCTCAGTGGGTCTTCTCACTGCAGTGGGACTCCTCTGTGGCCCTGGGGCTCCTCTGCATATGTGAGACTCCTCACGGCCATGGGGTTGCTCATGGTCATGGGGCTCTTCTGCCACCGTGGGGCTCCTCCACGGCCATGGGGCTCCTCAGCGTACACAAGACTCCTCATGGCCATGGGGCACCTCTGGGGCCATGGGTCTTCTCCTCATTGCAGTGGGTCTCCTCTGCAGTCCTGAGGTTCCTCCATGGCCATAGGGCTCCTCTGTGGCCATGGGGCTCCTCGCACTGCCGGGAGGCAGGAATGTGGCCCCAGCGCATTCCCAGGATGGACAAACCTCCCGCCTCCTGGGGTCGGGAGAAATGGAAATTTTACCCTGCCATGGTTTTCATGGGCAGGGTGGGTTAATTAGCTCACTAAATACTTTCTTATCTCTGGCAGACAAAATTAGGGAGTCACCTTTACTGGAAGTGTTTCAAAGAAAAAGAATTTCAGTTCTGTTTTCTCCGGCTTTTTCGTTCGTGTGAAGGCCAGCCTGTCAAGCTGCTGATTGTTTGGGGCTCTAAAGCAGCTCATATCTTTTTTTGATATTTCTTGTGGCTAATCGTTCCAACTCTGCCTTCATATTTGGGGACCTATTTTAATTTACTACTTTTCTCCTCTGCTACTGCATATATTATCAGGAATACCTAATTACATTTTTGGTTTCTTTTGTCTACTTTACAAAACACATACAATGCAATGTTTACTCGTGCAATGCAAACAACTTAATTTAGAACAATTTAAAAAACAGAGTTAAATGGAATCCATAGAATCCACTGCCATAATTTGGAGGTTTTTTTCCCCCAATTCTGGGAAATGATGATGGCCAAAACCAGTGATCGTCTAGTATTTTTTTTCCAAAAGGAGCTGAGCCCTGTTGGGTCAGTAGCATGCAGGACTGAGCTGAAATTGCTAAAAACACTTTCCAAAGAAGGTCTGATTAGAAAGATTTCAATAGTATTCTCTGAAAATGGAAAATATCATTCCATATAATGGCAGAGCTTACTGAGTTTTTATTGGCTTGGAATGACATTCAGCGTTCAGGAGTACATATTCTAAGAATTATATCATGGACTGTTGGGCACATTTAAGTAGTCTGTATGTTTTCCTTCATTATTTCATAAAACATTTCTTAGTTTTATTATTTTGAATAATAATAAACCTTTGAAAAGTATAAAATCATTTTCAATCAGAATTGGCAAATGCCTTTATTTTAAGTTCAAGTACACTGCAGCTGAACCCAAAAGCCCCTAAGTTTTGCTCCCAATGATTGACATTGAATCTGGAGGGCCAGAATACTGGATCTTCTTATGAGTATGGAATTAAAAACAACAACAACAAAAACTATAGAGGATCAAGTTTCATATTTTGAGTCTTTCTCCCTCAAATATTGAGGAGAATTGTCTTTAAAATCTTGTTGTAAAGGAAAAGCTTAAATTCATCATATCAAATAATTTCTAGAAGCTGAGCTTTAAAGAAAACCTTAGATTTGGAAGACATTCTATAGAATTCCAAAAACGTGAAACAAATGTTGTTGGTTTGATGGGGTTGCTTAAGCAAACAATATCTATATATACATCCGATCTTTTGAAGAAAAGAAGAAAAAAAATAAAAAAGGRAAAAAAAAGAAAGAATGGTCTCAGAAATAGCCCAGCTGACTCAGACCACAGTGATATTCTTTAATTCACCTACGGATCTGGGTGGGGTAATTCAAAGCCTGAGGGTTGTGCAGTGAAGTTCTTCAGATTCTTTGAAGTTTCCCCCCCAACATTAGGTTTCAGATATAAATTGTAATATTTGAGGATGATATTACTAGCTTCCGATTATCCATTCTTGCATGCTGTGATGTTTGGATTCTTTAAACACAAAAAAAAACCCCAACATGGTTAAAAAGTAGACCCTTTTATAAAGATAGTCTGCTGAGAAACTCCACAGGGTTTTGTTTGTCTGGCTATTTGCTTGTTTGGGTGGTTGTCTTCCGCTGATGTCCCCAGATCTCCTTTATTGCAATTAAATGATACATTCAGAGAAAAAGGAAAATATGTCTTTGTTCATTTATTCAGGAGGAAATATTTGATTTAATTTAACAGACTATATTCTTAAAAAAAAAAAGAAAAAAAAAAAAAAAGGAAGAAGAGCAAAAGCGGACACCGAGCCAAATCCTGCCCTTAGCTACACCTTGGGATCAGGGGAGCACCTCGTCGGCAGAGCAGTGCTGATGAGCAGGTCCCTGTGAACCGGACAGGGATATGTGCGCGCTCCGCAGAGCCAGAGGGAGGGAGCCCCCATCACCTCCGGCTGACAGCTGGAAACCTTGGAAACCTTGGAAACCTTGGAAACCTTGGAAACCTTGGAAACCTTGGGCCTTGCTCTGCCCGCCTGCTGGCCACGGCCTCGGGGTGCCAGGAGAAGCCCGGGATGCGCCCTGGAGCCAGCGGGACCCCTGGGCTCAGCACCCACCAGCTGCCCGTGCCCGGACAGCTTCGGCACCAGGGCTCTGTGGGCTCACCAGACAGGGGGGAAAGGGTGCACGGACCTCCCAGCTGAACCTGCTCTACCCCCCAAAAAATATATCTTAATATTATTTAAATTATCATGCTTGTCCTCAAATAGCTGTGTATTTGAGAAAATTCGGACATTTYGGTCATTAATTGGGGAATAAAGAGAAGGAAACGTAAGGAATTCCCAGTGTTCATCGTCTATGATGCAGTGCCATGAGTCAGCTTTTCTCCGGGCTGTGCTGGAGGTGAATGAGGGGAGGTCAGAGCGCTGAATTTTGGCAGGAGGGGCCACGTCCTGAAAGAGGAGCGCAGCAGCGGAGGCCAGAGGAAGGCAGCGGCCGGGGCAGCCGCTCACTGGGAGCAGTAGCTGCTGCTGAGGATGCTCCCGCTCTGCAGCCCAGCGACCGGGCGGGTTTCATCCTTCCACTCTCATCTGCGCCCTTCCCCTCTTCCCTACCAAAAGTGAAGCATGGATTTCGGCAGATATCTAGAGAAATATATAACAACAGGAAAAATACAGAGATAGAGCATCAAAGTGCTTTCCTGGCCTGCTGCCATTGGTAGCTTGGGACTAATTTAAAGTGAACTTAAAGTGGGACTAACTTACATTTAACATTGTTTGGAGGAAATTTTTAATTAATTWATTTATTTTTGTGTGTGCGTGAAATTGCTTTTGGAACTTCTATGAACTGCTGGCACTCGGTGTCCTGTGACAAGGAGTTCCACAGCTTATCTCTGTGGTGTGTTAAGAAATATTTTCCTCTGTTTGAACTTTTTTTTTTGCCTCATTTGATGCCATTTTGCATTGCAAGAAAAAAGCTGTTCCCCCTTTGAGTTTTCCGTATCACCCATGCTTATAGAAGCTTCTGCCATAGGTTCCCYACACTCTCAATTTCTTTTCAATGATCAATATATGAACTGAAAAATAAAAGGTCATGGAAACCTTTCATGTACATTTAATGTACATTTAAAACAGAGCTGAGAACTGTCTGCCCATAAGAGTAAAAGTAACAGGCTTAATCTGCACTACGGAGTTTTCTTTCTTGAGGGAATGTCTTTGCAGAGAATTAACATCCAAATTTAAGCCCTGAGAGCACGTCCTTGTGCTTCTGCCAGTCTAGTTAAGCCAGCCCTACGAGCAGTATAAACCCTCCCCTGGCACTTGTAGCTGGGCAAGGGTTTTGAACCGCTGCCCGTAATGTTGAATCACAAGCAGGAACAAATCCGTCGTGTCCCGTTCCCATGCCTGCTTTGGTGACTGTGTTAAAGCCTGCAAAATTAAAAGGTTACTTCCAAGGCTTTAAGATAAAGAATCTGTTTCAGGAAAGCATTTGTAATATTTGCAGGCAGTGCTTCTTCTTTTCATTTCTTCTGCCTGTAATATTAGTTGTGGCAGTTTCCTTAACAGAGCAGAGCTGCCCTTGGGCTTCGGGGGGCTGCGTTGGGCAGCTGCATTTACCCTGTGCAGGGACTGGAAGGAGTCTCAGAGTGCTGATGCTGCAGGTAACGGCTCTACTGCTCCACCTGCAGGCCTGGGGCTTATCTCCAAAGGCTCTTTGGGCTGGGCCTACACATTCACGCTTCAGAGGGAGAGGGATGTTTGGGCAGCAYGCATGTCCTCACACCAGTGAGACTGGAGAGCTGGCAAGAGATTTTATTGTTACTGGGTCTGAGAAGAATTTTAGGCTGGAGAGRGTGAACACATGTATCTGGCACCTGTAAAGCACTATATTTTGTTTGACTACCAGTCGTTTTCCTCTATCACTTCGCACCGACAAGGCCCCTCTGGCTACATCTGCAAGTGCCTGAGACAGTCCTGCCAAAGGGCCCCGGCCGTGTGACAAGAGCAGACCAACGCTCCCAGGCCRAAGCAGGACTTTGGCAGGAGGCACGGCCTGGAATCTCGCTTTATCTCAGACCGAGATGAGAAACTCAAGGGCAGAAAGGAGGAWGGGACCAGCTGGGAAACACGAAACAAACCCGCCTGAATACCCACACCTCCTTCTACCCAAATGACCTTGGAACGAGTTTACTGACAAGAGTGCTGTGAACTGTGCTGTTTGTCTGCGCTGGGAATGAATGTAGGAAATCAGGGCTGCTTTCTTATCTTCATAAATCTTCAGAAGTTGTTTGTGCTAAAAAGCTTTTGACAGCAGAGCCTTTCCTAGGTGGCACTGAGTTTACCGTGTGCCTTATTTTTGTAACATGCAAAATGCAAGTGAAGAGCAAAGCACAAATCTCAAACTCCACAGCCCCTTGCAAAACAGAATGAGAAGGATAAGAAATCTGACCACATCTATGGGGGATAGGAAATGGTATTTCAGGTCTGGAGAGGCTTAGCAAGGTGGTCTCATTGCTATTCCCATCTCCCTTTTTGCTAGGTCSAAGAGGGGCCTGGCAGCACACTGACAAGAGCCATCATCAACAGCAGCACCCCTCTGTGCTTGGCTCTGATGGCAATTTGTAAGTGCACTTTCTTTGCTACCTTTCTCGYGGCTCAAGGGATGGTGTCTGAGAGGTAAGAGAGCTTGCAGGGTTCGAACCTCTAACACCCATTTGCCCGTCTTCAAGAGCAATTCTCACCCAGCAGATGTCCTAGAGCTCCCACCCTTGTCCTGCTAATTAAGCGTCTAGACCCAGGGCCTCAGAACCAATGCAGCCTCTGCCAAAAACAAATAAAATGAAAAGCAGCAGGCAACTGGTATGAAGCCCATTAGACACCAGCTGCTCATGCCAGGCTGCTTTCCTGCATCAAGAAACCTGATAGGAATATCTGAAAAGRACTCCCTGCCTCCAGGGTCTTCCAGACCCGTGGCAGCATCCTTGGGACATGGCTTTCCAGCACTGGATGCACTGTGATTTTTATCTTTGTTTCCATAGAAACTAGAGCACCTGGAATGAGCCCGCTCCTGTCAGCCCTCGGTAGCTCCAGGCACGGGAGATCCTACACAGCCTCCAAGTGCAAAAGCTGCTCCTTGCAGCTCCTTGCAGCTGTGAGCCCCCTCCCACATTACGTGGTCGCAGTATAAATCACTTTTATCCACCAATTTATACATCTCCGTTTCCACAGTTCTACATGTTATCAGTGCTTGCACATTTACTTGTTCTTTCAGTACTTGCACTTGGGAGTTACTAACGCTATGTTCTGTTTAAACATAAGAATATTTTCAGGTATATTTGCTTGTGAACTATTTGGGCTTCCAAAACAGGATCCGTAAGGCATGCACACAACAACCTATGTATGGAAAATAAATGTACCCTGGCCCCAATATTCATGATTACTGCGGCACCAAAACCCCATCAGGCACCACTGAGGTTCATTCACACAACCATGGGCTGAGCACCACCAGGGCATGATTTGGTAGAGCCAACAAGATTCCTGTCTGCCTATTCCAAGCATGGGCTTTTGCTCCTAGAGTAGCCCGTGCACAGAAAGCCCAATAACGTGTCCCAAGTGGCCGCCTCAACCTTCCTGCTGGTAGCTGCCACGTAGAGCTCCGTTTCCCAGGAACTTCAATCTCAGCCTCAGAAGGGAGATAAACACGTTTTTGTCTATGATTCAGCAGCAGGTTTTGTGGGTTGTGTCAGGAGAACAAAATGCGGTGCCTCGGGATAAGAGGGGGAAGGCCGAGTCTTTAACACCCACAAGCGGGAACAGGGGTCGCGGTGCTGGAGCTCCCACGCAGCCAGYGCTGCCCTGTGGCTCATGGGTTCATGTCGTGGTCATGCAGCCACATCTGCCCGCTGTGGGTGGCGCCGGTTCCCACTGCTCCATCGGGGAAAACACCCGAGAGAGATGGGGACACGAGCCATGGCCTCTACAGCCCGAACAGCATCGCAGCATGGAGACCTGGCCGGGCCTCAGCCTGCTCCGTAATATGAAGCTGAAGGAAATAATTCCAAAATTCACTCAGGCAGACATGAGAGGCAGAGAGGATCCAAATACCTCTCTTTCCCCAGAGCTGCTTTTCCCTGTAGCTGCCTCAGTATCCAACCTTGCGGGGAGGAGGCACCCAGGGCAGCAGGGAGGCTGAGGGAGCAGTCCCCTCTCCAGCACRAGGGCAAGCCCGGTCTGCAGGAGAGCTGCAAAACCTCTGCAGGCGACTTCTTGGCACTTGGAAAGCARGAGAGACGGGGCAGAGACATCCGCGTTCCCTTCCAGTCCGGCTAATGTTTGCTCRGGAGCAGAGCGAGGCAGGGGGGCTRGAGAATCATTAACTGTCCCCGCGAGGCGCCGCAGGGTCGCGGTGGGCCCTGCCATGGGGCAGGCCCCACAAGGGCAGAGCTCTGCGCGCAGCCAGGCCCGGAGCGGAGGCACCCAGCCCTGCTGCCAGCCCTGCACACGGAGCCTGGAAGACGGAGCTGGCTTTCTTTGTCATTGCAGTTCCAGGGATAAAATTAGCCCCAGGTGTCTAATTGTGGTTAACACTTGCGAAATTTTTGATATCCTGGTCTRACTGCCTCTTCTCCAGGGTCTTCTCTTCCCCTGAGAGGACAGCCTGCTCCCTGCTCCCTCCGTAGCCCCTGTGTCTCCGTGAGGGATGCAGRTTTTTTGACCCTGTTTCTCACTTGGCAGCCCAGGTGGAGATAAGCAGCGTGTAGGTGTGTGGAGTGGGGGTGGTTGGGGATGCTCCCCCCAAACTGTCTGCCCCCAAAGCCACTGTGCTTCCTCCAGCCCCTCATCCTCCTCTCAGTCATCCTCCAACCCCTCCTGCTGCCCCACACCTCTATGTCCCACAGCCAGCCAGGCTGAGAGGGTCTCAATCTTCTTATTTGCAGACTTAAAAGTCAGTGCAATGGGTTGTTCTACCGGGCACAGCCGGGAAAACACACCAGCCTTTCAAGAAGACATACATATTAATGTTAATGCATCCTATTTATTTATTTATTTATTTATTTATTTATTTATTTATTTATTTATTTATTTATTTATTTATTGCAACGTAAGTGCTATGCTCACTTTCCAAGGGCTGTTCTAACCTACTGTTATTATTGCTGCCAAGACCATGCGGGCAGAGGATGCAGCCAGTGCGCAAAGCCCTCATATAATGTAATTAACGTTCTGGCCACTGGATGCTACTGTTGCTCCAAACATCTGCAAGGGAAGGCAGSGGAAGGACTTGTGTGCAATGCGGTCTCCAAGCTTTTTAGCCTAGCTACGGGCTAAGGTTTGGAAAGCGACCTGTGCTTACATGGCTGTCATCCAGTTAGTGTCTGCCCATCAGCTAGGAAARCATAGAAGAAAGTTGTTATTCTGATGAAAGGCAGTGTCTGCAAGCAACCCCACACAAGCTGCTCATTAAACCAATGCTACTGAACTGAGATTTTAATAATGATGAAGCAAGTGATCTCCAAGCCTTTAGATATGGGGATTTTAGAGCATTTCCTAAGACTCTGAAGTGGCATTGTATACACTATACTAGTGGTACTCAAATTTCAGAAATATGCAGTGCTTTTCAGGTACCTTTGACCTCTTATTCTACCCACTAAACAATCTTCCCCAGAACATTTATTAAGGTTTACGTGCAAGCAGTCTTTTCYGTTCTTTTCATTACTCTAATCAGATGCAAACATTTATCCTTCATTTTTTTTTCTTGATTTATAATCACAATCTGGCGCTGGATGAATATTGAAGATGCACTAGCAATAAATCTATGAGTTGATTCGTCCTACCCCCTGAAAATGGGCCCAAACAAGGTAACCTATTTTTCCCTCTTTCTTCTTTCATCAACATTATCTCCTTATTCCATTCCAGGTTATTTCTGCTTATTTTTACCTTACTTTTCAGTTGATCTCTGTCTCCCTCAGATTGCCTCTCCTTTTCTTTGATACTCCCCCACATCTCTTTAATTATTTTTGCTCTCTACCTCATGCCTCTCCCCCCAGCCTTTCTATATAGATCCCTTGCAGTTTGTGTGTGCAGCTTTCACTGGTATATTCTAAAGCAAAAGCTTCCTATAGGATTTGCACAGTTACTATGATTGAGATGCGCCCAGAGCAATTCATCATTTATTGATTGGCACCACTTAGAAAATACTTCCTTTGTAGACAGAGTGCTACCGCAGCTCCTGTTTCCATTTCACCCAAACAAAGCAAAGAGATTTCTGTAAATGGTCCTGCTAATGTCCCCAAAAGTGACTGCAGACATAATTGCCTTTGACTCTGGATGACACAAGGTGGGCACACGRCTGCACACCAGTTGTTCACCGAAGACAAACAAATGAACCACAAACCCCCTGCATATTGGCATTTCCTTTTGTTTCCTCATGCATTGTAGGAAGTGCCCAAGAATTATCCCTACAGCAATGCAATATCTCATTAAAGCATCCTCTTATCTCTATGGCGAGTAACTTATTTATGCAGTGAGAGTATTTTCTTAGTGTTATTGTTCCACAGTTTCTGTATCTGTGAGCATGCATGCTCGAGAGCAGCTTCTGCACACACATTCCCTTCTGAACCCCTATGTGATATATGAGCCTTTGTCATGTCTGAGGATACACCTGGCGAGGAAAAGCTCCTGTCCGAGGAGTGAAAATATGAGTGTTCACAGATACTGCTCAGTTTGACTGGSTATTAGTCAAAAGGCATTCACATTGCTTATTTTAGCTGCTTAATGTAAATGATTAAAGCTTTGATTTATCATGTTTAGTTTAGTCAGTTAGGTTAGTCTTTTTGTTAGTCAGCGAGGAGAAAAATACTCCTCAAATGGGATGAGCCATATGATCTCAGGCAGAAGCTTCATTCATGAAGATATGAAACTTTTGATGGAGATGGTGGCTTCTGCCCATGGTAAAGGGAATGCTTCCTCACTGTGCCTGCTAATAATAGCATTATTCAAGAACAGGAGAAAGCTTTCTCCTTTTGACTTACTATTATCATTGAAAAGGTAGCTGTCTGACCATTTTCCTCTAAATCTAATTTGACTTCTTCAGCTCATCATAAGAAAATTCTCCAAGAGTTCATACTGAAAGCAGGTTCTTCATCAAAATTTCCCTCTCTGCATTTTGCATACAGTAGTTTCTGCCTTGTCCCTGGGAAACTGCTACTGGGCTGATGTAAAAGTGTGCTCATATCTCCTAAATCTAACTCCTCTTGCTAGGGTAGAACAGTCTAAACCTTCTGCTATGTGTTCACCAGTTGTCCTGATACACTTGCAGGATTAACGTGAGGGATAATAAACTACCAAAATATAGCTCCATAGCTGCAAAGCCCTCAGTGCTTTAAATTAGAAAGTGTCTGCTTGCGAGCAGGAGAGTGATTGGTGCAGAACCTTGCCCTGCAGGCACATTTTTCACCACCCCATCTGTCACCCCAGATGCTAAGGATAGAAGTGCCCCTGTTTTATTCTTTCTTCATCAGAAATACCTTTTTCTTTTTTTTAAAAAAAATTGTAATTATATTTTCTCTCAAGAAACTATTGCAAATTGCATATGAAGTAAAAACATTCAAACCAGGGCACAGAAGTGGAATGCATGCTACAAGCTAGAGCAGTATAAAATATTCAAGGATGAATACGTGCGTATTTAGGTCAGGTAAGAACGAGGCACCCCTGTAGTCTCCTTCTTTCTATGACTTTGTTACTAGTTAATAATTATTTGCCTGAGATGCCGCCTTCTTTCCATCCTCTTCCACTAAGGAGTTGGTGGTCAGCCATTCAGTTCCTAGAGGCATTTTCTATAGGATATTAAGTCCTCCTGAAATCTTTGTTTCAATGCCTTGGAGAAAGCCCACCAGGGTACTGTAATCCAACATAAGGCACACAGGACACCCAAAGTGGAATATTTCACGTTCAAGGCATCACACTTCCCAGTTCCTGTTGAATTTCAGTGGAAAAGGGTATTTTGGCTCCTTTGCCAGTCCCTCTGGATTGGGGACAGAGTACTGGACTCRTGGCAGATTTGCATGGAAGGTGTGGAGAGGTGAGTCCAGCTGCAGCCGAGGTAGGATCTATGGCATAGCTTTGCTWTCCCTTCCCTTTCCCCTCTCTTCGGGACAGCTGTTTCCTGCTATGGGCTGGAATAACCTTCTCCTGTTTTGTGAGAAGATAAAACCCTGGCGTACAAATTACTGTGGTTGTTATTGTTGTTCTTATTGAACCCATTTGAACTTCCACTCCAATCTTTCTATTATTTCTTCTCATATTCTCTAACTGAGTTTAAGTAGTGAAAAATCTCTTTGCCACAACTACATCTTGCTCAGATGACCAATAAATGGGAGTAAGAATGAGAAAAATCTCAAATGGTTCATTTCCCAGTGAGTTACAAAGTCATGGAAAGAAAACTGCTACATCTCTAAATATATACAGTCAACTTTTATGTGTTTATACAGAGAAATATGGGTATAATGCAATGAATGCCTAAAAACTGAAAGGTTGGGCACTCTCCCACTATCATTTCATGCAGATTTTTAAGATAAATATTTTGAAATAGTTCCAAGCTGTATTGCTTTATAGTTAAAAGTTTGCGGCTACTGCTCACTTGATGTACAGAGCAGTTTTCATCAAATACCTGTTTTGGCTGTCGCAGCTGGGGGATTGCTGTAGGACATGAATGTCAAATGGTGACATTCAGGCTCTGCTTTGTACCAGCTAGTGCTGGGAAAGAACTCGCAGTGGGGTCTGCAGTTAGATGTTCAGAAACACTTGCAAAGAGGATGGGGAGAACCCTGCAACCTCCATGACCTCCTATTCCAGTGAGAACTGGTGTCAAGAGCTGCAGGGACGAGCCCTGGGCCTTCAAGCCCGGAGCAGACTCATTGCTGTGGCGGGGCTGCTCCCCGTGGCAGTCCCTGGTGCTCCTGCAGGGTCCCAGAGCCCAAAGAGCTCCTCGCTGGGGTGCCCAGGGCCCAGAAGCGCTGCTCTCCGCACCAAGGAGCAGGTGAGAGATGTCAAAGCCCTCCATGCATGAGGGCTCCAGAGAGTGTCCTTGGCCTCTGTCACCGTGACGGCTGCTCTCCCCTCGCTCCCAAGGCAGCCACTGCAGAAGAGCAGGAGGGAGCTCCACGGCACCGAGGAGTCCTGCAAAACATCAAAGTTAACCCCCGGGGTGGGATTTTCCTGGCTCATTTTGCACATTTCCTAATTTCTTCTTGCTCCAGACCTACGTCAGGCTCCATCTCATTTAGAATATTAGACCTCTCCCCTTCAAACTGCCAATATATAAATACAAACACAAGCACTGCAAAAAACTGTGTATTTATACTGTGATAGGGCCATATGTTCCCTCTCCTTGTGCCTGTCATCTTCTGCATTTCTATTTCTTATCGCCACCAGAATCCTGATTTGATATACAGGTTCTGGAAGTCAGGGAGCGTTTTTCTCTCCCCACTCCCATTTTTTCCAGGACATAAATGAATAAAATCAAAACATGGCATTAATCAGAAGTTTAGTGTCTGTTTCTAAAGACACATGTATTTGCATGGAAGAAGGGAGAACCTGCCCCAAATGCATTTCCATTTCAGCTCTCACCAGTGCCCCCGGATCCAGCTCCAGCMCTATTGCACAGAGCTTTTCTCCAGGGTCCCCCAAGCTGGGAATTTCCAAGGGATGGAACAACCCTTCCACTTCAAACCCACCTGAGAGACTCAACATTAAAGCCTCATTAGACRCACAGCCCCCTCCAAACAGTCCCCATCAACCATCAGTGATGTTTATTACTGAGTGAAAATGTAATAGCATTTTGGTTTTTTAACCAGCTCTCTAAATGGATTATTTTAATCTACAGGGRCAACCCCCAGGGTTTTTGTGCTCTCTGCAAAGCCTGGCCATCTTTTCAGAAAATTGAACAGCGTGTTAAAGAGCTCTTCGAGGTAGCTTATCTGAACCTGTCTCACCCTAATCCCTCAATTTCAGTCTTGAAATTAAAATACGCTTTTCTTCCTTCCTTTTATCACCAAGTCCCTGGGCAGTTTGCCTGCAAAGTGACAGATCCCGAAAACTTTTAATTGGGGCTAGTGAGATACAGGTCTCCAGAAGATCAGGCAGAAAGGCTGCGTTCCCGAGCGGGGATGATGATGGGGATGGGGATGATAATGATAGTGACGGGGATGATGATGATGATGGGGATGCAGCTATGTCTGCAGCTGGGCTCGYACCCGTATGGTCCTGGCTTACCCATCACCTGGGCTTCCCACCTTCACGTGGGACATGCCGGGTCCCCTGCCAGTGAGGACCCTCTGCCCACTGTGCCCTCCAGTCTCAGCAAGATGGGACGTTTTCGGCACGTGATGAAGCTGTTTCTCCCCAGCTCWTGGCCTCAAACAAGGAATGGCAGATCTGTCAATATTTATACTGCATCCCAGCAAAAGACAGTTTGTTTAAGCCGAAGTCAGTATGAGCTATGCTGATTCATGCTGGCTTAAAAATCTGTCCACGTTTTCTTAACAGTTCATGGAAGGTGAAGTCTCGGCACCTTTCAAWTAAGAGCTTTTTTCATGTGCATTTATGTCCTGTATTAATATTTAGCCATTATGTAGATGAGCTACTCGGGAAAACAGCATTAGCACTTCCCTTCAACACCATTTATAGCCTTTGACAGCCTCCTGACACTGATAGAGAGTGTTATGGAAAGCGGAGTCAGCGGGTTGGAGATGCTGAGTTACGTCTTTATTAAAAGCATTACTCCACTGTCAGACAATGTCAGAGGTAAATATCCTCACGCRCCGCCAGCAAAGCGAGGTCTATGGGCAAACTGGCTCTGTTTACAGCGCTGCCTCCTCAGTGCCTGCGAGATGCTGAGATACAGAGCAGGGGGTCCTGGCTCTCAAATCTACCACTCACGGTTCATGTGGAGGTACTTGGCTCAGGAATTTCCAAGCCAGCTGAGACACGGGTTATTTTCCAGCTTGATACAGAAGCACTGAACAAATCTGTAGATTTTTTATGGTATGAGTCATCGTTTGACAGGCTCTTTTCCTCTACCTTTTCTCTCAGTCCTCGACTATGTATGGTACTCATCTCGTTTTGCTTCTGTTCTGCACTGTGCAGAACTAACAGAGCTGTTCTGACTCTAGCAGTGATCTRGATCAGGCAGCACAGTGTCCTTAAAACCTACCAGGAGACAGAAAGGAACCCAAGGACATGATCACAGCACTCCCTCAACTTCTGGATTTGGGAGGCGAGTGGAAGGAACCAGTATCAAATATCATTTTTAAGGCCTTTCCATGATTTTGAAAATTTTTTCCTGTCTCCAAAAGGAGCTACAGCAGAAAGGCTCTTTAGGGAGGGTATTTAAACCTGGCTACATTGCACTGCTCATTCCTCCAGCAGACACAATTACATTAAAGCTATTAAAGAATACATCCTTGCCAAGTTATTTTAGTATTTATGGACCTGCTGCCCTGCAAGATGAAAATACAAGTAAAGAGCTGTGCAAAACGCCTCACAATGAAAGGAAGACAGTGGCTTTTGAAGCTTTCTCTCTTCTCTCATTTTGTCACCGCCAGGTATTGTGCATCTAGAGGCGTCCTCCTTGGGCTGCTGCGCTGAAGCTTTGYGGTCTGCTACCCGGTCTGCTACTCTCTCCTTCACTCCTGATCTGCTTGGAGAGAGTGATCCTTATTATGGCATGTGGGAGGATGGAAGCAATGGAAAATGGGCAGCGAAGGGAGATTTCCTCGTGCACAGGTCAGGCTGCTGTACCAGACCCCTTTCCCCTCTTACTGCACATTGCATTGAGGCACTTTGGGGAGAGGATCATGAACATCACACTGAAGACACCAAAATTTCCCTCAGCTTTGCTGAATGTGTCTGTGCGCCTCTAAAATGGTGTAATTGTGGTGTGACAGCCAGTCCTAGTGACAGAACCAGGTTGGTGGAATTGCCAAGCACTTAGGAAGGTCAATCTGAGTGTAAGGGATTCATGGATGACTAAGGAAGTCATAGGAATGTAAATCTACTTGTGCCCTAGTGCTTCATAACCATGCACACCCCCTCTGGCTGCATTCACCTTGTGTGCAGCAAGATGGAGAGTGCAAACAGGGGAAGTATTTGTCGTCAGCCAGTTTGCCTTGGTATTTTCCTTTCCTTTCCTTTCCTTTCCTTTCCTTTCCTTTCCTTTCCTTTCCTTTCCTTTCCTTTCCTTTCCTTTCCTTTCCTTTCCTTTCCTTTCC
>NW_020455866.1:1204401-1213369 GCF_003342845.1 Nothoprocta perdicaria | reverse complement strand
CCTCTCCTCTCCTCTCCTCTCCTCTCCTCTCCTCTCCTCTCCTCTCCTTCTTTTCTTCCTTTTTTTTCTTTTCTTGGAGGGGAGGATGTATCCACCTTCTTTACATTTGAAGGATGTGACCACTTAAGGACAGAGGAAGCTTTGTTAAAAGGTCTGTCTTCTCCCGGCCTTATTTATTATTTAGTTCTTCAGCTGACATATTTAATATTGCAAAGCACTTGGARGCTCTGGTTTGAAAGAAATATGCTGTGCAAGACCAAGCTTCCTCACAGGAGCAGGAAACTCATCCTCAGAAGTTAATTGCTCTTTTGCAATTACATAAACCTCTTTAATATTTCTCAGCTCAACAATGAAAAAGATTGTGCAGCCCTTCTTTAATTTCATAAAGATGCATCTTTTGTGGCCGATTCTCCTCTCATTTTCTGTTCAAATCCAATGAAAACTTCACTTGAGGGAGCTGATTCTGGCTTCATGATGAGCATTGGGCCTCTTATCTGTGATATTTTCTCTGAATGCTGAAATTGGCTGGAGACACTGAGACATATATTGATTTATTTCATAAATCTCCAGGAGAAAGCGCAGAAGAGCTGAAAAGAAGCCATGGATTTTGTCATAAGCTGTTTTCAGATGAAAGCAGTGCATAATATATTATGTGGAAAGCACACAAGCGACACCAAGAAATACAACTACAGACTCCAGTTTTTAGAAAGGAGAGCTGCAAATACTCTTTTTTTTTTGCCAAGGTAAGGCAGTACTGGCTACAGACCGAGCTACAACCCCATGCTGATGCCTGCTTCCTCGAGAGCCACAAAACAGGCTCCATGGAGCTCTTGGGAAGACCCCCAAGTAACAACTGCCTGTCACCATGGACGTGCTTGGTGGTGCTTGGAGGTGGCTCCTCACTGTAGCAGCAGGCAAGGGGTAAGAGGTGCAGCCCGACCTCAGCCCGTGCTCGGAGCCCCGTGCACATCCATCTCCTTGAAGCCCTCACCCAGGTCAGAGCGCTGCTTTCCTTGGGCCTGAGGAGGAGAGAAATGAGGACATGAGTGGGCTGGTGGGACCAAGCGTGTTTATGGCTGGGAGAGCCGGGGAAGGGGAGCCGTGTGCTGGTGGACATGCAGGGAGGGGGTACAACAGTGCGAACGGGGTGTCTGTGGGTGCACATGCTACAGCAGGGAGCAAGGAGGTGAAAGACATCAAGACCGTGGCCCTGTCCCCTGCTGCACTTCACATCAGGCCCCCAGGAATCTACATTATCTATCTTCTAAGTAGCACGGAGAGGGAGCTGCCTTGCTAATGGCATGCCAGGAGTACCCAACAACTTCCACCAGAAAGCACAAAATCCCCTGTAAAATCAAGTCCAGATATTAATTGGATTGGTGCCAAAGACTTAGCGTGGTTATTCAGCGAAGTGAGGGAAATGAAAACCAAGCAGTGCAGAAATGCACCTTCTGGAGCGCAGGGGGACTTCCCAGGCACAGAGGTTTCTCAGCTCCGCATGCAACTTGCATCTATAGATGGGGACAGCTGTCACTGCTGTGGTGAGAACCGAGTGTGTGGAGTCCKCAGAGCATGAACCATGCACACCTCGAGCTGAAAGGAAAGGCAGAGATATATCAATTTGCCATGGGGACCTAAATGTCTATGCACGGTCCAACAAGTGCTGCAGGAGTGTAGAGCATCAACCTAAGCAGCAGAAGTCCTCCTGTAGGCTACAAGTCAGGAAACTGTATGTACACTGCTTATAATTGGCCACATATATAYATATATATACTTTGGATTTACTTTATCAGGCCACAAGAACCATATGGACAGAAAGGAAAACGGTCCTGTTTGTATTTAGCTCATGCATGGTTGTATCATTCAGGCAAAAAATATAAGGGCTTTTGCAAATGAAACTACTGCCAAGAGATACTTCCTCTGATGGGAGAAAATGACAACAGCACAGCCCCAACAACAATAATAATAACAATAACAATAATAATAACAACAATAATAATAATAATAATGCATGTAGGCAGGGGATCCAGGTGGGTCACTTTGCAGAACCACTTGAGTGCCTCGTTGCTGTTGCTGAGGAGGTGACCCACAGCACAGAGCTTCTAGGAGAGGGTCAGGTTCACTGAGAAGTCAAGTAGTCTCTGTGCTCCTTTTGGACAAGCAGATTGAACAGAAATTAGACAGAAAAGGAATGGAGGAGGTTCGGTTTGCCTGGTTAGATCATTCTGCWATCAGGAGCCTGATCTGCCTGCCTTGGGGAAATTTCAAGGAGGGATCTTGTGAAGAGTTTCAAAATGAGCTTTGTAAGATCAGGAACTAAAGGTTATTGTGAGATGTAACATAATTGTCTTCGCAATAGCCTGAAAGAGAAACTACTTTACAGAAATTATGGGTCTTGTGAATCTTATGCAAATGTGCTGGAAATGTGCTTCTAATTGCGGATGATAGAGCTGCCTACGGTAGCAGGAAGTGGCTAGCGTTAACTAATTAAAGATTAATGAGATGAATGAATTTTTAATCTCAACATTTAAGGTCCGATCTGTTTCGATTTTCAGTTCACACTGGCCAGCTCAGCGACATGCCTTATCACTGAAAATWCTGATTTGCTTAGATTCAGGAAACAGAGATTGCCTCTTAAAAAGATGCCGTGTTATCAGGGAACTCTTAGGCTTGAGTATTTTTATTTGCAAAGCAGGGAGGCAGAAGGTCTATAGGAAAAAAATGCCAGGCTGGAGCTCGTGTTATGCAAGGGGTTAGGATTTTGTAGGATTTTTTTTTTCTATTYGCAAAATCTGCCAACAATTGGGAACAGATCTGATGAATTGGGCCATTGCTCTTCACTTCCTTGTATCCTCTTAACTGGTTTACTGTATTCTAATTTTGGCTCCAGTACTGCTCTTTGTCTGTCTCCAACAAATTATTTATAACCTTGTGCTTTGGTTTGCCTACTAATACCGAGGACCAGGTAGTACCTTGTAATCTCACAAGAGTATACTGAAAATTAACTACAACATCAATGCAACCTTAGATCCTCTGGTTATTAATTACTACGTATTAAGTGCACAGCACCACAGCTTTAGGAAGAGCTTAAAAATGAGTTACTGAAGACGTGACCTCATTATCAAATTCTAGAATGGGAAAATGTTTCATTGAACCCATTTGCTGGCCTGGTGTATTTCTAAATGACTCRTTAGCAGCGGTTGGATGACACAGACACACAGCATATTTACTGAAGCAATAAAGGTGCCCAAAGCAGATGACAATGCACGTGGCAATGAAAGTGCCGTGTTCCTCAGACAATATATTTGTGACATAACTGGAAATACCTCGCAGGCTTGAGAGCATTTTATCACATTTGTCCCGGAGCTAGAACGGAACAGAAACGGCATCAAAGGAAACCGCGGCACAAGAATGAGTAATCAGTGTGAAGTCAGAAACACTTTCTTCTCACAAGAGGGGAAAAAAGGGGGGTGGCTGATGAAAGGGAGAAATACAGAGTATTTTCAGATGAATTTTCGGGAACTCTTGCAAAGGGAGGAAAAAACTGCCAATGAGATAATATTAACAGCAGCACTGTATCTTTCATGTGGCAAAGCTGACAGCATTTGTAATTCTCYGCTAAATTTCTTGTATCCCATGCGAAATGAAACTTAGTGAGCTTCGGGGTGGGGAGGTTCTACTTAAATAAGCACAAAAGTACTTTTCCTTCACTGGAAAATCGGGCGTTATGGAGCGAGCTGTAGAAATCCCAGAGGCCTGGGGTTCTCCACCGCTCCCTCTAGTGCCTTTGCAGCACACTGCAGTTTTTTGGATTTTCCCCCTTCCYGCCCTTCCCCGAGTCTGTTTATCCCACGCTCCCCAGTGCTGTACCGAGCAGGACCCAAACCCTACTGCGGATGGGAGGCGGGAGGCGGTCACGAAGCCCGGTGCTTTGATGGAAAGTTTAGTTTCTGTAGGGATCTGGGGACTTGTGCTTTCCAAGAAACAGTTTTACAGCTAAAGGACCACCGTGTAACACCAGGCGAAGCTTCACAACGTTGGACTCGGCTCTGCTGGGACAGTGTTGAGCCAGCCACCCCGCTCCACATGGATTGACACCCAACTGGTGAGCACTGGAGGGTAACTTTCTTCTAAAGAGTGTAAGTAACTCAGGCACTTAAATCCCATTTGCAAAAGCGAGCTTGAACTTGGAGACATTCAGCCATTCAGAGAGGCAGCAAGGGATCCACGGGGATTTGCAGCGACATACAGAGCTCCCTTTTAGGGAGAGCCGACGGAATTCTCAAATCCCACCAGGCATCTGCTTATCTATCCCAGTGCATACCCTGCATACGCTCAGTCTTCCAGCTGACCTCTAGGCACTGAAGGATGTGGAGGATTTATTTTCCATGCGGGCTAATTAGCAGGCTATACGTACCAAAGTCCCAAAGCTCTGACCTGCTGGTTAGGCCCCCTTAATGCTCCCATGACGAGTGACTCTCTTTGACCAGTTGTCACTGGGTATGTGGACTTCTGCTTTTGGGAATTTCCCCAAATGTCCCGTGTCTCAKGCCGGACAGGCTGCCCAGGATTGCTGACCCAGTGTACACCCCCCTAGGACTGATCAGCTAGGACTCTTGAGGCACCTTTTACAGGCAAGCGCTCTTTTTCTAACGTCTTGGCGATACTCTCCTAGGAAATGAGAAGCACTGAGTATCTACAGATCTTATTTCCCCATGCCAGTGCTGGCTCAGTGTTCACCTCCTTCTCCTGCTGAAGGGCTTTTGCACTTGCGTGTCGCAGGAGACTGTCCAGCCCAGCAGCAGGTTGTGAGRAAGGGGCCACGAGGTGAGCCCAAGTTTCACAGTGTGAACACTGCTGTGCTCCCAGGCCCTGTGCGGGAAGGAGAAATCCCTGTGCCTGGCTCTGTCACACCGAGTATGTAATAATGTGCTCTGCAGAATGCAGCTGACTTAGTTTTAACAGGAAAAAGCCTCTTCTGACCCCCTGCATACTTTTTCTTTAATATATATCCCACAAAACAATTTCAGTTGGAGGGCTCGAGGCCATCCTGCCCTAGTGCAGCATGCTTGGGACAAGCTTATGGGAGRCAAGATCTTATTCTCCCAAGAACAGGGGGCTGAGCTCAGATTTGGGTTAGCGAAGTTGTGCAAGCCAGTGGGCTGCAAAGGAGCCAAGCTCTCTTGCTGTGTTTTGGAATAAAACACTGGATGTGTTCCTCAACGCAGACTTCTCCCAGGAGATGACTCCAGGTGGTGAACGAACAAAGGATGTTTTTGTGCTAAATATTGCAGTCTTGGAAAGAGAAAACACTCTGGACAAATTTCTTTAGCACTTTCTCTTGTTCAGATTTCATGACTTCTGTGACTCAATGAGCCCTTTGGGGGCCCACTGGGAGGTGCCCAAGTCTCCCCCCTGCCCCATGGGGAACCTCAGCGGACCTGAGTGTGAACCCAGCAAGCACAGCACGACACAAGAGCTTGTCGCCAGATTAGAGCTAAGAGGCCCCCAAACCTCCAYTGATGTTGGTCCAAAATGCTTTGGTGCTCAGCCCTCCTCCTCCTGGTGCTCTTGGTCCCACTCAGCACATCTGTATTTGCACGGGTGTGTTTGTACGTGCCAYTGCATCACAACAACAGCTACCCTAAACCAGTGCACGTCAACGTCATCAGGTTCATCTTCGTGTACGTGGAAGCTACCCACTTGGACAGAGCTGCTGTTGTAACTCAGCAGAAAAGCGGGAGTGCTGCAAGGCTTTCTGAAAAATAATCCGTTGTCTTAAAGCTGGATGTCTGGATTGTTAAATGAACTTCCAAGCGCAAATCCTTCCAAATCTTGGTCTTTAGGCACTTCTGATTGCTTTGTTTGTTATCTGCAATGAACATCGGATTTAGGGGGAATATATTTTATAACTGGGATCTGTATCCACAGAGGGAGACAGCCTGGCTGTAGGGCAGAGCAATGGGAAGGCTCAAGCACTGTGAATATGAAATGAAATCTTACAGATAGTTACTCTGTTACTGCATGACCTGCTTCTGGATTTATCACTCTGCTTGCATGCCCATACAGCAAATGACACTTTCATGAAACAGGAACAATCCTTCTCAGGACAAAATACTTTGAAGTGCCACATTTCGGTAGGTAGTCCCAGGCTTGAGGAGAAAAAAAACTCACGAGAAATTTGCTTTGTTAATGAAAGAATTTCAGTTCAATCAGAAGGCGACAAAAGGGAAGAGAAAGCAATACAGACAAGAAGGTCAAGGTTGCTTTATATATGATTTAAAAATGAGTGCTGGTAGCAATAGCTGTACACTGAGGCTGTTAATAGGCCAGAGCAGCTTAAGGAACCCAACTGCAGAGTGCCTGGGGAATTTCTAAGCTTATGGAAATGGTGTACGACTGTATAGCCTAAGGTTACACCTGCTTGGAAGGGGCATCCTTCTGTGGGGAGGGCATAAGCGAGGCAGGGGGGCTCTGCCCCGAGCTGCTGCCTCCTCAGACCCTCGGGAGCTGGCAGAGGGCTGCGGGATCCTCCTGTCTGGTTCTGGAGTTTGGCAGCTGTTTTGGTTGTTTGGGAGACACCCAGCTCTTGCTTTGGGGATGTGCTAGGTATTGCTGCATCCTAAAGCAGTAGCAAGGTGCCGGTCGCTTCGCTTCTCTGCGCGTTGATTCCAGGCAGACACGCGGGGGCTGCTGCTGGTGCAAAACATCTGCAAAAGCGAAGGGACTGGAGTTCTGATGCTGCTGATACCCCCCACTGTGATTAAAGACTACTTGTAAAATGCCAGCAGCTCAATGGGAAAGCTTGGGACTTCAAGTGAAGTGCAGGAGATCTCTTTTCCTTCTTTCAGAGGGTGCATCTGCTTTTATATATATATAAATATATACATATGTGTGTGTGTTCAAATTTCTCTCCTGGAACAGGGGATAAACAGAACGCCGGTTGAGCTTTTGTGCAAAGAATCACATGCTTACCTAAATTCCAGTGTTACGAGACAGGAATACACATGTGCCTGCATGTGCACACCTTGCTTTAGCTACGTTTTATGGCGTCGCTGTTTTTACGACATCGCTGCAATCGCCTCCTGCTGCCTGTTGGGGAACACGAGYGAGGGCCCCTCACCGCAGCCGAAGCAGGTACCTGGAGCTGCCTGTACTTGAGGAAACGCCTGGATTCGATGCCGCTTGCTGCTCCTACCCAGAGTGGGGCCGTCCTGCGTCGGCACCTCCTGGCCCCGCRCGTGACGGCGCGGGCCGAGCGCCGGGGACAATCTGCCCATTCAGCAGCCCCAGCGCCACGCAGGCCGGGCCACCCGCCCTGGGCAAACACTGGGCTCTGTGAGCAAARAAATCCACGCGGCGGGAGCAGGGACTGGAAAGGAGATGTATCCTGTAAGGGATACCCGAGAGCTAAATATTCTTCCTAGGTTTGCAAAGCAGCTTCGCTGTCGGGCTGCGTAATGAAAACTTTGCAGCACTTGATGTTGTTTTAAGAGAAAGAGCCCAGATTGTGTGGAGGGGAGCGGGTGCTCTGCCTTCGCTGCGACGGTTCGTGCTGTTTAATGCAGCCACAGAGCAGCAGTTTGCCCGTTGTAAGTGCTAGCAAGTCTCGCAGGGGAATCGCTGAGGCTAAAATAAAATCACAGTTTAATTTCGGCAACGCTGTGCAATTTGTGAGCATGTGAATGTTTTACTAGCAAACGCATATGAAAAACCAGAAGGGGGGAGAGCCACTGGCAAAGGCAGCTTTTTCAGCAGCACAAAAGGATATGTTTAGTTTTTATAAACACGCAGGCGGTTGCTGCTAATGGCTCGGTGGCAGAGACAGCAGCAGCTTTCCACATCTCCTCACCCAGCCTGGCTAACGCCGCGTCGATGCACAGCGTGTGCAGCAGTCGCAGAGCAGAGCGGCATCCAAGGCGCACGAGTATTTTACGTGTAGTGAGACGCCACCCTGGAGCACTAAATGCTCTCCAAGGAGGTGGGTAAAGAGAAAGAATTAACCGCAGCAGCAGCCTGGGCCGCGCTCGACAGCACCAATAAATCCAGCTTTAGGACTCTTAATGCGGGATTAAAAATGCTGCCGTCACATGAGGCTCCGAACGGGCCCAGTGCAAACTCCCTCGGCCAGTTCCCATTTCCCCCAGCTGTGGGCGGATCAGCCTTGCCGGCGCTGATGCCGCTTCCAGGGCTGTTTTCCCGACTAGCCTCGTGCTGTCCTTAGGCCGCTGCAGGGAAGATGTGAAATCCGTTATAAACATGTGCCCCGGGTAATTCAACAGAAGCGAAAACAGAAAATGAATTCAGAAAAAACAAACAAACAAACAAACAAACAAACAAACCATGCCTCAGAAAATCCCACACCTCACAGAATCCCGGAATGGTTGAGGTTGGAAAGGACCTCTAGAGATCATCTAGTCCAACCCCCCTGCTCCAGCAGGGACACCCAGAGCACAGGGCGGCACCCAGTTGGGTTGTGAAGACCTCCAGAGAAGGAGACTCCACAGCCTCCCTGGGCAGCCTGTGCCAGGGCTCTGTCACCCTCACAGGGAAGAAGCTCTTCCTCACCTGGAGATGGAGCTGCCTGTGTTTCAACTTACACCCTGTGCTGTCCCTGCCACCTCTGAGAAGAGCGTGTGCGGGAAGGGCATCACCCGCATGGGAAGGGCCCGAGTGATGCAGCCGCGGGCAGGGCCGTCGCCGCGAGCCCAGGCGCTCCCGGGCACCAGGGCACAGAGTCCCACGGAGCAGCGGCTCCCAGTGAGCACGGGCGGCAGCACCCAAGCCTGGCGCCTCGGCCTCTTCCCTGGAGCAGGCTGGAAGCATTAACTAACCAATTTACTTTTGCTTCTCGGGGGAGGCTAAGTTATTTATTTCTGCTCATTTACCTATCTTTTCTTTTTCTGCTAATTTATTCATTTGATTAATTTATTTATTTCATTATTTTTGCTTTTTGGGTTTTTTTTTT
>NW_020455866.1:1168897-1203846 GCF_003342845.1 Nothoprocta perdicaria | reverse complement strand
CGGCTCGCGCGCTCGCAGCCGTTCCCTGCGCTTGGGAAGCGGCTCCCCGCCTCCCTGCGCGGGGGGAACGGGCGCGCGGGTGTCCCTCGGRATAGCTCGGGTACGGGGCGAGCGGCCGTCAGCCCTTCGGGGCGCCGGCGGATCCCCAAACCGGGGAGAAACCCACGGATTTTAATCCAGGTTGTTTTTAAGTGTGGGCAGGCGTTGTGTCGTGTATTCCTTAAATATCARTAAGTGCTATAGGCAGGACTGTCCGCCAGAAAGCAGCGCAAGTGTGAATTCRACCTGAATTTTAATTCCAGTTGTGGGATGGTAACCCAGATAAAACTAACTTAGGGCAGGTTGTCCCAGCTCTAGCAAGAGAAACATTGAGGTGGGATGCTTTGTTTCTTCCCTCGCTAGCAGACTGGTRAGAGCCAGTGCTCTGTGCTGTAGTTTGGGCATCAAAAGCCTATTGTGGCTTCAGTGTTGGTCCCTAAGTTATTTTAGGAACATTTTATTTGGATTGGATTCCACTGAAAGGTGAATCTCTCTGTTGCAGTTGTCGGAGCTTGGCCAACTCCTGATGGAAAAGGAGAGGGAGATGTTGGGGTTTCCTCAAAAGCTTTGGTGCTGGTCCCTGTCTTGTCAGGGAGCTCGTTCTGGCATAAATACAGCTTTGCACAGAGCGTAGGGCACCCCAAATAGTACAGCAGAGAAACGTGCCTGGTGGGACCTAGCAGCATTTCCATGGAGCGCTTCCCCTTCGCCACCACCCTTCTGGAGGTGGTTTTGGTGTTTTCCCTTTCAGGCAAGGTGAAGAGCTGCAGTTACAGGGAGCACAATCTCGAATGGCCAGCATGCACTTGTGCTTATTCACTCAGTGGCTTCTGGTGTCCTAAAAGTTACCCTCCAGGTCGTGTTGATCGGGAGCACTGGGATGGTAAATTCTGCCCGGAATATGGGGTTACTTGCTGAAGCCACGTGCTCTGCTGAAATTAGTCCTGCCAGGAAAACAACCYTGGGCTGAACACCGCAGATGGTTTATTCAGTAGTTTGAGTCAGAGGCCACACTTGATTTTTAATCATTATGACCACTGCTTCCTCAGCAGCAAAGTTAGACTTGCAGAGGAGGTGGGGAGAAAGCCTAGGCTCTAGTTCAGACCGTGGCCAGGCTACCAGGCTACAGAAGGCTGATTCCCCCAGGGCTATAATGTACTGAAGTTGCCTGCAGCCTCCCTTTCCTCTGCAGAATGACTCAGTGGTGGTTTTAATGTCTTTCATGTGAGTAAAGAAAGGGTCACTGGWGGGACCCTTCTTGGGAGAAATGGCAGGGAAATTGGCCAGTATCAGCAGCCTCAGAATTGCAGAGCACTTTCATTGGAAGGGCTTTCATTTTTCAGTTAGGGGGTTGTTTGATCTGGCTGTTTTCCTCCAAATGGTACTCGGTGCCTCTCTGCACAGTTGTTCTTGGTTGGGTTTTTTTTTCTTTTTTGCCACCAGGCCCTATGTGTGCACAGAGCAGGAGCCTTCTCAACAGCTGAAGCACTAACCAGTGCCAGCTGGGGACGAACAGACATAGCAGCTTCCCGGGACGAGGAGTCCCCCGTTATGTTGCTTTATGTCAACTTGCCTTGAACAAAAACGTGGCTTTTTACTCGCAGAGCTGGCTGCTCGTGTCTGAATTTGCCTGGTTTTGTGGCGTTCTCCCCGGAAGCGCCGCACGTGGCTGTGGTGCCAAAGGGCCCCCGTGGCAGAGCTCTCTGCAGAAGCCCCTTGCACGAGGCCAGGGTGACGCAGAGCAGCCCCATGGGGCCGGGGAGCTGCCACAGACCTGCACCCCAAAGGATGGAGCTTCTGCCTCTGCGCTGCTTGCTGTTGAGCAGCCCCTCGTTCACACAACCTGGTGTCTTGGGGGATCTTCAGGWTTTGCTGGACCCAGGAGTCGCACAGAATCACAGACTGGTTGAGGTTGGAAGGGACCTCCAGAGATCATCTAGTCCAACTGCCCTGCTCGAGCAGGGACACCCCGAGCATGGGGTGGCATCCTGAGAGCCTTGGCACGGCTCCATGGAGAGGGTGTGCAATGCTTTCTGCTCCCACAGCCCCGACGTGGCGTTTCTCGAGCCTATCAAGTGGACTTTTGTGCTGCCTCTGTGCAGAAGGATCTGCTGCTGGCAGGAGGACAAGAATTCCCATTGTCCCGCTGGACTAAGGTACAGCTCCTTCTGCTGCTCTATTTGTTTTCTTTATCTCCTGTTTCTTATGATTGGGTAGGCAAGAACTTTTTTATTGTGTAGCTGTAAAGTCAAACACGTAGGTAAATAAGATCAGAATTGAAGCAGCTGTTGCTGGACCTGTGAAGGAGCAGTTGGTTCACTGAGCTGAGCGTCCATAGCAGTGACTTGAGTGATGGTTCCCTGCTCARTATGACCAGTGCTGTGACCCACACGGCCAAGCAAAGCCTTTGCCCAGCGAGRGCAAGTAAAACCTTACTTAAAAATAAAAAGTAAAGTAAAAAGTTTTCAGACTTTTCTGGGTAGGTAGAGAAAACTTTGCCACGAATCTGATTGCTTTGATCCTCTGACAAGGCCAGGCTGCAAGCTACTTAGAGCTTTCTAAATCCCAGTGACATTGAATTGATACAAGTCTTGTCTGTTCTGTACTGTTAAACTATAAAAACTATTAAAAAAAAAAAAACCCAAAACTATTAAAGTCTGCAAATAGTTTGCGTTCCACTTTCTTCCTCTGCAAATGCCCATCTAGGCATCGAGGGACCTGTCTGGATTTAGGGGAGGGCAATATTTTATTGTTATGCACTTGTGCCCAAAGGGCCTGAGATACCGGTGAACGAGGGATTAAATTCCATGGAAAACCATGTTGTGGGTGAGCAGGACACCGCTGCAAGCAGCAGTTCCAGCAGTGCCCCTGTTGGGCTCTGTCTGACCTTGCTGGCTTAAAGCAAACAACAGCCTATCTCGGCGTGGGCTTCGGAGCAGCGCTTGYGTGTGCTGGACCAGTGTCTCTCCCAGCTCCACGTGAGCACTGGGTGGATGAAGCGGGGCTTSATTGCGGACTGTCCGATGAGGCCCTCGTCAGGGGCCTCTTGGGSAGGAGGCACGTGCTGGGCTGAGCCGGACTTCCCTGCTCCTTTCCTGTGACACTGGCTCTGACGCTGGGTTTGAGGTTTCACCCCCGTGCCCGAGTTTGGAAGGAACCAGGCTGTAGGCCCAGCCCYCTTGGTAAAATAGAGAAGTCTCCTAGAAAGCCTAGAGAGCCTAGGAGATTACGAAGTCTCCTGTGAGAGACTAGATTTGCTGCCAAWGGTCCAAGTGAAGTCAGTGAGTTAAACTGTGGATCCCTCATTCCTTAGGGTGCTACACCTTACTGCTGGGAAAGGAGGCTATTGGCTATATTCCCTTTAAAAAGTGCTATTTCCACAGCAGCAGAAACTCTTCTTGAAAAGCCAGTGTTTTATGACCAGTTTTCAAAGGAGACGGAACGTTTTTTTTTTTCTTTATAGAAGAAAACTCTAATCTTAGCTTGATAGGCGAGAACAATAGTTTTGGTCGCTGAACGCCGCGCAGCAAAGGCCTGACGGACGTCGTGGCCTGAAGAGACGGCTGCCGTGGTTTCCTTCATCTGATGCCATTGCTGCCTCTGCTGGAGCCTGTTCTGTTGTGGGCACTTGGGGGCTGCGGTTTGACCYGCGGAGCAGGAGAGGTGTGAGCCCTTGTGCTTCCACATCCTGCAGTGAGTAAGCAGGACAACGTCAAACAAAGCGGGGCTGAAAGGGAGAGYGGGCGCTGGGGGAGATGAAGCGCTCGGCCGAAATGCTGCTGTTCGGGCACAGCTGCCAGCTGCAGTTCGGGGCTCTAGCAGGGCAGCTTCCCCTCCTGTCTAAGGCCGCGAGCATCTTCAGAGCCCCGTGTGTTTGGCGTGCCTGTTGGGCAGCGAGGCTGGGGGGGCTTCATCTAAAACCCCTGACCAGAGGCCACGCTTTTGGTGCCAGCTTTCTGTATTCTTCCAGGGTCTGCAGCAGCACCTGTAACTCTCTCCGAAGGGTTAAATCTCCTGTCTCCTTCCTTCTCCTCTTCCCCTAGTCAGGGGAGCTGAATGAACAGGCAGGCAGTGCAGCAGAGTCTATGGGGAGCCAGGGCACCTGCTATCCCGCCTTGTGCACACCCTTATCTATGGGTGTAGGGGTGTAGATGGCTGCTGGATCTGCCATCTCCCTTCAGAGAGGTAGGGGAAGCGCAGCAGGGAGAAAGGTGGCTGTCAGTTAAGTGCCTGTGCTTGAGAATACTGCACAAATGCTCGCTGTGCCGGTGCCTGCTGCCTAACAGAAAGGGTAGGCAGTGTGTGAAGAAAAAATACATAAAAAGTACCCAAGAATTCATTGGTAGTGTAATTGAAACCTTAATGCTCTGACTCAAAAATCACTACTAGTCTAGATGTAATTATTACATAAAAAGAAATAATGCATTCATTAATGATCATATAACCAGTATTGTTTTATGTGTGCTTAGTTTCTATCTGTTTTCTTGAACCTATGCTTGTCTTACCTTCTGTTCCTCTGGACCTTAAAGCTGATAGTGTAATTCTGGTGGCTGAAGTGGGGATATTAGTGAGTTTTCAGTGCTGGGAGGTCTTTTGCTGTTAGCAATATGATGCMAATGTGGCTTCTTTCTCAGTGTTGGATTTGCTGGGGCTGGTCCGTCTTTGCTAACGTGCTGTTACATAAATGTTCCTTCTTCACTGGTCTGTGCATTACATCCAAATTTATGGAATCAYAGAATGCTTMAGGTTTGAGGAGACCTCAGAGGTCATCCAGTCCAACCCCCCTGCACACRCAGGGTCACCTAGAGCACGTGGCACAGGGCTGCATCCAAGCGGGTTTCAAAGATCTCCAGAGAAGGAGACTCCACAACCTCTCTGGGCAGCCTGTGCCAGGGCTCTGGCACCCTCACCGTCAAAAAGTGTTTCCTTAAGTTCCTGTGGAAATTCCGATGCTTCAGTTTGTGGCCGTTTCCTCTAGTCCTATCACTGTCCACCACTGAAAAGAGGCCGCCCCCCTCCTCCTCACTGCCTCCCTTGAGGTATTTATACACGCTGATCAGGKCCCCCCTCAGCCTCCTCTTCTCCAGGMTGAACAGGCCCAGCCTTTGCTCACAAGGCAGCTGTTCAGGCCCCTGATCATCCTCGTAGCCCTGTGCTGAAATTTACTCCACATGGTGCCTTTTGCCCTGCTTGTTACCTGGAAGTTTGTATGCGCTCTGTTACCCCCACACCAGTCTTGTCCCACTGCACATCCACACATCTCTAACGGGCTGCGGGGTGTCCGGGGTCAGGCCTGTACCATGTCCCTTATCACCCCACGCCTGGGCTCTGCAACCGTTTCCTCTTGTGTGTCTGCCACTTGAGGCCTCTGTTATCGAAGCAGCCCTGTGCTTCTTCAGCCCATGTTGGGTTAGAAGCGTCGCCGTGGGGCTGAAGGCGGGAAAAGGCCGCTGTGCCGGGTCGGGAAGCAGCGGGATGGGGCAGGTGCTGCTGGCTGTGGTGCTGAGGCCTGGTGGACACCGTGCAGACTCTTTTTGTAAAGTGCCTTAAACTAAGAGCCTAAGTCCTAAACTGAGCAAAACACAACCGTCCTCGTCCCTCTCGTTAGCTGCTTTCTGCCAAAGAGTGTGTGGTATCATGGTTTCAGAACATCTTGATTAGCTTGATATGGATAGCAGAATTCAAAAGGAAAACCTGAAATCCTTCCTGTAGAGCCACAGCTGCCTGATACTCGTTGTCGTGCTGTACAGCAGCCCAATCGTCAGAAACACGTGTGCAAGTCTGTGTTTCTGAAGCTGTCAGCAGGCAGGGCTGCCTTTGAAAAGGCCCTTGCCCTGAACTTGCTTCTTCTGGTCCCCTGTATCCGAGGGTAATGACGGAGTGTGTTTCCTGCTTCCTCGTGCTGCCTCCTGGGAGTGGAGTTGTCGGAGGACCTAAGGCATCTTGGAACAAGCTGTCTTCCCATCAGGGGAAAGAAAGAAAAGAAAGGTGGAGATGTGAAAGGGTACAGCTTGTGTTGGCCGGACATACCTTGTTCTCCAGTCACCCCACACGTTGCCTGCATGTTGTGGTTTCCCGAGAAGCAGGCTGGAAAAGGAAGCAGCGAGGATTCCCCAAGCCCAGATTAATCACTCTTCATTCCTGCGTGCTCCTCGGTCGCTGTTCACGGGCTTGGCTTGTAGGCGGGCCGCGGTCGGCACGGATGGCTTAGCTGCCGTGTGCTGTTTCCATAGCACCGCTCCAGCCTGGGATCTGCCGTCCCTGAAGAGGCTCCCGGAGCTGCCAGGCACTCCGGGATGAACCGCCTGGCTTGCGGGGATGGGGAATCAGCTCGCCTGAGTATTGACGCTCCTATTGTCAGGTGTCTGTCAGTCGTGGGGAGGGAAAATGGGCTRTTCTATCAGGATGGGCTTTGCTTTGAGCCTTGACTTCTTAACATGTGTGGTAGGTCTCCTTGAACAAGCTGCTTGTAGGGTTGTTTTTTCTTTCTATTATTATTCTCTAAAACATTTTTTTAGTGTGTTTTGATTGTGAATATCAAGCAGACCCTCAGTCTGCCATTTGAAAGCTTGTTGTTCCTGCAAGCCCTTGTTCTCAATCGTGGTACCCGCCATGGCCTGCAGAGCACACGTGCTGTCTGTGTTTCCTCTGGGATTACGGTTGTGTCCTGCTTTACACTGATGGCCAAAGGTGCTGATGGGTGAGAAATAGATTGGCCGAGTTTCTTTTTTTTGTCTCATTTCCTCTCCATCTTCCAGCAAGGTGCAGGTTTCTTCACTTCTAACTTTGGAAAGCTGCTTTGGATGGCAGCAGGAGCCCCGAGCAAGGTGAATTTAGGGTAGAGCTCCTGGACCGGGGCATGGGGTGACCGCTGTGGGGTTGTTCCTCTACCGGAGCTGGTCCTGAGGCTGCGGTTGTGGGAGCTCTTGTCTCTCMCGTGTGCTGCCGTGGCCTCGGCACCAGCTCGGCAGGTGGTTGTGGTGCCTTCTCTCCCTCCCGGATTTCTCCTGTCGCTTTCCAGGGCCCGAGCCAGCAGACAGAGCAGGGATTTGTGCCGCTGTAGCTGGGCGATGTCTGGAGTGACCCTGTCCCCTGCCTTGGAGGCACATGGGTGACGGCAGGCGGCACCAAAGGGATGGCTGTTTGTGGGGCTGTTTGCCGGCCCCACAGCGAGGTGGGGTGGCAGGGGGAGCCGTGTGGCCGCTTGGCAGGCCCTCAGGAACCGCTCGTCCTCCCGCCCCGAAAGAGGCAGCCTTGGGTCGCTGGTCAGATCYGGCTCCTCCTCCTCCCCATGTTCAGCGTTGTACCAGGCCCTGCTTGCTGCGCTCCCTTCCAGCCCCTGTGCACGGATGTCTCCCTCTGCCCCTCCATGAGCTTGGGAAGGGGTGACCRAACCCCAGGCATGAGGGGACCCTGTGCCCGCGCTCCCTTGAGCCTGACTTTGGGGTCTCAGCTTGGCTCTGAAATCCGGTGCTGCAGCTCCAGCTGGTGCTGTGATCCGAGGGGAGGAGAGGACTTGGCTGAACTGTTCTCCAGCACATCAGTTCTTCTCTTCTGTTTAGCCTGGAGAGGAGAAGGCTGAGAGGGGATCTGGTTAACATGTATAAGTACATGAAGGTGGAATGTAGGGAGGAAGGGGCCAGGCTCTTCTCAGTGGTGGCCAGTGACAGGACAAGCAGCCATGGGTGTAAGTTGAAACACAGGCAGCTCCATCTCCATGTGAAGAGGAACTTAATCACTGTGAGGGTGACAGAGCCCTGGAATAGGCTGCCAAGGGAGGTTGTGGAGTCTCCTTCTCTGGAGATCTTCCAGACCTGCCTGGATGGCACCCTGTGTCCCGTGCTCTGGGTGTCCCTGCTGGAGCAGAGGGGTTGGACTAGATGATCTCTAGAGGTCCCTTCCAACCTCGAACAGTCTGGGATTCTGTGAGTTCTTAATTGTAGTAAGGAGATCTGAGCACCTGCTTTAAACCTCACCTGAAGACTCTTGGGAAGGAAGAAGTCATCACTGCTACAATTTGGAATTCTTTATTTCTCTTTCCTCGGAATCAATCTCAAATATTGTCTCTTTCTAGAAGTCTGGAAAATGCTGGGGTGCAATCTGGGGTGCAGTGGTGGGGTCTGTCTGTATCTTGTGAACTGTTGTTTGAGCTTTATGTAGTGATCATGATGCGTTGCCAGGACTGCAGGGAAGTCTGTGTAATGGTCCTTGCTGGGTTCAGTGCCTTGCTGGAAAATTCATTAGCACTTTATTTAGTTCTATATAACAGGTGTGGATGTGAAGCAAACAGTAGGAAACTTTTTTTTTTGTTTGTTTTCAGTAGAATTCTGTGACTGTCTCTAAGGCCTTGACTCCTAAACAAGAACAAGTCCACGTAGTGCTGTATTTGTGTCAGAGTATTAGGTGTCAGAGGCAGAATTGAATTTTGCAGTCTGTAATCCACTCTGGGCAAAGTATCTCCTGCAAATGCATCCTCTGCTGCTCAGTTCCAGCAGCCAGTGGTGGTGGTCACATACAATTTGTTTAGCTGTATTTYCTATCCTGTGGCAGCTGCCAAAGATAAGACTGGTGTTGCAGGACGTGGCTGGCTGGAGCTGTGACGCACAG
The DNA here is from genome assembly GCF_003342845.1 of Nothoprocta perdicaria. Lineage (NCBI taxonomy): Eukaryota > Metazoa > Chordata > Aves > Tinamiformes > Tinamidae > Nothoprocta > Nothoprocta perdicaria. The sequence continues at coordinate 1,195,200 of NW_020455866.1, read as the reverse complement.
GCCGCCTGCGGCTGGGCTGTGCGGAGAGGCTTCCCGTGAGGAATCCCCTCTTGGTGGCTCTGCTCCTGCGTGTGGCAGSGGGTATTTCTTCAGCAGGCTTCACCCCAAGTCTGTGGCTGTGAGCGCTTGGCCGCAGCAGCTCAGCGGTTYGGCAGCAAATGCCCTGCAGCTGGAAGCGACGGCTCGGGAGCCTTCCCACCAAAACGTCTCTGGGCAGGCAGCTCGGAGYGCAGGCCTCGGTGCTGCAGGTCGCTGCAGGGCTGAATGAATCGGTGGCCAGTGCAAATCAGGGCCACTGTCTGAATTTCTCATTGGAAAACTTACCTCCCCCTTCCAGAAGTGGGTGCTTGAGGCGTCTCGCTTTCGTAGCTGCCTGGGGAATGCAGGCCCGTGAAGGCTGGAGCTGATGGGAGCAGTGGTGAGCAGGGAGGAGCTCGTCTCTGCATCACTCTGAATAGCAGCAAATGCTGCTGATGGATTTAATGTTCTGAAATGGAGTGGTTTCAGTTGGCTGCCRCACCTGTCGTGAACAGATATTTTTTGTTTGTTTGTTTTTTGTCATGAGAGGTTTTTGTAAATTGTGTAAGAAGAAAAGCAACTTGAGTGTAAGTGGAATTTGCAGAGCAGCACTTTGAATGCTTCCTGCAGTGGTAAATGAAGTATTTACTCTCATAGAAAAAGACAAGAGCGGTGGTTGCCAGAGCAAACTCGCAGTCGTTTTTCATCGCGCTCCAGCTTGCTGCTGTGCGAGGCCTTTGATAGGCTTGTTTCTTGTCTGCACTTCACAAACAAGCTTCATCCTGACAGCTCGGAGACGTCTCCCCCCTCCCCATTCCCAGTGACAAAGCGCGCTCCTGTCAGAGACACCTTTGAGAAAGTGTGAACGGGAAGAACTGCTTCTAATGCTAGGGAAAAAATGTAATGGGAAGAGGGATATGATGCAGAAATCAAAGGGAGACTTGAGCATGTCATCTGGTAGAACTTGTACAGTTTTCTGAGCTCTTGGGGAGGGAGAAACGATAAATGAAGGGTCAAGCAACTGTCAAGTAAAACAATCAGACTTTTGTGGTCTGTTTGTTTCAAGACTTTGAGGCTCAATTCGTCCTGTGTTTCTCTTGGCTTGAGGATGAGATTGTTAGTAATCTTATGTCCTTGGGATACCGCGGAGCCTGGAAACAATGTCACTACAGGCCCTGTTTTCACATCGTGCGGGTTGGTGGCAGTAACACTTCTGACAGGTGTCACGGCTCCTTATTATTAAAGCTGTGTCACAATGMAGTCGTTAACGTGCACCCCCGAGGACTGACAGCTGTGAACAGCCAGGGTGCAAGTGCTTGGGCCGCCCCTCCTTTGACAGCCTGATCTGCTTTGTATCTGGTAGCACAGAAGGAAAAACTGTGACTTGCCTAATTAGTCGCTGCTAGAGCCCTCAGTTATTCTGAGAATTATTCTGCCCTGATGAGAAGGCCAAATCTGATGMAGCAGTAGCCTGCTGGGCATCAGCTGGAGCCCCTGCTCAAGTAGAAGGGTTGGAAAGTTCATTAGACTAATCCATTAAAGAGAAGGGATCGCTTGGACTGGAGCATGGCTGGTCTGTAGAGTGACTGAGAACTTTCTTTTGAGGCTTGTTGCAGTTGGGTCGCTGGACATGTGGTAGCTGAGCTTGTGTGATAGGGATGGCACTGGATTTGGGCTTGAATTAACGCTAAACTAAAAATTTATTCCTTAAGGTTTGCAGTCACGTTTAATTCCAGTTTTAATAGTGTGAGGTGTCAACTTGCAGAAATGCTGCAGTGCAGTTCTGGGCCTACTGTTCACTAGGAGCAGTGGGATGAGTATGTGATTATTATTATTATTATTTACTTTGTTTCTTTTGACTTTAAATTTCCCTTTAAATTTTCCCCTAAACCTTGAGTTGAAGCTCAGCTTCATTAGGAAACACTTTGTTCACACATCAGTCTTCTTGCCACTGTGTGTTTCCACCACATCAGCAACTACCAGATTCAGGAGAAACATCTGCCTAACTCTGTTCATGTAGACATATCTTTCCAACGGTTACCTGCTCTCCTTTATATCAATATATTTAGTAAAATAAATGCTTTGACTTTCTCTACTTGCTTCTCTGCAATACAAATAAGGAGATGGAGGTGGAATCCCTTTTCAAGCATGTTGATGTTAGGAAAACTTTGTTTGGGACAGTTTGGATGGACAGAACTAGATCATGCATAAATAAATATGAATACTGCACTGAAACCCTGAGGTTTGAGGTCAGTCCTCCTTCAATCTGAACAAGCTTCCTGTATAGACCGTGAAAAAGCAAATACAGATTGTCTGTCACATCATCCAAAGGTGAAAAGTGGTGTCTCCTGTCTAGAGTCCAATCTGATTGCAGAGGGCTGTACTCAGGCTCTTAGACCCAGAAATCCTTAAAAGCCAAAACTCTGTGAGAAATTATCTCTGGACAAGCTTCCCTGACCCTTTTCTTCGCTGTTTTCCTCTTTTGGAGTGATGAGGATTTTATGGCCGGCTGCTGATTCCTGTGACAGCAGTATCTCTAACCATTTCATTTCATTTACCGCCTTAGTCTGACTTGCAGCAAGAGCAAAAGTCTCTTAACAAGATTTACTCAGTTTGAGCAGCATTAAAAGTCATTCAAGGACAAATCAATCAGGCAAAATCTCAAATACTTATTAATATAATGGAAACTTCAACGGTCATGTTATTTTACAGAAAGGTGCATTAACTGCATTATATAAAAACGAGCCATTCTGTGCAGTTCTCTTAATCGTGGATAGCTCCTGGGTTATTCCCTGAGTGCTGGAGGCAGTTCYAGCTCCTGAGTTATTCCCTGAGTGCTGGAGGCAGTTCCTGCCCCTTCAGTGGGATGAGGCGCAGGGCAGGGAGATTCAAGCCCCACATCCAGCGTGTGACCAATTGGCAGCCGTGGCAGGATGTGATTTTTGAGCTCGCTTTGCCAGCGTCAGCCTTGGGTCTGTATTAGCCTGGAGCTGTGGGGACGGCCTGTGCTGCCCGCCTGGTTATGCCCTGTGGTAGGTAACATGCAGGGAAACTCCCCCTGGAATGGGATGCTTSAGGTGTCACCCTGATGCTGTCCCATAGGTGACAGGCAAAATCCTGCACTTTTAAAGACCAGGCTGTGGATGTTACTTGATGCTATAGAGAGACCARCGCAGCTGCTCTGCTCCCAGATGAGAGATGTCCCGTCGCAGAGGAGCACTGCCTCGGTGGTGGTGCTGGGGAGCTGCAGCAGCACGGGGGTGGTGCTGGCCATCTCCTGGCATGATAGTAATGCTCAGGGTGAGGTCTTATCTGCTGAGGTAGAGCTGGGCTGGCCTAAAACCTACCCTGTGTGGGTAGGAACTGCGGACRGGCAAGAGCGTGCGCTGCAGAGGGCAGGTGCTCCCTGTAGCCATCTCAGGCTGAGTGTAACTAGGTGTAAACCACGACCTTGGCATGAGGTTGGGATGTGCAAACTGCCTGGAAGTGCTTCTTAACCCATGTGTCTTCTATAGGCTCCTCTGTTCAGATAAGCTGTGTAGCTGTCTTGATGTCTGGCTGTAAAAAACCTCAGCAGAAGGCTCCTTCCCCGAAGGGTTTGTGGCAAAAAGCATTACCAGGGTAGAGATGTGATGTGGCTGCCTGGTGAAGGGCATCAGCAGCAGACCTGGTGTGGGTTCTTAMCACCTGAGAGATGGTCAGGACATGTATGTGTGCATATTAGCTGTGCCAGTGTGATTACATAGCTGGGTAGGAAGGGTTTTACCACTTAAGATTAAAAATATATATATATATAAAAAAAACACCATTATATATTTAAGAGCAAAGATGTTAATAGGATTTCTGAGCCGTGTGCTACTTGCAGCTGCTTGTCTTGTAGCAATTATGTTTTATTAACCATTATGCAATTAAAACCAAAACAAAAGAGACGTCACTTGTTTGCTAGCACTAGTGTAAATCTTGAGCTTGTTTGATCAAGGCCTGAGAAGGAGAAGATGAGTTGAATTGATTTGCAGGGTGCCAGCTTTTCTGGCAAACATGTTGAATTACTAAGCAAGAAACTAATTTCCTTAATRGAGAGTTGACAAAGGAGCCTGAGGACACCAAGCATGCAACTTAGCCATGCAATAAATAGCTCCTGGGTGGAAGTTTCTGCAAGACCTGTCCATTTTTATGGCTTTATAGTCACCAAGAGCATGTTGTGGCCCCAGAGCAGCCATGTGCCTTGAGACATCAGAAAGGATTCTGCCTYTCAATAGGGACCTTTCCCTCTTGAGGGAAGTACTTCCAAGGTACTGAGGTCCCGACAGCTTGAGCCTGTGGGAGGACTAGATTCAGCTGTAAGTTTTCAAATTTATTTCCATGTTTTTAAAATCCAACTTAATACAATGCAACATAAACTTCGTCTTCAAGAAGAAAAGGTAGATTAGAAGCCTGGGCTCTTGCTCACTTTTGTAGTTTATTGGAATGAAAACTGTGCTACAGGTAGCAAGTGATTTCAAGTTATTCTGGAAGATACCTGCATGAGGGTTTCTATTTTGTTTCTTTGCATAATATAATCAGGTGTTAAGGCAGAACCTTGTAAAATAAATTTCATGTGTGATAGGAAGTATCAAACACTTCAGCTCAGCTGGTTTCCTTAGAGGGGCCTGCCCACATATTGCTGCATGTGCCGAGTGTGGAAGGGACCTTCCCAGTGCTCCTACAGGGCCAGTTAGTGGATTTGGAGCTGAATGGATTTGAGTCTGGAAGTTCTTGTGCCAGTGCTTGGCTGGATCAGGGAGCTTTGCCGGGAGAGGTGCCTGGAGAAGCTGGCAGCTGCTGGAGGAATTAAGGAAGCTGCAGTGGGAGAAGGAGAGGAAGAGGAGGGGAGAAGTGAGACTGAGAGGGAATTTAAAGGATAAATTTGAGCCTAGTTTCTTTAAGCTGTGTTTAATCAGTAGAGTAAGGAATAAGAGAAAGGCTCCYGCTATAAGGAGAGCGTCAGGTAACTGTAGTGCAAGGATGCCTGTGTCTGATYTGAACGTGTCAAGTGAAGCTTTTCTCCATACACAGGAATATACTCTTCCTACTAAAGAGTTGGGAATTCCTCTGCTTTCTGGGAAGCGAATTAGTTTGGGTTGGGGAAGGGCATTCAGGGAGGTGGGAAGAGCTTTCTAAAACAGGCTTGTCAAGAGTCACTCCTGCCAAAGGCCTGAAATGGTTGATTGGGCCCGAGCTTATTGCTCCCTCCTAATCTCTTGGTCACAATGTAAGGCCGTCCCTTTTGTGTAAATACCGGCCCAGCTTTTCCAGAATCCGGCACAACCGGCCTGGTCAGCTGCCTCACCTAACCCGGGCTGAAATCCGAGGAGTCTCTGCTGCTGTAGATGTCTCTGCTSGGCCTGTCAGCTGTGCTAATACCCCGATGCACCCTGGAGATGTGTGGAAATGCTGCCTTGGCCCTGGAGCATCTCTCCATGCCTTAGTCTAGGAAGTAAGGAAGAAATATGGGCTCTTTTTTGTCTTTCCCTGTCATCTGGTAGGGATTTGCAAGCCTASCGTAGGTGAACAATGCCTGGCCATGCTGCTCCCCAGGCTGGGACACCAGGAATTCCCTTGTCCCTGGACAGGCTCCCCAGCGCTGCAACGTCGATGACCTTGAGAGATCTGAGGGAGCAGAGGGACTTGTAGAAAGTGTAAATTTGTGCAGGGCTAAAAAAAGGCGCAGACTGGGTAGCTGCATGGTGGCAGCTGGTCTGTACCACCAAACACTCTCTCAGTGCTTGAGCTATTGCAAAGCCTATGAAGAGAGCTTTTCTTYGGCAGTTAGTCTTTCAAATATCACAGTACATGACTGAAACTATTTTGTAATCAAATCTAGTTTGTTCTTAAAATGTCTAGTATCAGTTTCAGGGTGAGATCTGATAATATAGAGTTGGAATTGTGGGCTCTTCTGGAGCTGTTTTTCAGAAAAGTAGTCCCTGGTGTGTAGCACTGGGTTGAGTTGTCATGTCAGCTTGTCTACAGAATTACAGAATGTTCAAGGTTGGAAGGGACCGCTAGAGATCATCTAGTCCAGCTCCCTGCTCCAGCAGGGACACCTAGAACATGTGGCACAGAGTGGCATCCAGGTGGGTTTTGAAGACCTCCAGAGAAGGAGACTCCACAACCTCCCTGGGCAGCCTGTGCCAGGACTCTGGCACCCTCACAGTAAAGAAGTTCCTCCTCACATGCAGATAGAACTTCTGTGTTTCAACTTACACCCATTTGCCCTAGTCCTGTCATTGGCCACCACTGAGAAGAGCTTAGCCCCTTCCTCCCTACATTCTCCCTTCATGAACTTTTACATGTTAATCAGTCTAGYAGCAAAATATCCTGGAGTGCAGATCTCCTTCACAAATAGGAGCTGAGGAAACTTGCCTGACTTTATAAYGGGCTGTGAGAAGGAAAGGGGAGAGAACTGTTCCCTTCACCAAGGCACGTGCGAGCTGGTGGAGACGTTGCCTCCTCAGACTTGGCGTGAGGAAAGAGCAGCACTAGCAACCTAATAATCCTCAACACTGAGATGCTTCCTGTCGTAGGATGTGGCATCGCATGCTGGGAGGAGACTGAGCACCCTAACARTATTTTTTTAATAGGCTTAAGTAAAGGCAGAGTTTATTCTCWAGAAAACTTTGTAGAAGAGAGTTGTGTACAAAGAGCCGTGCGGTCATGGCTGTTACCTCAGGGGCATCTGATCCYGAGGGAGCACGTGAGGAGACTGGGATAATGAGATCAACTGGGTGGTGTTGAAGGAGGCTCTGCCAGGGGACAGCAAATGTGGGGCCTGCTGCATGTTGCCAGCAGGGCTGCAGGCCCCTCTGCTGCTGCTCGACAACTGTGGTGGCTCCTCAGCTCYGCTTGAGGCCCCACAGATGGGGGGCTGGAAGGGAGCCACCAGCTGCTGAAGGGAGGACTCGGTGCACAGCGGCGCACAGCGCTGACTGGAATGTCAACACGCGGATTTCAGGCTTRGTGTTTGGGTTGCTGTCCTGTTCCTTCATCCTGTCTTTCTGTAGTAAGTTAATGCTACTTTTAAGGTGTTGCAGCTGGTGCTGAAACCCTTCACTCTGCTGTAGACATAGTAAGAGCTTGAAGATCAAATTGAAACTGTCGGACCTAGACTTAAGATGCTTAAGTGGCTATATAGCCCTTAACGTGGCTTATGCCCTGTAAAACTCAGCTGGAGTGGGGACAGGCACCTGACTTGGGGCTGCTTGGGAAGGACGAGTGAGGCAATTCTGTGGTAGACGTGACATGGACACGGGGCAKCCAGGACCGTGGAAGCAGCAGGGCAGCTGTCACTTGACGAGCCTTGGATCTTTTTTTTGCTTTCTTCAGTGGCTTCATCCAAAGTAGCTCCAAAATTTAGAACTTGTTCTAGGGCCTCTGCTTTCTTCCACTTCTGAGGCATTTAACTCTGTATATATGGTTTAGCTTCTTCAAAGGCTTAAGATGGAGTTTGATTTTACTATAMCTGTGTTTCTTTTCGGGCAAGAGGGATTTAACTTTCTTGTGTCCTTCTGCCAGACCTCAGCGTGTGTGAAGAACCGTCTGCGCTCAAGGCTGCCGCAACGTCTCACCGTAGCTTAGCCACCACCAAGAGGGAAGCCTTTGAAGGCCTTATTTAAATCCCTGCTGGTTTCCTGGGGATGGTGCTGGAACTGAAGGACTGGGCAGCAGGCAGTTACCTGAAGGAAAAGCATGRCATGTGACACGGGGCAGGCATGGATCCCGTTAACGGTGTGTGCTCAGTTTTAACAGGTCTTCTGGCTAGGCAGAAAGGGCTAGGGAGGGCCCTTATGATTCGTGCCATGCACAGCTTGTGCTAGCTAAACACTTGTCTCACTCACCTGGGAAGCTCAGAACAGGCTCCCTAACCCAAACGGAGGGGATGGCATTATGATTCATGGTAAGAATTGTGGTAATGCTTTGCAGGACCGTGCTGAGCCTTTCTGAGCCACATGGTGACATGCAGCTGAACTGGTCGGTAATTGGCTCAGTCGTCCTGGACAGAAGCAATCCACCTTGGTGCCAGTCTGTCAAACACCAGCTTCTAAAATGGCCTAGGGGTAAGTGTTGAGCTCTTGGTTGTCCTGAGCTGCGAAGGACAGATGAGTACCAAGTGGCAGAGGTTTAGACAGCACAATCTTCAGTTACTGTACACATAGTGAGCAAGAGGCCACTGCTGCTTGTCTCTGGAGCAGGTTAGTCCCAGTCTTGGGCTTTACGATCTCCTTAGGTTCTGCCTTGCTGTTGCCTGCAGTGATGTGGGCCGCAGGAACTGGGATTCCTGTACCCAGCAAAGACCCAACAGGCTCAACCATTTAGTCTAGCTAAGATAATACAAGTCCAAGCTTAAACTTGAGCTCTAAAAYTGAGGTGTTGCTGAACAAAACCATTCCTTGCTTTCAAGTCCATGTGGATGCTCTTTTTTTCTTCTTCCCTCTTCCTGCACYACAGTCTTGGTTGGCTTGCTCAGGACCACAAGGACCATTACTTAAATTTGGAAGCTTCCTTGGGGGAGAAATTCCTTCTTCCTCCAAAATGGACCAGACAAGTAGCCTAATAGGATCTATCTTATTCATACCGTCTTGATGAAGCACAGGAGAAAGCTTCTGGGATCCAAGCAAACTTTCCCTTTAAACCTGAATTTTCTTCATATCTGTTTTGGACTCCATGGAGGATGTGTTGGAAGATCAGGCCTGTACAAATGTCTGATTCGCCYATAAGCAACGTTTGATCTTAGACTGGCAGCCTAAATGTCTCTAGAGATCTAAAACCAAGGAAGAGTTCTAGGAACAGAAGGCATTAGCCAAATGGAAGGCAGAGAGCTTTCTGTAGATAATTGGAATGTAATCCCAAGCCCAGGAAATGCCCTTGGCTGGGATGGCGTGTTCCTGATCATTAGGAAGCATGAATGAGTCTTCCTGGGGTGTTCTCTTTAATGGCTGTTTCTGGTTGTTGATATGTGCCAGCATCAGGTGCTGTTACCTTCACAGACCCTCCGGGGTTGTGAGAAGCCTGAGGTGGGAGATGGAGCTTCTCACATGACTCGGACCTACTTTGGTCTCATTTTCTGTGTTAGGAGAGTGGTAGCAGAAAGTACCCAGCTTTTCCAGTGTGCCACATCCAGTAACCTGCCACCTGGTCTAACCYATTAGCATGTTTTGATGGCCGGGCACTGGCAGTGCATCACCCTGGCTGGGTTTGAAGTTGTCCTGTTTCTAAGCCTAAGTGGATGAGGTGACCGCAGCTCTGACCCTCATCAGCTGCGCAGAGTTTATGTCCACAAGCCAGAAACGCGGCAGGGTGCTGTATTTTTATTATTTTCCCTCTTTGAGTAGGTTTGGAATAAAGCAGAGAAGGACATGCAAGTTTATGAGCCCACGGGCTGTCTGCACCAAAGCCCATGTACGTCTGCAGCCCGAAGGAGCTGCTCTTTCATTAGCCTGAGGGTCTGTTCCTGACCCCAGTGGAAATGGGGATTTAAAACTTCGGAAAGAGAACAGTTCCTTCCAGTATCCTGAAGGAACACGGTGCCCAGGCTCCGCTTGGCCTTGTGTGGGGGTGGCTGAATGTCCCATTACTGCAGCTCCATCTTTGCCAGGAAAGGGATGTTTGGAGGAAAGGATTAACTCCTGTTGGGTTGCACGGGAGGACGGGACACAGCCGGAGAACCTGGGCGGAGGTGCGGAGCCGGCAGAGTTTGGTCAGGAAATCTTAGTTTCCTCGTCATGGAGATTCACCTTGTTAGTTAACTTGCCTCTTTTTTTTCAGTGAAAAGAGCTGAAATCCTGGAAATTAAAAAAAAAAAAAAAAAAAAAAAAGGCAGAGAAGCCCTGCAGAAGCAGGCCAAGTGCCTGCTTTGGGTAGGAAGCATTTCAGCTTCCCGGGCTCTCTGTTGGGCTATATCCTGCATCTGACCTCATGCTATGGATTTATCATGTAGCCTTATCTCTCTCCACGATATATGTGTTAATGCATAGATACGCTTCACGGGGAATGTGTGTTCTGGTGTAACCAGTTCCTGGCTCCCAGTGATGTGCCAAAGGTGCGGGAATGTTTAACMACCTTTTCCTAAAAAAGCCTCATACCCTGGTATGTTTGGGGTCCTGGGTGAATACCGTCGTGCACCTTTTTCTTAAAAACAAGCAAACAGCAAACTGCTGGTCCTGCTCGTAGTGTGGCCTTCGGAGGGGAGCCCTGCTTTGTCACATCCCGGGGTAGCCCCAGGGTGTTGGGTTTGGCCGGGGAGGCCGGGTTCTGGCTCGGGGCTGTTACACCCGTAGAAGCAGCTTCAGAAACAGGAGAGCTGCACACCCAGAATTTTCCATTAATCAGAGGCAAAAGTCCTGCCCAGATGGTATATAGGATAGATTACGGCTAGTAATCCTTTTGTGTCCCAGAAGATTAAGGATATCCTGGTGAGGTTGCGGTCAGCTGACTTTAGTTATTTATTTATTTATTCAAATGATTGAAAATAGTTGATGTAATTCGGCGGGAGATGCCGGTCCTTTCCCTGGAAGCCCGTGAGCCGTGTCCTGCGAATGTTTGTGGAAGGAACGGCCTGCTTAAGCCCAGCCCCGGTTATAAATTCACAGGGACTTCACCTCGCGCCATGTGAACGGCAGCGGCGGGAACACGGTGCGGGAATCGCTGGCTGGGTGGCCTGTGCCCAGCCTGGCAGAAGCGTAAAATCCAGCCGAATCCCACGGGCGCATTCCTGGTGAGGAAAGGGCGGATTTGCGGGCGCGGGAGGCCCTGCCGAAAGGCGGGATGAGCCCTTTCCCGGAGGGAGCACGCGGCTGGGCCCGCTGACGGGCATGGATCTCCACGAGGATTACAAGTCGCCGTTTGACTTCAACTCTGGAGTGAACAGGAGCTACCTTTACCTGTCACCTGGTATCAACGTTTCACCGCCCGGATCCCCCGTGCTCAAGAGCTCCGGTAACTTCCTCGTTTTTCTCTTTAGGAACAGCCCCACGGCAGGTTTGAGTGGCTGGTGCCTGTGGTGAGAGGAGAGGGGGGAAAAACATAATTTAAAAAAAAACATTTAAAAAAAAAAAAAGGAACTTCTCAATTTAAGAAGCTGTGCAGTTTGGTTGAGACTCGGTAGAAAGGCTGTTTGTGGAAAGCTAAATGAGCAAAAAATTAGGAAGAACTTCTGCAGGGTTGAGGCAACTGGCCTAGTTTGCCCCCTTTTTTTTTGAGGTTGTAATTACTTACTTTATAACTTCTCCGTAGTTCTCTGTATTTTATCTGCTGTTGCGTTTGTATTAAATATCTCCCTGATTCAGAAAACTACCTTTAAGACCTTTACTGTGTTCCCCCTCGCATTAAAAGGGCTGTAAATCCTCGGGCTGTAGGTGCCTCTCTGAGGCAGCGAGGAGCAGCCTCCATCAAATGCCCAACCACACTAGCTTTCACTTGATAAGCTGTTGTACAAAATAGCCACTTTTTGCCACTTTTTTTTCCTTTCCGTGCTGCTCTTACCTCCTGCTAATTGCCTTCCTCGCTAGGGCCGCACGTCACKCTTCCCAGAGCGGGATTCTCCGAGGTTCCTCGGAAAAGCAGAGGGTGTTAGCCCTGTCTCAGGTGCRGCAGAGCGGGACTCGGCGGCAGAGGGGCTGCCCCTCTCGTGGGCTGCTTGCCTCAAGTCTGTCAAGCAGCAGCTACAACCTCCCTGCAGGAGCTAAAACCGCTCCGTCAGCTCCGTGAACGATCTGGCCTCCAAAGAGCCGAGTTCAGCCCGTTCTGCCCTTAGTTCCGGCGTCGTCCCCTCCTCTAGAGGGGGAGAAGCTGCTCTTCGTCTCTGGTAGCAAGGCATCAGGATGAGGAGCAGCCTTTCCTTTCTCTGTATTCCCTTTAAATGAGTATGTGATCCTGGGTCTGGGAGAGCTGAAGACCGAGCTTCCCCGAGCTGCAGAAATACGAGTTTGCCCCTGGGAAGGCAAACCAGTTCCTGCGTGTTGCAAAATGGGCATGCTCTGTGGTGCTGTCGCTGCTGCGATTGCTTAAGTGTTTGAAAGAGCTTAAAATTTTGTAAGAGTTTGTACTCTTGAACTCAGCGAGCCCTTTTTTTCCTTTCTTTAGCTTTGCCAGCTGTACGGAACTTGCCAAAATGTTTATTCTGCCTGACACAAAATATGTCTGTCTAAAGATTAAACTCCAGATGCTGCTGCTCTAAAATGACTGTTACTTCCTTGAATGACTGATGTTTCTTGCTAGTCTGTGAAGTCAGGCCAGAAAAAAAAAAGGTAGGAGCTTCAGGTCAAAACAGAGTGTGAACTTGGGCTGAGGYGAAAAAGAAGAAAAGGAAAAACAAAACCCCAAATCGACCGACCGATCGACCAAATCACAAACATGTTTCAGACCAGAAAGTCTTGGATGTAGGTTGAATGGCTCTACTGCTTTGCCTGTTATACAGGCTAATAGAGCATTAACTTTTTATTTCCTTGCTTGCTCAGGAATGTGTTTTTCAGAGTCCTGGCCATTGGAGTTCTTGGTGCCTTTACATGGACACGTTTCAGTCCATCTAGTAAACRGAGAAGGTGGAGCATGTGCATCTTAGCTCAGGCTCCTAACAGCTGACCTTAACACCAGATAAGACAATAACATTCCCAGTATTGGATTTCCCTCTCCACAATTGTCACCACGTTTAAGAGGTGTGAAATGGCAGCGCTCAACGTGGTTACAGCCTCTGGAATACCAGAGCCCTCCGGAAGTGGTTTGCTCCCCTTGCATCCCGAGAGGAAGAATGCAGTGAAAGGTTGGGAGCCGGCAAGCAGCCTTCTGCAGGAGCARAGGGAACCGCATATGGGGGAAAGGCCTTTTTGACTCCAGGTTGAGCCGAACTGTTTCCATGCACCATCTGGCTGCTTCTCTCCTGCTTTCTCCATCCCATCTATGGAGGTCCGAGGTGTGGGGGCCTCCTTCTGTAGGAAGCTGCSTCGTAGCCAGGGCTTCGTTGCCTCTCCACACCATCTCACATGGTGAATTGGGGTTGAGGCCAGGCTGCTGTGGAGGTTTGCAGGCTGGTTTGAGGCTGGACAGCTCTTCCTGCCCAGCTGTAGTGGTGCAGGTCCATCCTGTATCCTGCATGTGTGGAGGAAATGGGAGTAAAGCAAGGAGCAGGGATGCGAGGCATGGCACCAGAATAAAGGCAATTGGAGGATGCTAGAGCCTAAAATTGGAATTGAAGTAATAAACTGTGAGAAGGAGATGGCGGGAAGAAGGTGAGATGTAYGAGATGAGGCATTGAGGATGCTGACTAGCAGCAATTTCCTTCTTGAAGGATCTAGAAGTAGGAAGGGGAGGGAAGGTCTATCCCTAACTTCTTAGCTTTGGATCGTAAGATGAGTGTAGGCCGGAAGCAGCACAACCCCCCTGAAAACACCAGTTTTCTAAAAGTAWGATTTATTCCCCAAATAGAAGCTGCGAGTATGGGAGGCAATCCAGCATGTTTTCCTCCCACTAAATTCATTTGATCTATTTTCAGCGGGATAATCCCGATGACTCTTCATAACCAGATTGAAGAGACTTTCAGTGGGATGTGCTAATGCTCTGTACTCGGTGATCTTTGGTGCTTGCAAATTTTCGGAAATCCCTTTTGAAATGGTAAGTTCTGTAGCCTCTAGAGGGGTTGCAGAGCTGGAACGAGGTCAGCGTTTGGAAAGAGGTTAATGTAGAGCGACTGTAGAGCATCAAGGAAAAAGCAGTCGGAATTGCTCCCGTTCTTCTTCTCCTATGGAAAGTAACAGCACAAACTGCCATTTAGCAACAACAGAAAGACATTTTCGACGGCCTGATGTTAAGAAAAGGATATAGGCTAATGGAATATTTAAATGAAGTTTGTAAGGTATGAATTTAGTGCTGTARTGGCTGGTGCCTGTCCATTGGACACTAGTCTTAAAGCATTGTGGTGTGGTTTTTTTTCTTTTTTTACCCTAGATGCCTGTCATTCAAATGTGTCAGAAAACCTATAGAAATMATGGTATGTCGATCTAGAAGACAGACATAAATCTCTGGAAAAATATGGTATAGATGTCCTAATTAAAAGCTTGCAGAATGGATTTAAGTTATTTTCTACACACTTGCTTATCTGTATACTGCATGGTTAATTTCACTCTTAAAATGTTCTGTCCATGTCGCAGTATAGAGGACAAATATTCTGGATATGAATACAGGCAAAAAATACTGCCCATACTGTTACAAACAGTAAAATACTGTTATGGAAAGAATTTGTGGAACTGAGCTTTACTTGAATCAAGGAAAAATAAAAAAGGACATTCATTTTTCAGGCTTSTCGACCGCTAGGAGCAGGTTTGGCGCAGCTCCTTTCGGCCTGGCAAAATCTTCCTTTTTCCCCAGACTTTTTGATTGATTGTGTGGTAGTTAATTGATGTTGAGTCTAACAGAAATGATACGGTGGTCTCATGGTTCCCTGAGCTGTCTGATCCCTGGGCTACGTGGTATTGTGCACTGCCAGCATGAGCTGCTGTAAKGAGGGAATTTTATGGGTAATCACCCAAGTGACTAGTCAGGGTATGTTATATGGTGTGTCCTCATCTTGTCTGGATAAATATGTTCCTTCCTCTATGAAGGGAAAGAGAGCGGTGCTTCTCCTGTGTATTATACCTTAAACGCTTCAGCATCGGCCTGTTTTTAGCAGTGTAACTAGCCAACACGTGGAGAAGGCCTGCACAGCCCTTTCCCATTTCTGCCTTACTGACTTGCACACAGCCGCATTAAAAGGTGTTTAAGACGGAGCGGCTGTGACGTGGGGAGGAAAGCCGTGGCTCCCCCGTGGCTGTGCAGTACTGGTGCCGAGGCGGCCCCGGCGCAGGGAGCGGTGACGGGCCTGTCGAGCCGGGTGTGAGGGCTCCCGCTTGCGGAGCGGCGCCGTTCCGGTTAGCAGCGTGCCAGGAACAGGCCTTTTTCTCGCTCCCAAAGAGCAGGGTGAAGGCGGGGGCCTCTGTGGCGGCTCCGTGTGTCCTGGCGCGGCAGGGCAGGGCGGGAGAGGCGCCAAGCGCTGCCCGAGGTGGCCGGAGCAGCGCGGGCTGCGCAGAGAGTGGCGGCTCCCCGGCTCCTGTCAGCGYGGCCGCGTCCTCCTCTGCCCTTCCCGGCTCCCTCCACAGGGTGTTTCCAGCTCCCTCCGAGGGTCACAGTCCGCGGCTCTGTGAGCGCTGAGCATTAAAGCAGCTGGGCAGAACCCAGCCGGGGGGATGGCCCCGTTCCCTGTGTGCCGGGTACACCACGTGGGCACCGGGCTCCGCTCCCAGCCGCTTCCCCTCTGCGCGGGCACAGGAGTGTGCGGCAACATCCAGCTGCCATCCCTGTGGCACACGGGTTGGAGACCCCTCCTGGTTCCTTTACCTCAAGGGCYGATGATGTGACCTCTCCTGGTTCCTTTACCTCAAGGGCTGCTGCAGACGGACTCCATACCCGAGGTTGGAGAGGATGCTGCTGCTACGGTCGGTATGTCTGACATGCTGTCAGAAGAAGAACAGGACGAGCTGAGAAAAGAACTTGCTAAGGTAAAGCTGCTAGTGTCTCTGAAATAATTGTCAAGCTGGTCTAGAGAGGGAAACCCTGGGGTGATGCTGCTGTTGCAGTGACTGAACACAGTGTTACTGCCTTGTGTATTCAGCTGGTGGCTGCTGGAGGCCGCGTGCAGGACTTGGGCGTTTGGGGGAGGGATATGAAAGGTGCCAAGGAGAAGAGCACGTCCAGTTCCTCCTGTGGGAACTGAGCTGGAAGTGCTGAGCACACAGGGCTCAAACCAAAGCRTGTAAATGTCCAACCCTGTTCTCTCTCAAGTGAGAAAAGGGATTAAATAAGCTGTCAAAGAGCATGAAGATGGAAGCTGAAACTAAGAATTGTCTCCACTGGGGTAGAGTGACTGGACCTGTTCTTTGCATGAAGGAYAGTTGGCAATAACGTGTGTGCACTGCCTTGCTAATGACTAACCCCGTAACTATTCTTATCTGTAACTCACAGTAGCAGAAGRAATATTTAAGGTCAAGTTAAAGCAACGTTCTTCAAAGGAGAGCTAAATGCTTGAGGGGGGTACATGCGTTTCGAAGCTGATAAACTTGAGCAGCACTGAGTGGCCTGGCTTTCCTCCTTTGTAACTCTGTGTGACTTGAGGGATSCTTTATGTGATTCCTTTTTATGTGATCCAAAGGATGCATAAGACAGAATTTGTGCCTCAGATTAGTGTACTTGACTTAGGTGTGAAATGCCAACATAACTGTTTAATGCAGTGTTGGTTTTAGTCCTGAGGATTATTCCATGTCGAACCAGTCCGTTGTGGGGGAAGCCACGGTTCATCACGCTGGGCAGAAGTCCTGAAAGTAGAAGTGCACTCAGGATATCATTTCCACAAATGAATTTAAATAAATGGCCAGCCTTTCTTCTTAGAAATGATGGTCCAGTCTGGATGAGGCAGTGGGGTTGGATGGATGTCTGGTCTAGACAGCTATCTTGTCTCTTAACTATMCTGGTTTTTAGAGCTGCCGAATTCCTTTTTCATACTACAGTAACAGGAATAGCTACAAGGATATTTATATGTGACCAGCTGGCTCTGGTTGTAGAGTACATTAGATTTCCTGTTCAGAATTTTGAAGCAACTGAAACAACACTAGAAACATGTCAACTTCTTCACGACCCATGAATAGCAGATATATTATAAATATGTAGTTAAATTGTTGTTTAGATCAGTTATTATCTTCTATCCTCAACTGTGCTGCCTAGGTAGAAGAAGAGATCCAGACRCTCTCACAAGTACTGGCTGCCAAAGAGAAGCATCTAGCAGAAATCAAGAGGAAGCTGGGAATTAACTCACTGCAGGAATTCAAGCAGAACATCACCAAAAGCTGGCAAGATGTCACGTCGACCACAGCGTACGTAYCAGTTCATGATAGTCTGTGTCAGCCGCTCAGGTGAAAACGGTGTAGCTCTCATTTTGTGCCTGAGCTTGCTGTTCTGTGGGACTAGGTGGTGCTAAATAGATGGTGCAAAGTTAAGCTGTGCTAAAAATTACCTGGATAAATTATTGTAAGATTCCTTCGAGTCATCTTGTGGAAAATAAGAATGAGCCATTGTAGTATGGGAGATTCTAAGACAGCTCTTGCCACACAGAACAGAGCGCTCAAAGACCCCTCAATATCTGTCTTTGGGTTTGACACAAATTTAAGTACACTAAAAGCTTCCTTATGTGTTCTACTAAGATAACTGCAGACTTATTTGTGTTTGAACCCAGCTACAAGAAGACCTCAGAAACCCTGTCTCAGGCTGGTCAGAAGGCCTCTGCTGCTTTTTCCTCTGTTGGCTCCGTCATAACCAAGAAGTTTGAAGATGTCAGGTAGGTTTCTYTAACTCTTCCCAAACAGTTGCATTTTGGTTTTAAACAGCTAATCCCTGAAGTAAGCCCATGCTTTTAACAGACCTGGCTTTTTCCAAGCTCATCTGTCAGGAACCTTCAGCATGTGTTTTAGGAGCGTGTAATGACTGGCTCGTGTGGCCTCGCTTGGGCAGAGGCCTCGAAGGGTGTCTATTTTGTGCGTGCAAAAAGAAATGATTTGTGCCATTTCCTCACTGCTCTTCTGCTTGGTTGTCCGGTAGCGTTGCAGACATCAGCGTCTTTGCCTACCCTTGCACTTAGCATCGTCATTTCTCTGCTCTGGCTTTCCCAGTCCTTGGAATGCTGCCCTTGAACATTTTTTTTTGTCTTGACGTTTGCATTCCTTGAGTCATGTTTGTTTGATTTTTTTTTTTTTTTTTTGTATGCCGTTCTACCTCTTAGAAATGGCTTGATTTTATTACCGTTTGTGTTTGTTAACTCTTACGTGTTAGCGTGCCAAAGCTCATTTGGCCTTCCGTGTCAAATGGCCCGGCCTCTCATGCAAAGCAGGACAAGTTTGGTGGTTATTTTTAGCAGGGTGTTACGAGCTTCATGAAACACCTTCCTGAATGTCATTCAGTCATATATAATGAAGTAAAAAMGGTAAATTAAGCATAAGTCTTGCTTTTGGAACATATGAAACTGCTCATCTCTGGTTGTAACATACCATGAAGAGTACATCAATTTTATTTTTCAATTATTGAGCAAATTAGAATCATGTTATAAGAGAATATTGTTGCAATGGAAAACAACGTAATAAAATCAGCCCTCTGTGTTGAAGTGCTGCCATTAACCTCTTTTTTGCTTGTCTAAGGGGAAAAAAAAACCACTTTGAGGTGCAGCTACATAGCTAAATMCTTCAGATTTATCAGAACTTCCTTTCTCTCCTTACTGCTTACTTTGGCATTGTGCAGACTGCAAGCATTTTCACATTCCTTTAGGTAAGGTGGGCACAAGAATTGTTACTGCTGAAATGAAGCATGTAGACAGCCTGTCTCCAATCRTATCTCTTGTCTGTAAAAGTAACTTGCTTCTGCAGCGCTAGGAAATGCAAAACTGTAGTTCTTGTAATGTCACGGAAGATGCTTTTTCAYGTTCGTTTAGTAAGTGTCCCAAAGGGGGGTTTTGAGAATACCTGACCGTGTCGCATGYGTTGGCTGTTTCGCTCTCCCGTGTGTGTCCTCTCACTCCGTACTCCCACGGTCACCCTCTGGGTCCCATGCTCTTCATCTCCCTCTCTGTATATTTTTCTTTGTTTTTTTTTTTTTTTTACTTTCTTTTCTATTTTCTTCTCTTCCCCCTTCCCTCATAAGAAAGGACGCTGTTAAAATGGTGAAGAGACAGGGTGCAGTTCAGAGGTCAATGGCAAGCAGAATTCCTTCTGTTCTTTGTCCATGCAGTGTTTGTACCTCGATAGAAGAGCAGTTTCCCCTCCTGGTGTCTACTGCAGCATTTGGCACGGTGGCTGTAATAGTAGAGTCTAAATGCAAAATRTTTTATGCATTCTCTGGTCAGAGTTTGTCCTCTGAAATTGTCCTTACCTTTGAACAATTACTTCAGCAGCTGCAGATGCTGAATAGTTCAGTTACCTTGTCTGTCCTGCCCCTTTATCTCCTTACTTTAAGCAGATATCCAATGTAAAGATTTCAGTAGTTAAATGTAACAGTGCATAAGCTTATGGTATTAAGGCTGGAAGTTGAAAGCTGATGCTTGTAAAGCAGTAGTAACAACTTGCGCTTAAAGGATGATATGCTTATCTAAATGCATGTGTGTGTAAAAGGAGGATGCCTAAAGGAAATACGACCTGAAATCCAACAGATTTTACAAGAAATACCCAAATAACTCTTGAGGTTGCCATGGGGGTCAGCATGCATGAGAAGAGCTGCATGTAGCATGGAGTGCTCCATCTCTAACAGCTTCTCCTCTCTGTGGGCTGCTGCTGTAGCTCAGTCTCAACCCCTTCTACGTGGCCAGAGTGCCACTGCCTCTGAAGCTCTGCTGCTTGCTCAGAGCTAGGTGGAAAGCAAGATGGGAGGATYATAACACAGCTGAGGTTGGAATGATGCTCTGGAGGTCACCGAGCTCAGCCCATGAACTACGTGAGGTTGCTTGGGACCTTGTCCATGTAGATTAGAAGCCTCCTCCATGGTGGCTGCTCTATTACCTGTTCCATGCAGCAAGTGTCACGGGCAGGTCTTTGCGCCCTGTGAGGTGATTTTGGAATTGGCTGTAAAAGGGAGTAAGACCACTAGTGGATCTGAAATTAAAAGTCATCAGAAAGAGAAGGAGAGATGAGACCTGTAGTGCAAGGTCRGCACGTTACTGTTTTCTTGTTGTGCATGCTTCCTCTGCTTTCTTTTCGTTATGCTGAAAATTAACTCTGTCCCCCTAGTAGGTTTCCCTTGATGCTTTTATTCCCCTTGGTGTGAATGTCTTGATCAGCTGGCCACCTTTCTGTGGGCAATGTGGGAAACTGCTCGGAGCTGCATCCTGGTGCTCTGCTAACCCCTGAGCACGCAGTGCGGCAGGAGTTACGGGGCTGAAGCCTTCACCTGGGCCTCTAGAATCCCTTCCCTTGTGTCTCTGGAAACCTGATGTGATCATTAACTCCTAAATATCACCATTTATTGACTGGAAGCCTAACTATTAACTAATACCAACTAACTAATGCTCATGAATTTTTAAGCTATGCTTTCTGGGAAGGGACTCTGGCATATTYTAACTGGCCAGTTTTAAAGTGTCAGTCAAGGTAGTAACTATAAAACACTTGTGTGTAAAGTGCTACRAACTTTTAAATGCAACATCGAAAGTTGGAGAGCAGCTTTCTGTGGTGCTCTGATTTTATTYGTTTTAAGCTGGGGAGTTGCTTGTGATTGTTGTAAAATGGTCTTGAGTCTTCAAAATGCTCAGCTCTATGGCTTAGTTGAGTGAGTGCCTTAAAGTAGCATTCCAAAATTTGGGAAAATGAAAATGGAGTTCACTTCTTTGGAAAGTTTTGCAGCATTTAATCTCGCTTTCTGTGCGCTGCTTCAGCCTGGGTGATTTGACTGGGGGGTTGCAGAGCACTGACCCAGTGCAGATCTCGTGCCAGGCAAGCCTGTCCGTGCTGGGACTGTGTGCTCTGCTGCGGTGGGACTCTGCAAAGCAGATTCCGAGTGTAGGTGAGCTCTGCRCCAGCGAGTTAGCGCCGCCAAACGCACGAGCTTTCCCCTTAAATGATCTGCGTGGGGCTGAATTCAGCTTCTCCAGGCGGCCGGTGGGACGAGCTCCCCACCGTGCCATAGGCAGCCGCCGCTGCTGAGCGGGCTCGCGGAGCGCAGAACGGAGCACGGAGCAGGAATCCCTGCCCTCCTTCATCCGGAACAGGAGCAGCCCTTCCCACAGGGAACGGAAGGTGGCTGAGCGTGGCTGCACACAGAGAGTTGCTCCGTTTCAGCCTAGCGCTGCGCCAAAACTTGCCCCGTAGCAGAATCAGGTTTTCTAGTGGTCYATGGCGCACGGTGCAATATAAATGACAGCCCAGAGGCAGCCATCCTCAGTGTGCTTCGGAAAACATCGTGGGGGCCAAGCGATCCGGAAAAATGAAAAGCAGCAGGAATGGGGCGAGGGGTGAGTCATGGCTACATGTTACTGACGGGGGGCAAACACAGTCCTGCCACTATTTGACTGCCAAGCCTAACGTGCCCACCAAGCAGTCTTAAACTTTGCATTCACTTGCCCAGCCGTGAGGGACTTGTCCACGTGTGTTGCTCTTATTCTGCATTCTGCTGATGAGCCTGCTGAAAGAGTGCCGTAAAATTCCCTATGCAGTGACCGTGGAGCCTTTTTTGCTTGTGTGAGACACCCTCCATCGTCTTGAGACATGAATTTGAGTTTGGGAGGTTTCGCACGGCAAAGTTTTCCGCACCCCCGGCAATTGCCAGCCAAGGATTCTCCTGAAATACATTATAAARCCTTGTAGGAAAAAAAATGGTAACAGTCTTTATGACTGGTGTATGACAAGAAGCATCTCGCGTATTAACCTCATTTGTATCAAGAGTAAATAAGAATTTTCCAGAATATGTAACTCACTCATGAAATCTACTTCAATTCCATACATTTTTGAAACTATCTGGGAGCTGCTTAATCTATAGTCACTATATTCACTCAATTTATAGAAGTAGATACGTGCTGTAACTACACAGTAAGCATCTAGCAATACTGACACGTTACAGAAGTTCTCTGTTAATTTAAGAACAGGTTGTGACCAGCACAGTCTGACAGAGCAAACGGTCTCTTCCAGCTTAGGTACCTTTCCCTTAAACTGATCTTTCTATTGATGTGACTCTAGATAATCCATATTCATTACTATGGAAATTTCACACTGAATTGGGTCTGGAAGCCTTCTGAATGTGGGAGTAATTCTTTCAGTGGGAAGATTACTTGATTAATGAGACTCTCTGAGTATTTGCTTTCTATCTGATACCGTCCAAACCAGAAATGTAGTTTTTAGTTGCTCGTGTTTCTCGTGTAGAGACGTGTTTCTTGTTGCTCRAGAAAGCTAACTGGACTGTTGCAGCTCTGCAGGCTGTGCACTTACTAGCAAGCATGTTGCAGCTTCTGCTGTGTTGTACTCGCGTGTGTGCATGGCCCAGCAATGCAAGCAGGCAAACAAACACGCAGCAGCGTGTAAGAATATTTTGTTATTTACTGGAAAGGAGTATCCAGAAGCAGCTTTCTAAGCCAGTTTCTTGTCAGTGGATCATTCAAACTAACCTCTTGCTTTCTTTTTTCTTAATGCTGCCACTTAGTATACGCTCCATACAACATTCAATTAGCATGCCTATTATGAGGTAACGTATGTTAATTCATGTTGAGTATATTTGCTTTCATGTGTGGAATTGTGGAATCGAGTCAGATTTGATAAACTATATTTGTAATGAATTACCACTACTAAAAAATATGCAGGGGGAAATAAAAGCTTTTGTTCTGCTTAATATTAGTGGTTGTTGCACATGTGGATTGCAACCAAATGTACTTTTTCTTTTTTATTGAGCTAAGAATTGAAACTTTTCTTTTGCAGTTTTTCCTTGCCCCTTGAAAATGTAGCAAGTTTGGAAGACAGTAGCTTAGCAACTATTTTAGAGCAGCCTGGAAACGTGGGTAGGAGATCCTGTGGCTTGACAAAAATTCCCTTGCCTCTCCTCTGCTCTTGTGCCTCGGTCTCCTGAGAGTCTGACGCACGCGCTGATTACTGAGTACTTCCCTAAATGAGAGCTGCTAAATGTGGCTGATCTACGTGAAGGCCAAGCAAGGGAGAGGGGAGAAGCTTAAAACCACTTTCAGAAAAGCCTCCTTTCTTTCTTATCACACGATTACCCTTTGTGGGGTCCTGGTGCACCGGCTGTTGCACGGATTTGCAAATGGCACTGGTAGGTAGTGGGAGGCACAGCAGCTCTCCGGGCCCTCTTGGTATTTCCGTGGCCCTCAGCGCTGTAAATCCTGAGCTGTCCTGCTCTGCAGATGCAATCCTGGCTGTGTGTGATCACAGCTGTGCCCAGCACTTAGAAAGCAGGGGGGAGGCTCCCTTGATTTCAACACGTTAGCAGAACATGCCAATGTGAACCAGGGTTTGTTAATTGAACACGTAGCTTATTAAATTACACTGGCTTTTTTTATAACAAGCAAAAAACCTCTCTTATTGTAAAAAGAGGGCACTTCTGTATCCAGAAGTGATGACTGAGCTTTTCTGAAACGTGCCCTTTAAGCGAGAGGCCTGTGAAACTGGTAGCAAAAATAAGTTAAACTTTAAAACACCTCCTACTTCTCCTTTCTGTGTTCTGATGCAAGCTCCTACCACTGAGACTGGTGAAGGTTATTTATAGGGCAGACTTCTATTTTTTTTTTCCTGAGCTCAAAGAAAAAAATAAACTGCAACTTAAGTATATTTGAAGTTCAGTTTTGTAGCACTCCTGGAGATTTGCATCTAAAGTATTTTTGGATTACTCTTAAAAACAAAGAGCTGATAACATAGCAGACATGTTGATGTTGGAAAAGCATTTATTTCCTTGCCTTATGATATGAACCAGAGCTGGTTTCAATTTTTTTTTTTTTTGTGTGTGTTCCTAGAAATTCTCCAACTTTCAAATCGTTTGAGGAGAAAGTTGAAAACTTGAAGGTAAGCACTGCTGAAATGCCTGAGCTAATGTGGATCTGTGCATGTGAGGGAAACACTTGAGTGGGCTGAATAGCTGGGTTTTTTTTTTTTTCTTCTTTTTAGTCATAGCTTAGACGATTTCTTTTTAAGTACTGGGACTTCTGTGCTCAGCAATGGGAGAACATAATTAAGCATCCTGAGCCTCTTGCAAGAGAGTGCCCTTAACTAAAAGGACTGTTAGCTGCCTAACCTGTGCAAATGGGTAATACAATATACTTAGTAATATATATTCGGAGTAGTCTAGGCTTCTTATTGCAAGCCTGCCTAAGGATGAGTGAGCTACGCAGGTATGTAGCCTGGGAGGTTTGCCTTACATTTCTGGCATAAATGTGTAAGGTCTTCCCATCCACAAATAACTTTCAAATCCAAAGGCCCTAAGCACCAGGAACAACCATTAATGGCTTTTCCAGTTAAAAATAGGCACTAAATGTAGTAGGAACAAGATGGGGAGATCTCAAGATCTGAGAATTCAAGGTGTGTTGCTGAGACTGAAAATGGTGCAGGAGCAATGCAGAGATTTTAACGCAATGTTTTGAAGCCTCCATGGCTTGGTACGGCTGTGTTGCTGTAATCACCTTTAAATGCCTATGGATATGGGTCAACTTTCAGGCTCTTTACAATTTAGAGGTACCTGTGTCGCCCTAGTTGTGTCTTGACGCCAAAGGGAGGCTGTTAGGTTAATTTAAGCTGCTTCTAATGATTCTTCTACACCTGATACTTGAGACTTGCCTTTTTAGCCCAGGACTGAAAAGCTGCTCTACTGAAAACACTTAAACAAAAAACTTCTTGGTGTAGAGGTACTGTTTTTATACAGCTAGCCTTGCTCGGTGTGCCAAATAGCTGCACCTTTATGTTGAGACTCTGCCTGTGTTCCAGTCCAAAGTCGGAGGAGGCAAGCCCGCCGGGGGAGACTTTGGAGAGGTCCTGAACTCCGCCGCCAGCGCTAGTGCCACGGAAGCCATCGCAGAGCAGACGCCGGAGGAGACCCACTGAGCTCCCCGCCGATGCTGCCGGCCAAACTAAGCACACCCGTAACGTCCTCCGCGCTCCTGCCACCAGATGTGCTTTTATTCAGCACCCAGCTGTTTTACCAGATTAATTGATATCAAGCTTGTTTGAGGGTTTGAGATATTTTTTGAAACTAAAATATATTGTTTGGGGGTTTTGTGGGGGAAGGGGAATTTTTATGCCTTTCAAGCGTTTAAAGGACTTTTCCCTAAGTTGAAGGCAGCCTTTGAAATATAGCATTGAAAAAGYGCTTTGGAGAAGTTAATTATACTGTACATATACTGTGGATACGTAACTTCTTTTCAGTCTGTAACTACTGTTCAACTTAATCACTGTAAATCTACTTCTGCCAAACCGAAGCTTGTTACTTCACTTGCTTGTGATTATTCCAGTTAAGTGTTGCCTACGTGGGACACGCACCTAGGAAGCTCGCTTCCCACTCAGGAAAGGACTGCTGCTCCGACATGCTGAAGTTATTCTCGGCAGGATTACAGATATGTGGGAATATGGTGTGTTGAGAGCTTGTTCCTTGTACGGCAGGTGTAGCTTAGGGTAATGCTCAACACCTGAAAYGTGCTCATTGCTCTGTGGATCAGCTACCTGGGGCGTTTTGGGCCATTGCAAATGGAAGCAAGATGCCTAGTAATGTTGGTCTAGTTCAGGTGCACTAAGCCTGCCCATGTTTTATATGTGATCTTAAAGTGTGAAGATACTTAACTGAAAATTTTATTGCGTTGTGAGTAGATTCATCTGAAACCTGTTTGCACTAGAGAAGCATGGAGTGTAAGGCATAAGCCTGGCCATGAGGGTATTTTAGTTTTTCTTTTTTGGGCATCAGTTGCGCTCAAATGTTTGTCAAGCAACACTGATGGCCCTGTAGAMTGAGCCTCTAAAAGTAGCTCTGCTCCATAATATATATATATATTTTATGTTAAAGGCCTGCACCCCTTGTGCACCTGCTCCTGCTTGAGGCCACAGGGCTCCGTTTTGAGAGGTGCGCCAAGCCATGCTGCTGCACAGACATCTTGCAACATCTGCCCTCCTACTTGTTGCTTTATCCACTATATGTGCGCTTAAATTCTTGTATGCTTCTGGCACGTGGYGTCTGTAAGATCACAACTTTTGGCAAATGTTTTATCACCATGCTTAAAACTGAGATTTGTGTGAGATCTGTGAAACTCCCAACTACCCCAGGCGTGGAGGTAAAAATGAAGGAAGTGCTGGCTCCTGCTGACGTTGTTAGCSTGTCGGACATAGTGTATATGCTCAATTACACACGAGAAGCTTAATAAAAGCCTGTMTGTGAGGAATCTGTTGTCCGGGGGAGTTATGTAAATAATTTTCTCATCAAGACTGTCTTTTGAATACAATTTGGTTTCCCTCRCCACCATGCTTCTGTACTTGGGAAAACCAGTGTATTAATAAATTCGCTACTTCCAGACTGGGTTTATATCGCCTTCCAGTTGCTGCTCCAGGCCTGAAGGGCCCAGATTACCGTTAGTAATTGACAAAGCAGCAGCGATGCCGCCGCTGCGCACAGCTCCCGGCGCCGCTAAGATGGCGCCGGCGCCGCCTCGGCGCGGGGCGCTGCGCGCATGCGGGCGGCGGGTGGGCGCGACCTCGTAGGCCGCGCTCCGCCCCCCCCCCCCTTCT
>NW_020455866.1:1148218-1168686 GCF_003342845.1 Nothoprocta perdicaria | reverse complement strand
GCGGGGGGCGGGGCCGGCGGCGTGTGCGGCGCGTGCTTGCGTTGAGCGCGGCCAACGGTCGCCCCCGCCCGCCGCCATGACCCCCATCTCCTTGGGGCAGCGCGCGGTCCGCCGCTTTCTGTCCCCAAAAGGCGGAGCTTGGCGCGGTGCCTCTTTGTCCTTCATATATGTACTTGTCCGTAGTCACAGTGCCTGTAAAGCATCGCTGTCTTCTTTGGCTTCTTTTCCGTTAATTATTAAATCTGCATTTTTTTTTTAATTCCATGCTCGCTTGTATGCCATGTGTAGTAACTGCCTTACAATTGAAGTGTCAGTGTTTCTGTACATGCGCGGTTATATTCTGTATATTTTCTGTGGTGTACTTATTTTAATATATTTMTAAAAGTGACACATTTTTAAAGAAGATCCGTGGGCAGTTAAGTGTGGGCTAAATGACGGCTGCGGATGGAGGGAATGCAGCAAATCTTCCTGAAGACAGCCTGGGTCTGACCCTCCCCTTCCCTGCTGCTCCTTCAGACTGTCCAGGAGAAACTGCAGCCYCGCAGCCTGGGCTTTGTTGGAGCTGAAGGTGCCCATACAAAGGTCAAGCCTATGTCCCAGGATGCAGCCCCAGTGCTGGGAATGTGACATTAAAAATGTGTCCAGCCCCTGAATCCAGGACRTCATATCCGCCCATATTTGTGTAATCTTTAGTCTCCTGTTTTCCAGTGAATTTCCACCCTAACAAGACTGTCCTGGGTTGCAAAGTCCCTCTAGCCTAGTAGTTTGGCTCAGATGGTAACCAAAGCAGAGGTCCAGAGAAGAGTTTAAGAGTGACCCCAGTTAATCCAGCTGTGGAAGATACTGGTAGCTTTGCGACTTCCTTCTCAATGAAATGTCAGAATTTTAGTGTTAGGTAGCATTTTTTTTCAGTCCAAATTCCAAATGTAACATACACACAAATACCTATAGAAACATAAATACATGTAATACAATATAAAGTCAATCTAGGAGTGTAAAATGAATACAGGAAAAATTTTCTACACTCTATTGAATTACTTTCTCACTTGAACCAAGGGGAAAAGGGGGTTTTCTTACAGCAGACTTGGCTGTAGGAGCACATGTGTTAGCTGGGTCTTTAGCATCTCTGGTCTCTGTTTCRTTAGGAAAAAGGAAAGAAAATATAAAGATTTGGGGATTTTTCTGCACTGGCTTCCTGGTTAGGAAGATTTTCTCCTCCACATTTTTGCGACTGCATTAATGGTGTGGCCTTTGGTAGGCAGTGGTTTATTTTTTATATATTGCCAARAAATGATAAATGTAGGTATTGATGTGCATGCACTTTAGATACTTTATATAAAAGCATGAAGTTTCTCTTTGCTAGGTAGTTTCTCAGGCACAGCAGCATGTATTTACTGCTAATGTTACTTTACAGTTGCCTGGTATAGTTCTGGGTTATGCAGGTATCCCGTCCTAGGGCTTTGCTTTCTACTTTTTCACCTTTCATGGTGAAAAACATGCAACCAGTTCATGTTTTAACTGTTTTGAAAGTAACAAAATTTCTAGAGCAGATGGTATAATAAATTGTTTTCAAAAGTGCCCTGGCGAATGAAATAGGGCGAGAAGCACCGCGAGCGCTAACGGTGTCTGCGCAGGCCACTTACCTCCAGCTGCGCCCTCCTGCTGCCTTCCCCGTGCCCAAGCTTGCACCCATTTTAAACCCAACATAAAAAAGGCACGTTTATATTTTCCCTCGTGTGCAGGGGGAAAGAAAGAAAACTGTTTAGGAAGCAAAGGAAGATGCTGCAGGCATTTCATTTATTCTGTGCGTGCCCATTGAAGCTGTCTGGCCAGTGGAGTAGGAAGCCTTTCCATTTGCAAAGGGCACAGTATTTTTTGTTGGTAGCAGTAGAGAGAAACAGTCCTTGAGCTATGCACTTTACTAGGTTGGCCGCACTGAAGAAAATTGGTGTGAATGACTGCAGTTTGGCAAGTCTGTTTTAAGCAGAATCGGGCAACTGCAAGTCACATCTTGGCCACTGGTCTGCAATAGATGGCACATGTGATGGGAGTGCTTTGCTGGGCCCTTTTTGCTTTTCAGTAGCACGATACAAAATAGCAGGTTCGTGTTGCAGCTAAAGGGAAAAARTAAAAGTGGTTCCTTATTTATGTGTATTTTATTCTTCAAACCTTTTTGGGGTTAGGTCGCGGGTGCTGTGCAAGCACCAGGGGGAGACAGCCGCCCCAGAAAGTGGTTTATCTGGTTTTCGGTGAACTTTCAATTCTAGCGCAGCAGAGGGCGTCATTTCCTTCGGGATGTTGGAGGAAAATACAGCGCGTATGAAGCATTTCCCAGTTAGTTCCTTGAATAACTTGTTTTCCAGGAAAGCATTCATTAACAAGACACTATTTTTTTTTCTTCAGTTCCCATTGAAGCGTTGAGTTCTGGGCTTGCTGCTTACACATTTCTGAGTTGTTTAGGGAGTTTTGCACGTTTCACCTTTTCATCTCTCTTTTTCTGATACGTTAATCTTGACAGAAAAACATTATATGTGTTTAGTAGTGCTTCTCATTAGTGTTGCAGCTCTCCTTTAGCTGATGCATAGAGTTTATCATATGGATCACGTTTTGCAAGTTTATGCGTGTATGATTATTTTGAAAACCRTAATTGCATCTCCCATTTTTAGATGCCGTTTGGTTCACTGCCAGCTACGTGATTGCGATGCTCATTTTGTAGCCTTAGAGATAGTTGTGTATAATAATGCACATGCCCGAGCACTCGGCACTCTTGTATAGAAAGTAGGTAGTTTAGTAGGTGGTTGCTTTTGTAGCAATTTTATAATAAGGATTCAGCAACTTGAAAAGSACATTCATGTATTTATATTTTTTCTTTTCTTTTTTTTAACAAACCATCAGCATTCTTAAAGATAAGAAAATAAAAACTGGATAGGTGATATGGAGACTTTACTAATTTATTCTTTTTCTTATTCTTATTTATTACTGTGAAATATATTTCTCTTAATATGTTTTTTCCCCTCATAACATGTAGGAGTCATGAACATGATTTTATTGAAGTTGCAAATATTTGGGAAAAATTCTTGTTTTATAGAAAGCAGGGCATTTTCACTTCACTGATACTTATTAAGGCACCTCTAACCTCTGTGTGGATAAATTTCGTTACCAGTGATAGCAAACAGGTATTTTGAAAGCCTTTTGGTTTCGATTGCCAATGTAATAGCATTAAAAAACCCAACAAAGCTGTCAATGAAGCTTAGAGGTTTGRTGCTCCTTTACGTAGGTTACCTTCTGGCCAGCGCTCAAGCAGCAGAAGCTGCCGAGCAGCTCGGACCCCCGCTCGCCCTTCGTGGCGTGCGCGGGAGCGGGAAGGGGCTTTCTCTCTGGGGAGGTTTCCCTTGGCTCTCTCCGTGTGTTTGCAGGAGGTCAGCGGCAGGGCCGTGCCTGCACCAGGAGGGTGTTGCAGAGGTCTCCGTGCCTTGGTGGTGGTACCTACTCTCAGACTGTCTTTGCCTTCGGGTGGGAATTCACTCGTTTGTCCTGGWGAAGTTTCTCGGAGGGAGATGTCTTGATCCGTGAGCGTTCTGGATGAGAAACTGAAACTTGGTCCTTCTGACTTTGGTTCGTTCCAGCTAGGGGCCCCCTTGGGTCCCTTGGGTGAGTTACGGGGCTTATGGCAGAGTTCTGCAGCGGTCACATGGCAGTTTGGCAGCAGCTGCTGAAATGAAGAAGATGGGACCCTGCATGTTCCTGGTAGGCAGCAGAGATGTGACATGTGGTGCCGCTCTTGAAGACATAAATAGTAACATTAGTTGTGCAGAGTTGCAGTAGAGAGGGCTCTGCCGTGTGGTAAGGCCCATGGCACCTTCACAGAGGCACGGAATGGTTGGGGTTGGAAGCGCAAGCTGAGGTTGGATCTCTAGAGATCATCTAGTCCAACCCCCTGCTCCAGCAGGGACACCCAGAGCACGGGRCACAGGGCGGCATCCAGGGAGGTCTGGAAGACCTCCAGAGAAGGAGACTCCATAACYTCCCTGGGCAGYCTGTGCCAGGGCTTTGTCACCCTCATGGGGAAGAAGTTCTTCCTCACATGGAAGTGGATCCCCTGTTTTAATTTATACCCATGACCCGTTGTGCTGCAGAGCTCCAGCACAAGGAGGGCCACAAAATGGAGAAAAAAAAAAAAAAAAAAAAAAAACCTAAAAGAAAGCCTAGGGACTGCCAGTGTCACAGAAGAGACCTGGGGCTCCTCTGCTTCTACCAGAGTGCAAATGTTGTCCTGGGATTCAGTCCTTACTAGGAGTTTCTGTCATCAACACGATGTTCACCATCCGCTGTTCCTGCGGCAGGTCCAAACTAGGCTCTTAGCATGTCTGTGGACACAGCGCCCTGGCCTTGAGGAGCCTCCAGAAAAGGACCATCTGGAAGGTGCAGAGTGGTGGTAAATGGTGAAGCCTCATCAGGAGGTGGGGAAATGCTSTCCTGCGGGCAGTGCTTTTGGAGCAGGAGATGATGAGGGGATTGTGCGGTCTAGGAACAAACTGGCCGATAGGCCTGGCRCACAGGGCTGAAGCAGGAGCCGACAGGAGCCTGAAGCAGGAGCATCGTCATGGCCGTGAGCTGGAGAACATAAGCAGAGTGTCCCCRTGCCCTGCGTTGGGTGCTGCCGTCCCGGAGATGCGGGACACGGCCGTGGCTTTGCCCGGAGAATGAGTTTGGATGCCAGGCTGAGCTGCCTCGCTGCGCGAGTGAGTGCTGAGCTCGACACACGTTGCTCCTTGCACCTGGTGTGCAGCTCTGTTAAATCTGCCCCCTTGTCCCAGTCTGTCCRTTGTGGTTTTTCTTCCCTCTCAGTCTTTTACATGAAGTACTGAAAATGTTCAGATAACTTTTAGTGGTAGGGCTTTATTTTGCCCCCATTGCTGATGCAGTAATTGCCACAGGACTTCTCTTTCACTGAAGTGAAACATCAGCTCACTTCATCGGTGCTGCATTCTTCACCTCACTCTTTTCATCCGTTCTTTTTTCCTTCTTTTCTTTGAAAGCATCATGTTTTTTGATCTTGTCATGATCATGGTGCTTTAAACTTTCTTGCTGTAAGATGGTCTTTGAAAGAAAGATGTATTTCATGGTTTTAATTACTTGTAGGTTTTATTTAAATTCAGTAAAAATAAGCAGCTTGATTGAAGTGAAGTGATATATTACTTTATGAAATATGTAGCTTAATGTTAGCAAATAATGTTCTGACAGGTAGACAGTACATTATCTAAGTTGCATTTGGAAAAAAAAATTAAGTCTTTTATTTTCCAGTTTCTGCACTGTCTAATCAAAACATGAAGTCACCTGGAAAACCTTCCTTTTACTGCCAACACACGGCAGTTGGCACGGAGGCTGCAAGTGGCAGGGATCCCTCCAGGCTTCACTTCTTTCTCTGTTTTTGAAAGGYGCTCGTTTCTCTTGTGAAATGTCTCAGAAAAGGGTCCAGAAGCAACTGTAGATGCTTCTTGCTGTGATCCCGCTGTTACGGCTTCCCCTGCCCACATGGGCTCCTCCGTGCTGTTTGCTACGCTCCTCCTTCCAGGCACARGTTCTTAAACAAGTCAAAGGAAAAAGTCGAGAGCTTTTAATTTATGGTGTTTTATATGTGTATTTATCTGTATATAATACGGGAAAATCCAGACAGAAACAAGTCTAAATGTATTGTTGGCGCTCCTGCTAATGGGCAGGCAGAAGCAGAATCAACGAGGGCATCCCCAGCCAGCCTCTGGGCTTGCTGCAGTAGCGATGCCTTTGCTATGACATGTMCAAAGTTAGGTGGACTGCTCATTTAAAAAACAAAATACATTTGTTGCATGAACAGCATCGATGCAGTTGATACCATAGCAGCATATACCGAGATGTCACTAATATGTTTTATCACTTTACAAAGTACTCCCAATAATTAGACTGCTCTGTTTCTTGGGTTTGGAAAACTGTTTGTGAACACTATCTAGATAGGTCTAAATATCAACCTTAACTTCAAAAGGGCGAAGGTGGCAGATCTTAYTAATGTAGGGGGAAAACCAATAAAGAGGTCTTAACAATTTAAAGTTCTGTTCAGAAAAGTCTCTTGCATATTATGCACAGTGTACAAATCACGTTCACATGGATTTTAAAAGAACTGCATCATCCTACATGAAAAAACTTAATTAGCGAAGACAGAAAAGATTGGGTTTGCCATGGTGCTGTAGTGGTTAAGTGCTGTGCCTATTTGGTAGGCTGTTATTTGCATCTCTTTGTAAAATGTGCTTAATTCAGGACCTACATTTCTCATTATTAAGAGGACAATAATTCTGTAATTGTATTGTGGCAGCTAGCATGTTCTCTGCTCAGCTAAGGTTTTGAAGAAGTTATTCTGTATCAAACATAGAATCAGCTGCTTTGGAATATAGTGTGTTTGTCAGCCAGCTCTGCAATGAGTGTGAAAACATGGAGCTTTGTGGAAAGATAAGGGGAAGGTAAGGATGGTAGCTTAACCATGAACATAACCTGATTTCAAGCAGTGCATGAAGCATCTTTTATTATTTTTTAAAGAAAATTGTAGTACTTTCTTGATCTCCAAACAAAACACAATTTAAAAACACTACTTGAAAAAGTACAATTTTAYTATGTGTGAATTGGTATAAAAATTGAATATAGCCAAGTCTCTCTGCAAAATCTTCCTATTCTTTCTGCCAAATGTGATGAATATTACCCTAATAAACTTCYTATAGCCATTTTGTTTCCCGTTTGTTTGGGACAAGCTTCAATCTACAAAATAGGMATTGTCCTAAGTACAATTGAAGTTTAGTCCGTTTTGTATGGTTTCTTTTTGGGTGCAAATGCTTGGTAAATAGGAATTGTAACTTGAGCAAAGCAAAGATTATTTAATTTTTCCCCTGTAAGTGAAAATATTATTACCTTACTGTACACATTTCAAAATGGTTTTATAGATTCCTGTGTACCAGCCTTTCTTGACTAGTCCCAACTTTCCGTAGATGGGAGTGAGAGAAACCATTAATTCTAAAGAAGGCTTTTAAGCATTGGATGTTCCCAAAGATTTTATTCTTGGCATAAGGTGTTGGAAAATGACGTAGCTTACTGATTTGCTACAAGGATGAGAGMTAGTTCTGTAACTAAAGACAAAATATTTGGGTTTTTTAGGCAGGAAGGGATCACTGTGRCCTTCTGTTCTGGTAGTGGCTCATGAAACACTGAACGTGAGCTAGAGATTCATACCCTTGGCCCAAGAGCTGGGGCTGGGACCCTGACACATCTTTTGGGGATATTTGTGGCCTTTTTAGAAAACGTGTCAGTTGTGGTATGTGCATGTAAGAAAGCAGCATTAGAGTTTGTATTCCAGTTTTCCTGTTGGGGTTTGCTGCCTTCTGAGCGTGCATCTTGGATATCCATGGACCGCAGCTGTCTAAAAGGGGTTTTCGAGAGATTTTATTATTATTGTAGTTTACTTGGGAGTCAGTTGAAAAATGAAATAAGCAATCTTCATTTTCTGGAGCTTATAACTCAGCTGGTTTGGAATGGATTGGTAACAGCAGTTGGAGTCCTCCAGTTCACAGCTGAAGAGGCCGCCAGCTGCATTTGTCCAGGGGAGGCTCACGGAGCGGCAGCGCTTCCCTGCTCATCCCGCATGGGAAGGTGCCGCCCGCGGGAGCGGTTCCAGCTGGAACCGCTCCGGGTTGGGCCAGGGCGATGAGACCTCTCAGATATTGCCTTCCATAACGCTCTGCCTAGCTCCAAACTCGCATCCTGCAAATATATACATATACATACTTAAAGGAAGCAGGGATTGAATGAGAAGTTCTTTACAGAATAGTGCTGGGCTTGCACAGCAAACCACTTGCCAGATATCTTCATACCTTCGGTGACACTTGAGGGACGCTTTGCCAGAGGCACCACTTCTCACCAAGGGATTYCTAAACGCTTCATTTCGGCTTTTTTCCTTCCAGCCTTCTTGGCTAAAGAAATTTGTTTGTTTTGCTTTCTAAAATAAAACCACATTTCTTCTCTGTACTGAGGAAAGTATATGGATATTGCACGTCAGGTTGGAACAGCTGAAGAATTTGTTCGGTTTTTGGCTGCTCTTTTGGGGGGTGTTCTATAAGTTTGTGATGGGAAGTTACAATGGCCAATTAAAACCATATATATGGAAGTTTATTAAGACTATATAAACTTTCAAAAAGTTAAGAATAAAAGCTGCAGTCAATCTTCCTTATGTTTCTAGTGAAAAAGAACCATTTTTCTTTRGTTTTTCAAATGATGAAGTATTTTTTTGTTTTGGAATGTAAAGGTTTGAAGAAGGAGCTTTGGTGTTGTGCTCTTCTTGAATCCGGTTATGTACTGCCKTACGTTGCTGAAAATTATTGTGCTCTTCCGATCTGCTTTCTTTAACCTGCCCTTTAAAAAGATAGATATAGACACAGCTCATGTTTGTWATTTGGTGGGGAGCACGGAGGGTGCAGCTCAGGCCGTTAGATGGGGGCAGAATGTCGTAAATATGGTATCTGCTGGGATGACTGTGCCRTAGTCTGTGGGTGCGTGTGCAGTACTGTGCTGAAATACTGGGCAATGTGTTTGGCAGTGAATTTCTCGTGATAAGCAAATTTTTAGTTATTCTGATATTTACTTTGATTGTGGACGTTAAGTGGTATGAGAATAAAGTAATATTGGAATCCTTACAGTTACACTTTCCTTAAAGAATGGAAATCATTGTAATATGAGCTTGTGTGCAAGCCTTCTGCTTATAGAAATTGAGAGTTGCACAGTCCTTGCAAAGAAAAGGAATTACATGAAGCTTCTTATAAATACCTTTTGTTTTCTAGCAAAGAATTTTCCAGTTTTGTCCTGTGTCTTTCAGAACTGTCCTTTCTGACTTCACAGTCATTAATCTTATTTTTTTTTTCCTAAAGCACTGCTTTTATTGTTACTTTAAGTCCTTCTTTTATGCTTCCCCTTTGCACCGTTTTCTTGCTGTAATTTTATTAAGTAACACAAATCTTGCTTTTGTTTCAGCTTTACACTGAACTAGTCATTTTCAGAACCCTGTGTTAGGAGGAACTATATATCAACTCCTTGCCATTTTCTGGTCGTTGGGAATAGAATGGAAAAAAAAATCCCTCTTAAGGAGGCTAGAAAGATGCTCCGTGTCTTTGTGGTTGCACATTTGGGCTTGTAAGTTGAATCTGTTGGGGAGTTTCAATTGTTTGAGATACATATATATATGTACACACATATATATCTATATTTTTTCCATAGGACAAAACCTTAGACCACTAATAAGGGACGGAAAGGTCAAAACTCACTGTAGACTTCACAAGAAAAAACACATTTGATCTGTCTATTGTAACTACATAGGTGTAAGCAGGATTTTGTTGAGGTATTACCTGGTTTAATAGGTGTCTTTTGCTGGCAGTTGTATGTGAGTACCTGTATGGGAGCTAAACTCGTGACCTAGTTTGCATTATGGAGAGCTGCATGAGGAATAGTCCTCAGGAGGYTTTTTTCCTATGTGTAGTTTCACACGTGTCTGCTTTGTCCTTTAATATTTAGTAAAACATTTAYGAGCTTTAGTATGTGCATTATTCCGTGTTAGGGAATTAAGCATTAAGTTGTGGAAAAGGCTGTAAATACTGGTCAAACATCTTYGTTGGGCACCAGAGTGTCAGGCTGGCGGTGCTGGTGGTTTATGGTCTCTGGGGGTGAATACAGGGTAGTAGCTGCCAAAATGGGGGTCAATACTACATATATACATATAAAGAGGTTAACAGTGAAGTTGATACTTAAAATCATGTGTTGAMTTCACCATGAAGAGATGATTCCTTTCTTTGCCTCACTGCTCACCTGAAAACTAGAGTAGCCTTCCGTAGCCAAACGTCATCCGAAACCTGCGGTGTGCCCAGCGCTAGGAAATGTGAGCAAGTGGTGCGCTCCRTACAGCAACGGCAGAGTGTAAGTGTGCTTGAGGTTTGACTCCTGTTTTCTGGTGATATGTAATAAATAAGCGAGCCCCTGGCCTTCTTCGTAAAGGGAGTAGTGGGCATAAATCTGCCCACTGCAAAAAATCTGCAAAAAAAATCTGCCAGCGAATGGGGTACTAGTACAGTACTAGTACTGTAGCTAGGGAGTGTTGTGTATTGACGGGATAACTGATGGTGTTTTCTGCATCTMGGCACATCCATAAATCACAGGATGGTATTTTGAAAATTTGAAGGAAGGAAAACAGAAGCAGTGAAGGAAGAAAAACAGAATCACTGCATGGTTGGGATTGGAAGAGACACTTAGAAATGGCCCAGTCCAACCCCCCTGCTCAGGCAGGTCCCTGAAATCAGGTTGCCAAGCCCCTGTGTTTTAGTAACTCCAAGAAAAAGCGTGGCTCTGGGCAAGCGTGTGCCCTGTGTGGCGTGGAGAGCTCTAACGAGCCCCGTCGGGAGCGTTTTTGTCCTGGTGTGCAGCTGGCAGGACTGCGTTAGAGCCCGAGTCCAGAAGGGCACATGTGAGAGGGCAGGTCTGGGGAACCCTGCAGGCTAAAGGGCAACGAGGTCTTGCTGCAGGAGAGCTGTGCAGTGCAACAGCCCGAGGAAGCTGGGTTTTTGTCTAAGCTCTTACTAGAGGTTGATGGTATTTTGGAGTATAAGCATTCGTGTTGGCTCTTATTTAGGGAAGATTTAAGAAAAAAACTTTTTAAACTTCCTCTTAAAGCAGGAAGCAGAACTTCCAGGTTAAGAAAGGTCAAGAATCCCTGCTTGCTGCTGGTCACAAAGAAGTCACAAACCCCCTCAAAGCTGGAGGTGATGGGTGAAGGTGCTTGAACTTTTTTGGTCTCGTGGAGGGAGTGCTGCAGATCTGTGATTTGAGATGAGTTAAAGGTGTGAAGCCTAAAATTCGAGACATTGTATTCTGAGCTAAGATATATGTAATATGTAATGAATTGTTGAAAGTATGTCCCTCATCAATACAGCAGCTCAGAGAAAAGCTTTTGTATTGTTTGTCTAAAAGCCTTCCCAGCCCAAGCTGCCTTGCCTGTAGTTTGTTTCTTAAGGTCTTCAGTAGTGTAGGTTGGTCCCCTGGACGTTGTGTGTCCCGGCCCCGTGTGCCAAGCCGGGCGGGCTGGATCGGGCTGCTCGGGGCCTTGGCCGGTCAAGCTCTGAGCGAGGCCTGAGCAGCTGTGCCCTGAGCCATTGTGGAGTGGGGCTGACCTGCTGCTSCGCACTGCTGGCCCTATGTGCTTGTTTCCTGAAGCTGCCAGCGGGCAAGAAAAGTGTGTCTGGCCTTGAAGGCACTGCTGAGGAGATCAGTACTCCGCAGTTACAARGAGTTGCAGTTCTTTGCGTGCTGCTCGGTGTCCGTA
Organism: Nothoprocta perdicaria; assembly: GCF_003342845.1. Taxonomy (NCBI): domain Eukaryota; kingdom Metazoa; phylum Chordata; class Aves; order Tinamiformes; family Tinamidae; genus Nothoprocta; species Nothoprocta perdicaria. The sequence continues at coordinate 1,157,309 of NW_020455866.1, read as the reverse complement.
CGTCACCTCCTCCCTAGCTGTGGCAGCCTCATTGCTGCTCTCTCACCACACGCAGCCTCATCCATGAGGGATGGCGACATCCCAAGTCTCATCCGTGTCTCCCGCATTCCAACACGCACAATCCTTGTCTTTGCAAGCGAGCGTCAATCACGTAGCTGGGGTTGTACCCCGCGGCCCGCTGGGTGGGATGGACCACCCTGCTTGTACAGTCATAGGCTCTGCTCCAGGCAGCGTGCAGGAATTTCTCCATTGGAGTCGCTTCTTTCCTTTGGATCTTACTGGGTTTAAATCTGTAACTTTTTTTCTTCCTCCCATTTAGTACCTGGTAGAATATTTCAGTTTTGAAAGAGCTACCCTTTTGTATTGAACTATGTGCACGAAAAGTGGAAAGCATCCAAATCTAACTTTAAGCCCTAGAAGTCAGAAGGAAAATGAGGTTGGCATCAAAAGCAAAGTCTTTACTCTGGAGGTGTTTGAAAAGAGTGTGTCCTTGGTGCCTGTGYGCTCTGCTCTGCTCTCCAGCCTGGGCACTCAACAGGTACTACAGATGCACTGGGTATCACAGCTGTGTGGACAACACTCTTTGTGGGTGAGAAATCTAAATTATAATTRGTATGAAAGTGTATTGCCAAATTATCTCTCTGCCTATTGTTTTCTGTGGGGCAATAAAGGCGATCTAGAAATCATGGAGGGAAGAACTCCTCAAAATGTAATTTATCATCTAATGAGAGCTCCTTTGGGTTGTGTGGTAAGCAAGAAGAAACAAGCCGCTGCCTGTGGTCCACAGAAGTGCTGATGGTGGCGGTGCTTGGGGGACTGACCTGTGCTTGTGTCAGATGTTCACGCTCCTGAGGAGTTCCTGCTGAACAAAGTTCCTGCTCCTGCGGTGATCTCRCTGGGAATTAGGGCAGTGGAGAAGCTGCCCTACAAGGAAGTAAATGACACTTGCCTCTCCAGCCTGAACATCACGTAGGCTGCCCCTGCCCCTTGGGGGCTTGAAGTAGGTGTTGGGCTTCTTGTATACAGACTTCATACCTGAGATGTTAGTACCTGAGAGAGCTGTTTCGGGCTAAAGCCCTCGTCTGCTTCCCAAGCCRTGACCATCCCCGCTGCCGCTTCCTGGATGATCGTTTTCCTGGTCATCGCCACCTGCCTCCAGCTGATTGTATCAGTCTCAGAGGACTAAGCAAGCTGGGCCTGTTTAGCCTGGAGAAGAGAAGGTTGAGAGGTGATCTGATTAAGGTATAAATRCCTGAGGGGAGAATGTAAAGGGGTTGGGACCAAAATCTTCTCAGTGGTGGCCGGTGACAGGACAAGGGATAATGAGTGTACATTAGAACACAAGACAATACCATCTGCATGTGRGGAGGAACTTCACTGTGAGAGTGACAGAGCCCTGGCACAGGCTGCCCAGGGAGGTTGTGGAGTCTCCTTCTCTGGAGACCTTCCAATCCCGCCTGGATGCCACCCTGTGCCCCGTGCTCTGGGTGTCCCTGCTGGAGCAGGGGGTGGGACTAGATGATCTCTAGAGGTCCCATCCAACCTCAGCCATTCTGGGATTCTGAGGGATACCCATGTTGAGGGAAGCAGGGAATCAAACAGCCAAAGAGCTTGGAAATGGGATGGAGAAGTGGCCGTGGAATTGTGCTGTATTTCACCCCTATGTAGCTGGACATTGAGTGCCGTGGTACAACTGCCAAGGTGAGAYGTATCCTTAGAAACAATGTTGGCAAGCATACAGGATGATAGAACACTTGTGTTAGGGAATTTAGACTGCACTTGGCAATTCCTGTGTTGGAAAGCTCATCTGATACTAGGTCTCCGGTGTGAAATCCTCCTGCTGGTGCAGACATGCATGTTTGCAAGCCTTTTGCTCAGGCCTTGTCCTCAGGATGCTGTAGTCAACAGTTCCAGCTTCTGAGGCAGCCCATTTACCAGMAAGTGTGTAATTCCCAAGGTTTTGTCATGGCAGCACAACCCATGTTATTTGCTTGCTCCACCGAGGTTGGAATTCCGAGATATCTGTTGTTATGACTTCCGAAAGGATAAAAGTTTCTAAACATACAGAGAGAAAACGATGACATTATTCTCTCTTTACATGCAGTACAGGCGATTTTTTGTTATCTTTTTAGATTAGTCACGGAGAATGTGTGATTTTTTGACAGAATTGAGGAAAAAAAGAAACATGGTAGCTCATCTGTAGGGAAATACGAGGATTGCTTTCCTTTGCTGTCCAAGAAGGCTTGGTTTTGATTTTTCGATTTAAATAACACAGCTATTGGTTTTAAGCAGTCTAAACTGAGAAGGAAGTACACTTCAGGTGGTTTTCACTTTTGCCTGGTGTATCGCAGTCTCTTGGAGCGAGGGAACTTCAGTTGGTTGTTTGGTTATCCTGAGCACAATGTGCTCGTTTCCCAGTGCTGAGCAGTAGAATATCACGGAAAAAATGGCAGAAATAGTCTATATTAGACTATGCTCTGAGGACATAGGTGTTAAACTATAATGTTTTTGGATTACTGGTTTCAGTAATATCACTTTCTGATTTTAGGTGTGCATTGCTTCCAAAATGGTTGTGGTCTTTGACATTACCTGCTAGAAGGCAGTTTTTTACCAATCATATTTCAAAGGTGATAATCCTGAAAAGCAGTTAAAGTTGGTATGTCCTAGGACAATATATAAGAATGAATTTCACTTTGTAATAGTTGGGTATTTTAACATATGATGGCAAGTCTGTGGTGATGTTTCTCAGGTCAAGGGGAAGAGGGCTGTCTCCATGAAGAAGGGAAGGAGGATTTGTGTTCTCCCCATTTTTCCAAAACCTTATGGAAGGAATTAGCATTTTATTTTATTTAGTTACTGAATTGAAGTACTTTATCTAAAGTTGTAGAGTGAAAAATGAGAAAAAAATCAAATGTTTGCTTCTATATATTAGAGATCAATCTTGTATGAACATTTCACTTCTGCTTTGGCAAAATAGATTTGTTTTATAAAATAAAGATTTAAATGTTCATTTTTAAGTAGTTCGATACAACAAGGTACTAGTTCTGCTTTGTTTCTCGCTGAAGAGGTAAGGATTGAGATGTACTCTTTGCAGAAATATCTCCTGATGTTGTGAATGTGCCTTCAAAGCAATTTATCTTTTCAAAAACAGAGCTGAAGATGTTTTCAGAAGACTGYGAAGGAGCCAATTCTTGTTGCCCAATTGAATTAATAAGAGCTTTGCTTTTAATGTGTAAAGTGGTTTGGAGAATTATACCAGATCTGGAAAGTGCTTCCAAAATTGGTCTAGAAACATGAAATCTTGCCTTGTAATTTAGTGTACGGAGCCAATGTGTGTGTTACAAAATTTTATGAAATTCCTTCTTCAGAGGGTACGTTTTGTAACACCTCTGCTTCTGTTGTAGGTTCCTTCGGAGAAGCCGGAATCCTTTGCATCCATGTTGAGACGCTCCCCACTAATTCAGATGGGACCTGCCAAAGATAAAATCGTCATTGGTCAGATATTCCACACGGTGGGCGACGACCTCTACATCGATTTTGGGGGCAAGTTTCACTGTGTGTGCAAAAGGCCGGAGCTAGATGGGAAGTAAGTAATACAGCTGCGGTACGCGGTGCAGATGTGGAAGGAGAACCTCAAATGCTTAGATATCTGGACTCCATCCTTTGGAGTGAGCTTTATAAATTGTATAAATGGTGCAAACTGGGGCAGTTAAAATATTGGCCTGGGCTGGATGGGTTATGACCAACAGATCTGCTAGCTCAGAAGTCCTTGTGTCGAATGCAAATTCCTCTGCAGGTTTATGTTACTGATACCTACATGATGGCAACTTAGAGAGGCCGAAGCAAGCTCATATTGTTTAAGGTGTGATTTATCTGCAAAACACTGATTTTGGATCTGAAGTCATTTGCTGGTATTTTATATTTCGTATTCATTTGAATATGCAAGTTCTCAGAATTTCTCCTTCCACTTGAAATGCATATTGGCATCAAGTTGATAGTGAGTGGTTGGACTGGAGAATTTTGTTACTGAATTTTACATCGTGTTCATGTGTGGTTTATCTTTTGTTGTTTGATTCTACAAAGCTATTTTATATTTTCCTTTTTATGTTATCTCTAAAAGAAACGTGCAAGTAGTAAATCCAACTCTTCTCTTCTGTAAAATGGACTTTAATATTAGTTTTGGGGAGGAGAAGTCTCTCGTCTCTGTGCTCACAGGAAGAGGTCATTACACAATCACAGAATCCCAGAATGGTTAAGGTTGGAAGGACCTCTAGAGACCATCTAGTCCAGGGACACCCAGAGCACGGGGCAGTGTCGGTGTCCAGGCGGGTTTTGAAGACCTCCAGAGAAGGAGCCTCCACAACCTCCCTGGGCAGCCTGTGCCAGGGCTCTGTCACCCTCACAGTGAAGAAGTTCCTCCTCACCTGCAGATGGAACTTCCTGTGTTTCAACTTACACCCATTACCCGTTGTCCTGTCCCTGGYCACCAAMGAGARGAGCTTGGCCTCTTCTTCCCTACATTCCGCTTTCATGAACTTATACATTGTTATGGGTGCGAACAGAGTGCGAGGTGATTCGGTACTGTTCTSCTGAGCCTGCAGAGCTGAACTTTGTGCCCACCTTAGTAACTGGAACAGGTCCTGGAGTTTTYGTGAGGAGGAAAATCCCAAAACACCTGGTTATGGGAAAGAGTAAATATTTCTGGCCCAGCTCTGGAGGGCAGCTAAGGAGGTTGAGGAAAGGTGAGGGACCGCGAAGCCCTCGTGTCTCTGCAGCGGGTCGCTGAAGGGTTGATGTAGCAGCTGGGTTTCTGAAGGTGGTTAATGATGTGCTCAGGTTTCTTATTCCCTTCAGCACAAAGCTGAAGCTGAACTCCTGGGATACGAGGGAATACTGGAGGCTGAAGGAGAGCTCCCGGCGGGTGCAAGGACGGCACCGACCAGCAGACGCTGCGTGAGCAGCAGCGCAGGGCAGCTCTGCTGCTTGGCTCCGAACCCTCCTGCAGGGGAGCTCTGTCCCTTGTCTCATTTACAGCTGTGCAGTTTCACCTTCTGTCTGTTTTGACACTGAAAATAGGAGAATTTTCATCATCTCTCTCAGTTGGAAAATATTTCAGTAATGGCTACTTAAGAAGTTCTGTGGATATGGAGCTTTCATAGCTTCTCAACTGCAAGGCTGCTGGGGCAGGAGCTGTCCTGCACCAAATAGTCTGCTTGAGATGGCAGGCTGGGCAGCTTGCATTTTATTTGTGTCGATGTTTCAGTGGGTAATTGGTGTTATTGCCCTGTCTTGAACTGTAACTATCATGTGGAGGAATGTAATAGTAAAAGAAGAAAAAAATAAGGAAAAAATCTGGTGGTAATCACATTTATAAACTTTCAAAACTCTCTTTAATACCTTCTGATTATGTGTTATTTAAAGATACTTTGGGCAGTATGTTTATAGTATACCTACAGTTTATTAATGTTCCCTTTAAATGTAGCTTTAAACTGTAAAACCCACAATAATGCTTGCATTTCCATGCAGAATCTGTATGAACAATAAAAAAATTCATTCTAATTTGTCTTCAAGATGCTTTAGCATTTACTTTTTAGTACCTCAGATTCCTATCCTTTTAATATTTAGTTTTATCTCCCTCTGCTTTTTGTGAGAGGAAGAATACCTGTGTTAATTGGGATAATTTGTAAGACAAATTATGTTTGTAAGACATTAAATCTAAATGATATGACCTGATAAAATATCTTGCAGTAGTTTGCATTTAAAAAGACGTTGTTAGAAACAGTGAGAGAATTCAGTACAGGTTTGGGATGATATTTTATGAGAGCAGTTGCATACTCAGCTTGCATAAATACCAGGCCTGAACGTTTCCATCGTGGCCCTGTGTTTYGCAGCCCGCGTTTCTGACAGATGTTTCTTCCCAGACAGATGCGACCGGTAGCTGTAAAGCAGGTAATGGGCTGTGCTGGTCAGGAGACGTACAGACATCGACAAAATAAAGCGGGGAACAGAGGTGCATTTCAGTGGAATTTGTCCTCTCTAAGAGGACTTGCAGGAAGACAAGTGTTGGGTCTGCCCGCGCTCCTGCCCTCGCTTCTCGGCTCTCGTGAGCCCCACGGTGCTGCGTTTCCTGGGGTGCTCCTGGGTGGCGAGGGCCGGCGGGGCAGCGTTGGGGCCTTCCCAAAGTGCCTTCCTCACAGCACGAGTGGGAGCATCCRGAGGGTGGAAGTGGGACTGAGCGGAGCCGAGTATCCACGCCAGTAATTTTCTGGCTCTTTATATTGATGATAAAACAAATAGATTCAATTCAGGTTCTCTCTCTCTTTCTCTCCTTTTTACTCTTTTGGAGGGTAATGAAGAGASGGAAATAATGTGGAATATTTTTAGTTCTGATATGGGAATTTTTTAGTTAAATAAAACTTGGAACTAAACGTGGTTCATAAAATGATAGCAGCAGCATTTGCAACATCAAGGACGTGGTGGTGCTGGTGTTGATGCTCTCTCCGGTTCCGATACATTTGCAGGAGCCATCTAGGGCGTGGGAGACTGGTTCAGGTTCCCTTTCCCCCTCGCGTCCAGGGCTTGAATTTGTGTCTGTCTTCTCAATCGCTTAAAAGTCCCGTGGACCTAACCTTGAGGTGCTCTTGTGATAGCCCAGAGTCTCCGTAGCATTGCGGTAGTTTGGGGGTTTGGCTTTCGCTGCAGGTTTGAAGGGCGCTGGGGAGGTCCTGGCTTCCCTGCACAGCTGCTCTCATGTGCTCCACTGGTGAAGGCAGCAGCTCGCTGCTTTGCAAGGGCAAGTTTGCCTGGTGGAAACTAATCCCCTCTTTTCATGGGGCAGCCGCCTTGCAAGCGTGGAKGCTTGGAGTCTGCTGCTCGGACACCTTTTGCTGAGAGGCACAGGCTCCTCTTTGGAAGGCAGTAATAGCTTTTATTTACAAATCAGACACCCCAACGGTAATACAGGGTCTTCTCACCAAGCACAGAAGCAGCTGGGTGGTGTTTGCAGGGTGTGTTAAGCTCTGTGCTGTCCCGTGGTTGTTGTGGGAAGAATTTGTTGCTGTTGTATTGGTTTATCCGCTTGCTGACTGCAGTGACTTTGCATCGTATATTACTTTGCCACTTTGTCAATATAACTACTTGCTGTTTGCAAACTATTATTTGTGTCATGGAGAAGATGTTCTCACTTGCAGATAACATGGTTCTTGAGGAGGACAAAATGATCAAGCTTAATCTTCAAACACAGAAACCCATGCCGCCAAGTCAGTCATAGTTGTCCTGCTTACCTRTATATTAATGCAGATACTTGTATTTAACTGTGATGCCTTTTCAGGTATTTACCTGCTCCGCCAAAAGGTTTTAGAATCTTTAATGAGGAAAAATTCCCAAATCTTCCCTGGCCAATTGGGCCCGAGAGGCCCCGTTGTAGGGGTGCTGCCTTCCCGGCTCTCTTGGCTCCGTGCCGGAGTTCCCACGGAGCTGAGCTGTTCTGTTGGGTGCTGAGGTTCAGTCTGTGTTTTCCCGCACCGTGTCCTTGGCTTTGCGAAAGTCCTCAAAGTCGTTTGAAAAGAAACGGGAGAAAATGTATTTTTTCCCACCTATTCTTCTAAAGTAAGAATTCAGCCTGCTTAAAAATAAGAAAGTAAAAAAACCCTTCAGAATAGTAACAATAAAAAGTTGAAAGTCAATCAGCAGCTGAAGGCTAGGAACCTTTCCTGAAGAAGAAAGCTATTTCGTCTTGTTTTTACTGACTGTCCCTCTCCTTTCCATTCTCTTTGGAAAAGGAAGTGTTTCATGGGTTTGGAAAACTCATTTATTGAAATATTTTCAAATATTTCATTGTCAGTACTGGTGCTATTCAAATTGGAAACATAAGTCAGCTTGCCTAGAAACCAAAGATGCTGCTGATAAAATGTCATTGGAGTCAGGCTGGGATGTATTTGCAGCGAAATATCAACTGTAGACAGTGGCTTGGGATTTATTTAATATGACACAACTATCCGTATGGTTGTAGGGTCTTTTTTATTGTGTAAAAATAAACTGTAATTGTTAAAACATGTTGCTTGATGCGGTCTTTCTAATGCTGTATTAAATCTGTTTTGTGCCTGCAGCATATAACAAATTTGCAAGTCAGTCAGCGTCTATATGAAAAAGTCTCTCTAGAAAAATATGGACAAAATAACTTGCCAAATATTGGAGACATGAAAGTGCTTTCACATCTCCAATCACATTTGGGGATAAAACATCACGTTTATGTTTTATTTTGTTGTTGTTTTTTCTTTTCATATGCTGAGGAAATAAAGCAGGAAAGAGGGAGCTGCCTGCGTGGGATTTCCCGAGGAGCCTTGCCTGGATTCATGGAGCGGGGAGGAGCTGTTACAACCTGCTCCGTAGCCAGGAGGGGTGGGCAGAGGGTGCTGACGCTGCCCGTGGCTCCGGCTGCACCTGTGCCGTTAATGGCCAATTCCCAGTGCAAGTCCAGGGGCTTCCAGCAATTCTGAACTGCAGGAGTGTAGAAGCAGCTTCCAAAGAGCATTAAACAGCACCTTCCCGTGCCGGCGCAGCGGAGCTTCATTTTCCAAGATTGCTGAAACCCTGCAKCAACTCCCGCATTATCCAGCTGGAGGATCAGAGAGACACTTCCTTTATGTTTGAGCGTGCAGCTGGTGCTGGGATTTCCAGGATAACCTCTGGCACTTTTGCTTGACACCTTTTATGCAGCTYGTATTTGCCAAACTTAAACAGCAGAGAGGGAAGAAATCATGTGATGCTGGTCATGATTTAGAACGTGACAGCTTAATGAGCACCATAAAACACTGCCAAGTGCTTTTTATGTAAATTGTATCAAAATATTTATGCTGTTTGAATGGTTGCCAGGGTGAATTTTATTTGGAAAACATTTTATATTCTCTTTTTTTTCTATTTAGAAAATATTTTATAGAAAAGGCAGAAGTGGAATTCAGATAAACACATCTTTCTTAGAGCATGCTGTGTAAATGAGGCTGTCCTAATTCATTCATTAACGCTGTCCTAATTATTACTTTTTTAATTAAATAATTTAAATAGGTGAAACAAGTGATAAAGACACTAATAC
>NW_020455866.1:1078741-1147913 GCF_003342845.1 Nothoprocta perdicaria | reverse complement strand
TGCAGAGAAAACAGGTCATTGAAAGGGACTGAAGACCTGTAGAAATAATAGGTTTTGCTATAAAAGTATAGCAAAAGCCAGAAAAACAAAAGTAATACTCATTTCCTCATTCTATTTTTGTTTCCAAGTTACTGCTGATAGTAGTTCATCAGCATGAAGTTTGTGTTTTCCTCCTTGGTTCTTCCCTCCCGRTAAGTTCTGCTGTAGCTGTTGTTCCCAGTACCTAGCTCTTTCCCTCACAAATCTGTGTAATAGCAGAAACTACGGTGCAAAAAAGGCTCTTAGATACAGATACAGATACAGAAAGATACAGAAAATGTAGAACTAGTCTCTTTGGTGGAACAAAAAATCTTTGTCCTCCATCTTTTCCCACCAATGTCTTATCTGTGGGCCTTGTTGCTGTTTCTACAGATATTTGAGCCTTTTCCAGCCTTGTTGTCTGTATTTCTTCCAGTACTGATCTCTAATATGTATTTCTAATATATAATTAATTTTATATTTTTATGTCTGCTTAGTAGTATACCAGTGAGTAAGGTTATAAGGTATCGTATTTTGCCTTTTTACTAATAAGTTTTCGGCTTGAACTGTTGGAAATTGCTATTTTGTGTGTGTTTAAGCAGTTAGGTAGAGGTGGCTACACTGCAGCAGTGCGTGACATGTGCCTTGTAATTATGCTTTTGGGAAGCTCCATACATCTTTTTTTGCTTCTTTATGCATAATTAAGTGAAAATTGCGTAGCTTATGGAAATACGTGTTAATTCATCTTACATAATTCTCATGAARACTTAACTGGCCACGCAGACAAAATTTGCTGTATTCCTTTGCCAGCAGTAACACCTCCCTTGAAAAAAATTAAAATAATTCTTAATGAGCAAAATATATATATATATATTTATATATAGAATTTCATATATAACTTCATATAACTTCAAATGATTTTGGTCCATCTGTGCCACATTGCTGACTTCTGCACTGTGGGATGTCCAACAGCCACCCCAAGTGGACGTGGTCTTGGTCCTGCCCCACTTCCCCCTTGCCCTCTCATCCTCCCAGTTGTCCTGACCACTGGATCAGAAATTACTAACGGAGGGTAAAATTCCTCTGCAAATTGAAGGAAGAGCTTAGGCCACCTCTGTTCTGAGTTGCTGTGACCTGGTCACACTTTCTTCAGTATAAAGCAACACGTGCATGCGCTGTCCCGAACACCTTCCCATCTTTTGTGGTGAACATCATCAGGCAGTTGGTGTCCAGACTGTGAAAAACTGCCTTTCTTGGTGGCTCCAGTTGGAGGAATGTCACGCTGAAGTGTTCTGAGGAGCAAGGTGGTTGGCCCCAGTCGGCAGCTGACATGGCTTTTGGCGTTCTCGCCACCCCAGTCGCCAACTTTGCCCAAATCCCGGGGAGAAGTGGTAGGCAGGGCTGATCATTTTGTCCTATTCCCGCGTGCCAACGTTGCGACTTTAAAAGGAAGCCTTATTGTTTATGCTCAAGACAGCTGAATTCAAGGAGGTTGCGCGAGCTCCTTTCTACAAAGCCTGTGTATCGTGCAATTTGCCATTGCTCCCAGCCCAAACAATGCGTGTGGTGCCACTGTGTCTGCTGTCCAACGATTTCGGCTTCTCTTTTTAAAAACATGAGCGCAGAACAGCCATGTGATTGCAAACTTAATCTGTGCGCTTCAGCAAATAACCTCTAACTTTATTTATAGCAGCATGCATTTTGGAAATTACAGCATTTTTATTCCCTGTAGACATAGCTTATTATTTGCTTCGTTACTTTACAATTGTGCCTGTTTTTGCCACCCACTGCATCTCGTTCTTCAGTGGTTATTTTCAACCACAAACTGAGGTGGTGTTTTTGTAGTTCTGTAATGCACRAAGGCTGTATTGCCAGAGTTCTGGGAGCTCAAAGTCTGTAAACATTTTTTGGCCAGTATTGCAAATTTTGCCTCATAGATACTGAGAGTTTAGTTAATGTAATAGCGTGTGGCATGTGTGGGTTATCAGGAGTACAGTTCATCCACAGTAAGGATGTGCTGCATTCAGTATGGAGTGTACCTTACAGACCTAGGATTTCTGACACACATGCCAGCCTGGGAATCACGTTTTTTAAGCATTGTTTTCTTCTCTGTCATTAGCTTAAGGCAGCAGAAAGCTACCTTAGAGATCTGATGAGTTTTGAAAGAAAATAGTAATGTTTTTCACCAGTGAAAGCTTTGTGCCAGCCCTGTCCTCCCAGGGCATCGTGATATATGGGAGATGGAATATGCTGTATAAAAAGAGTCTTGGGAGAACAAAGCAGTCCGTAGGTGGCCTGGGGCYCTTTTGGCAGTGTCTAAGCCTGTAAATACTCGTTAACCCACAGGTTTTTTCATACGTGGACGTGCACACAAACACGATAGAAAGTAAAGCTTGGGAAACTTACTACCGCGTTGGAGGCTCGAATGCTTTCTGCAGAAGATGAGCTCTTTTTTTTTGCCTTACTTCAGGTATTGAATGTCAAGGACTGTAGGAGCTARAATTCCAAGCTCCTGATTTGGCAGAAGAATTAAAAAATTATAGTATTCTATTCTGTTTTGAAATTTAAGAGAATATATGACTTAAATCTCTTCATGCAGTCTATGCCAGATTCATTTTTCCCCAGCTTTGAGAAACCCTTGTAGTTTCCCTTCAAGGAGAAGCTCTCTTAGCGAAATATTTTAGTGAAGTATAATTAATTACCTCAATAGCGAGATAATGTCCTAGGAATCTCTGCCATTCCAGGTGTGGAAGATAGTGATTTTGGTTAAAAATGTCACCCTCCCCGTCGTGTTTTGGTGTGCTATCTATAACACTAGTTGTGCTATCTATAATACTAATTACAACTGGAGTTGTAATTATTCATCCCTCTGGGATAGTTTCAGGGAGAAGRTCTAAGAAGGGAATTAACTGAGCTCAGGAACCTTCTGGAGATGGTGTATCGAGCTCAAGTTGTTGAGAAATCCTGAGGCAAACATCACACAAATCATGATTCTGTTTAACCTATCATAGTATCATGGTATGAAAAGTGGGGTTTTTTTGGTTGTTTTGGATTTTTTTGTATCTTCTTGGGTTTGTTAGTGTTTGGATTCACATCACACTTTTTTTCTTACACTGCAGTCTTCTGCAACCATCTTCTAAAGACACCTGAGTTTCTTGTGTAATAGCCTAACTATAAAAGTCAAGACTTTAAGACAGAAACCAAATATAAAATTGTGATAAACTTCTTATTAAAGTTAGAGATGTTCAGCAGATTTCACATCTSTGGTTTTATTCTTCTTAGTCTGCTTTATACTGTTAGGATTAGTCTAGTTGTAGGCAACATACTTGTAGTGCATGGGGTCCAGTACTATTTATTGTCTTCATAACTGACTTAAATCTCCTGAAGTTGAGCAAAGGGAAATGCAATCCCCTGCCCTTGGGGAAGGATAACCCCGTGTACCAGGACAAGCTAGGGGACAACTGACTAAGGAGCAGCTTGCAGAAAAGCCCTTGGGGGTCCTGGTGGGCCACGGGCTGAGCATGGGCTCTCAGCTGTCGCTACAGAGGGCTGTTCCATCAGAGAGACCACTGGGCATCGACAACCACTTGGAATAAAAGAAAGATAAAACTAATTCTGTCTGTTTTTGCTCCACACCGAACCCTTGAAGGATGTTTTTCTGCTGCTTTTTATTTTCTGTAACTCTTTATCAGCCTATTTAGATGCCGTGATCCAAACAGGACGCAAAAGCGGGTAGATTCCTTCAAAGAAAGGTAAGTCTTTTAAAGCTGGGTATTTCAGAGTAGAGAATTCAGCTTCTTTGCACTTACTAGGCAGTTCATCAAATCTGAATAGTAGTTTGAAGCAAGAAATAAATGGCATTTTATCATATGTCTGTTATCTAGGAATAATTTCCTGTTCACGACTTGCTCACAGTAACCCCACACTGYCCTTGCTGCCTCTGTTTTCAGGCACATTCGTGTAGGACTAGGATTGGAATAGAAATTGAATATAACTTTGTATCAGACATTTTGGAGGTAAAAAGCAGAACTAAAAGCAACAGCTAGGTTATATATAATCTCCCTTACTGAGTAAACAATTTTTGACAATGCAATCCCTGCTGTTACTTTTGCTTGTCTAATTTTACTTAGTTTCCAAGAATAAAGTTAAAATCATAAGTAGTGTTACTGTGTTGGAGGAAGTGCAGGGTAAATAGAGATTGACATAGAATAGTAAAACTCTTACTTATTAGAAGGGAAGAGTACTGAGGAGCTGTTCAAACTTGCRTCAGTGAATTTTTCAGCCCGTGTGTGGTCACTGCTGCTGTGGTTCTGTCAGCATTTGAGGAACGATAGGAGCCAGCAGAGATGCAAGCTGCTGCTCTTTGTGGATTGCTGAGCATAGCTGCGATTTACTAACAATGAAATACTAAGTATGATGATAATCAGTTGTGGATTTTACTTTTGTAAAATTTTCTATTTTGCTTTCTTACCATTTTCAACAATTTATTTTTATCTGAAGACCTGAAAATCCAGTCTCCCTGCTTGGGTGAGAAATAATACTCTTTGCCCACCTCCACCCCCAAATCCTGAGGAATTATTCTGAAAAATACTATAGATATATTTCAAATGAACAGCTTTGAGACTTGGCAGGCTGTCATCACATGGAAAAGTCATGTAATTTGATCACAGGGTCCCTGTGTGAGCACATACTCACTTAACTGGGAAACTGAGACATTATAAAGCTAGGGAAATAACCATTGCATTGAGATGCAATGAAAAATATGCGTCACTTATTAACGTTTGGTGACCTTACATTGCTAAGGAAAAAGGTAAGGGCGTTAGCAGTTTTCCTTTTATTAACGATTTGAAAAGTAATGAAGGATTTTCCTGCTTGCTTCCTTGTTTTCTGTGAAAACTCTTGTTCTGTTCTTTATTTTTGTAGCTAGTAAGCTCTTCCATTGAAAATGAGATCTAAATAACAAGTTTCACAACTGATATAAGTGTAGGTACCTTTTAGAAGGTACTGATACTGTAATAGTTCTACCCAATGGTGATCCGCTTCTCCTAKTATAGAAATACTCAAAGGATAACATGAAAAAGGAGTGAAGAAAGTAGAAGCACTTGAAATGAATTCTTAGCCTYGTTAAGAGGCTTGTGTGTTCAATACATACCCAATTGTAAGGACTTTCCTGAAATACTTGAGAAGGATGCCTTTATAAAGAAGCACAGCACATATGTGTTTAACACTTCTGAAATCCTCTAGGAGTAGCGTGGTCTTCATTTTAAAAATGAAAATATTTAGACTATCATCCCAATCAAACTTTTAACCCTTTTCCATACATTTTAGGGAAATACAGGTAGCATACAGATTAATTTGTATGTTTACTTGTTAACTTCAAATATTTGTATAGAGATTGTATTTAAGTGGTATTATAAATCGGTTGCTAATCCATCCTCCACTCACTGAATTTATTTATACTTACTGCTATGATTTCGTATATCTGAAGCTACCTAAAAGTGTTTTAATCTTTCAGACACGTCAGTGTCTGCTGCCTCTCGCTCATYTTTGGCTGCCTAGTATCAGACCAGTCTTTTTGGTAGCAAAGTACTAGATTTTGCTCCCTCTGAGGCTTTTCAAGCCGTTCTTGGCAGCTGCCTTGCAAGGGCTGCCGGGGATCAGGGTGAAATGCTCCCTGCTTCCTCCAGACAGAATTCTGTAAGCAAATTGCCATCCTCTGCTTGGCAGGATGTCGCTTCGCCACCCCTGCCAGCTTTGTGCGAAATACAAAGCAACAACGATGTGTGGCAGAAAATACAATATCCCTTTTGGGGTCTTCCAGTTACTTGAATTACACATTGCTCTAATGTGAAGGTTCTTGATCCTCTGCTTCTGCAGATGTATTAAGAGTATGATAAGCTTTGGCTTTCTTTACAGCAAAGATCAGTTGTGCTTTTCTCTAAAGCTATAAATTATAGTAAAGCAGTGAAAAGGAGTGTATGCCTGAAATAGGTTAGCGTATATTGCACTGGCTAAGAAGTGATTTAAATTAAACAAAAATAATATTAGTCTTGAAGAGGAGATTGCACTGATTCAGAGGCACTCCGTTAGAAGAGTTGATGCAACAGGGGTTGTATTTCTGTTTTGTACTTTGATAACAGGAGAAACTTTGAAGGTCTTTCCTGACTTGTTAGTCCATTCTAAAAATTGTGCTAGACTTAAGTCTCCCTGCTTTGCTTATCCCCTATTTGTATGTGAATAGTTTCACATATAGGTCTTCAAATAGATCAAAGGAGGGTAATAGCCCTAATAGTAGTCGAAAGGTGAGGCTTCTTGTTTAGAGTTAACTAAAAATTACCCATTCAGGATTCAGGAACTCCCTGATGAGATTCTTGGTAGTTTCACAGGCTTTCACTTTGGCATTCAGACAAGTGTTTGCCTACTGTGCAAACTCAAGTTTACTCAAGTGCAGTCCTATGTCTCATAGCTAGTGTTCAAAGCAGGTATGCCTGCTTTATTTAAATGAGGCCATATGTAAATATAAAATTTAAACGTTCTTGGGCTGCTTAAAAATGAAATACCTGAACATAAGGTCTTCACATCTCTCAAGTTATGCACACACAGCTCATTTGCCAAGAGCAAAAATCTTGGCTTTTTACTCAAAAAGTCTTTATGACTAGCTCGCACATCATGAGATTTTCAGCTTGTAATTTTTTTTTTTTTTTTTTTTTTTGGTTATTAGAAACATCCATTTTTAATATTTTGGGGCTTTCTTTTGTATGTGATTATTTTTTACTATTGGATAATAACAAGATTCCAGGATTTAGCACTTAAAAAATAAAATTGAAACAGGGAGCAATGGAAAGAGTGTTTATACTGTCTTGGATGTTGGTGTTAAAATGAACAGTGTTCTGTGTTTCATTCATAGAAATCCAAGGATTTGATAATTTTAAATGCATTTTCTTTCCTTCTCGCTAATGTAGAGTCTTCAATTAAGCAGGTCTTCAGCTGAACCCTTATCAAGCACAATTTTATCCATGGTATTACCCGTATGAATTAAACAGGAGTTGGTAATTCCTTTACGCTTAAATCTTCATGCTAATCATACCAAAGTCTAAATACCTTTTACAAGCAAAAACTTTGCTCCTCAGAATAAGCTAAGCATATTGCTGTATAACCTAGAATATGAAGCAGGTGAAGGTAACACTTTTGACTCKGTGCTGGGTTTTTTGAAAAAAGGGGCTACTTTTGCTTCTTAAACATGTTTATAAAGAGAGTACTGTTAGAAGTCCTGTTTACATGAGGTGGAAGTTGGCCAAAATACTTTTTGGAGGAATAGCCAGTAATGTGTATKTATGTATTTTTTCCTGTGCTCGTAGTGGGTAACTAATGCAGAGATGCAATATTACCCTTATGATGGTCTTTCCTGATGCTTTATGTGCCTGTATAACTGTTTGGGGTGAAATCAGACTGTGCAACTATAGGTGTCCGCTGTTTCAGTTCCCTCTAAAGCCTTCGCGGTGGGAATGTGGGAGGGCGAGGGCGTCGTTACCACGCGGATGATCCGGATACCCGGGCAGGAGGACAGGGCTGCCTTCTCCGGGTGATCCAAGTGTCCCGGGCAGGAGGACAGGGCCGCCTTCCCTGGGTGATCCAGGTGCCCTGGGGAGGACAGGGCCACCTTCCCTGGGTGATCCAGGTGCCCAAGGGAGGAGGACAGAGCCGCCTTCCCTGGGTGATCTGGGTGTCCCAGGCAGGAGGACAGAGCCACCTTCCCTGAATGATCCAGGTGCCCCAGGGAGGAGGACAGGGCCGCCTTCCCTGGATGATCCAGGTGCCTGGGCAGGAGGACAGGGCCGCCTTCCCTGGGTGATCCGGGTGCCCTGGATGGCAGCCCGGTCCTCCCTCCCTTTTGCTCGCCTGCTGGCTGCCCTCGCAGCGCCAGGCGGAGCTCGGGACACGGGGGATTTGCTTTGCGGCAGGCAGTGAATCCCGGGGCCGCTCGCAGTCGGGCGAGCGCGGCCGCAGGGACCCGCCGGGAGCCACGCGCGGCAGCGGCGGCRGCAGTGTCCGGGCCTCGTCCCGCCATGGCACGGCCGCCCTTCCGCCCGCGCTTCCGCGGCGCCCGRCGGACAAAAGCCGCATAGAGGGGCGAGGGGAGGCCCCGCGCGGCAGCACCCGGCCCCGCGCGGCAGCACACTGCGCCTTTCTTCGCCCTGTGTGAGAACTGAGGGGGACTCTATTCAGCGCCTTTGTGCGGGTGTCTGTCAACAGCGCTGTCTGAGGCGAGGCCCTTTGTGGCGGCCAGTGTTTCTTATTGACCCGGCTCTGCGCCCGCTATGTTCCCAGGGTCGAAGTGGCGAGCGGGAGAATGGGTGAAAAGGGGTAATCGCGGGCTAAGCGCGGCTGCCTGCATTGTCATCTGACCTATTAAATCTAAACTGCGCCCCGCGTTAATGCAAACAGGTAATTATGTAGTCACAGCTGCAGCCATTGACATCTGGTCACCGCCCTGCCCGAGAGGTCTCTCTCGCTCTGTGGCTTTCTCTGCCGCGCAGAGGCTCTCGAGGACTGGGCCCTAATGATATTAGCTCAAAAGAGAGGGTGGATTAGTGAGACTGACAGGTCAACAAGGTGGATACTTTGTCCCTGTAGGCAAAAATAAGTCCAATCATTTGGCTGTGGATTTCTTCAGCCTTACACATCCCGTTTTTCCCATAACTCCGAGCTGAGCAGGACCCTAGCTCCAGTCATCATTTAGCTGTTTTTGATCAGGAGGGAGGGGAAACTACCGCTGTGGTCCTGCCTGACAGAGCCTGTGTGCAGGACAGCGCTGCGAACAGCGACAGCRTTATCCTGTTTCTCAGTGAGATGCTCACAGTGGCTCTCATCCTTTGCCCAGATTTCCAGGTGACAAGTCCCCRTTCGCAACAGGCTGACATTGCAAAAAGAGCACCAGGATAATAAAACATTGGCCAGAAATTCCGTTAGGGCTCCTGCTTTTTCTTTCAATGCGCCTTGGAACTGATGCAGAACATTTGCATGTAAACAAACACATCCAAGGCTCTCGCTCTCCATAGGGGAAATGTCTAAATATACATAAGTTGCTATATGGGGCACAACAAGCACCATGTGAGTTCGGGGAGGGGGTTACACAGCCGTGGGTGCTTCCATGGCCCATGCAAGCTGGAGGTGCCTGCAGGACTGGGCAGGAGGGGAGGGGAATGCGACTTGCACATGAATCCCTACTTGAAGGAAGTCTTTGCAGGAGTGCCTGGCTGGCTAGTTCTGTTTACATTTATACCCTAAGGCCATCTCTAAGCAGCCAGTTATTCTGAAGAGCTATTGCAACGTGAAGCATAATGCAACAGGGAGACTGGGTGCTGCAGAGCAGGAAAACGTGGAAGAAGTGCAATAGATCCTTCATGGTGAAAGGACAAATGYAGTTACTGGAAGCCTGGAAGTGCTTCCTATGAAGGCACATGCACTGCTGCCAAGTGGCTGGCTCATGGGCCAGCCCTTCATTCATGTACCATGGAGGGGAAAACAGCTCCTCAAAGGCCTGGGAACCTGCTTGTGATGTGGGTCTCTGACAGGCTGTCTCAKACAGGCGCCTGTTGTGTAGTTAGTTCCTTCTCATCGTTAACTTTATTGAGAAGATATTTCTGGAATGTGGTTCTATTTCATTTAAACTTTTCTATATTGTTTTCGTTTTTATTGTTAGCTTTCTATCCTCTTATCCTCCATATAGGCCTCTGTAGTCCAAGAAGTTATTGATTCTGTTAGGCAGGAAGCAGAAGCCAGAGAGCCAAACCTTAAAATATTTTTCATGTATCCAGAAAGAGTTGCAAATAGAATCAGGAACATGGAAGTCTTCCCACCAAGAGAAGACAGAGCTAGATTATTTAGTCTGTAGTTGTTAAAAGTATCTGATTCTGAAACTACTTAATTCCTGTAGAAAGGGATAAAATTCCTTGGGATGAGAAAAACTTTTCTCAGGTAGACCCGGTCTCTGTACACTCTCATAAGAGTTACAGAAATGCTGAAAACTCTGTTTGGGGGTTGCCTGGCAGAACTGCAGCTACGCAAAGGTACTACAGGTCTCAGAGAGCTGCCATTCTTTCTCAGGATTGCCTGTGTACTTCTGTCTGCCAATCTGATATTCCAAGTTTGATTTTTGTTTTAGCTCAGTTACCGGTTTTGATGCCACATGCTTTCATGAACTGGATTATACAAATAACTTCAAGATTATTAATTATTGTTAGTATATTATTTTTAAATATTTCTTAATTCCTGTGCTGACATAAAACTTTGAATCAGGGTGGTTTAAGGTAGTAATACCAGTCTAATCACGGAGAACACTACCAGGATATATGTAGTTTTGTTTCACGTTTCAGCAGACAAGGCATTAAAAACAAGCTACTTAAGGTTTTAGAGAAAACAGGAAAAAAACAGCATTCTTACATATGTGCTGTAAACTAATGCCCTGYACGTGCAATATGGCCACCTAACATCCTGGCCTTCTCTTCACAATGATCAACCTCTATGTGGRCTCCTGCATCATCCCACAAGGAGAACTTATTAATTACTTTATTGGTCTTATTCAATTTTTGAAGCAGTGATTGAAGTTGAAGCAGCTGATGCAGTTTACAGAAGTAAAAACTGACCAAAAAAAMAGCTTAAAGATTTCCAGTTGATTTTTTTTTGTCTTTGAGGTAGTAGTACTTGAAATACCTACTAAAGGGGAAGCAAGRCGTCAGCCAGAAAGATAAGAGTAATTCCTTATGCCTTTATAACGAATTCAACTTGATTTTTAGATGTTTGCACATATCTGAAAGTGGATCGAATAATAATTACATTTATATATATAAATATATGTGCTTCTATTTTTGTTAGGATATAGGAGACTTAATTCACAGTGCCACGTCTGTCTACTTTTCTATCATCTATCAACATCTCTCTTGATGCATTCAATATGGTAACGGATCATGTTCTTTCTGAAATGGGCATGTATGGCAAAAAGCAGCCAATCCATTTATATATTTATTATTTATATATATAAAAATACATATATTTTTATATATATATATTATTTAGCCATAATCTAAATTTCYTTAGAGCCTAGTTTGTGTGCCTTTCTTAAGAGGAAAAAGAAGTGCGGTTCATTAAAAAATATGTATTTTTCTTAACAGAAATTAGTAGGCTTCTTCCAGCAAAGGACCTCAGGATATTATGGTCTGTGTGTAAAAACGCCAGTAAACCTGGCAYGTGTTGCCCCTATGAGTTCAGAATGGAAGCTGAAATAACCTTTCTAAAAATGCATTGCAGGGCATTCCCTTTCAGTTTGGGAAGTGATGTTCCAATAGCACAGCCTGCTTTCCTGATGAACAGCCTCTGTGGATCACAGCTGTGAAGGACAGCAGAGAAATGTAAGGATGGAAAATACCTATAGATTAAGGCTAACCTTTCAACACATTTTTTTTTTTCTTTTTTTTTCTTTTTTGGCTTTTCTGCACAATTTATCTTCGTGCATCCTGTGGGGAATGATCAGTGGCTCTGTGAACTTGCAGCATAACTGAACTTTCTACAGTTTTCAGATAAACTGATGAAATTCAGGAAAGTAATCTGTGTTTATCTCACAAAGCACTTGATTTACTTCCTTAAGTTAATAATTAAAAATACATCTGAAACCACTAGTACCTTATTTATTGCAGTTCTAAAATGTAGAATGTCTCCCTGTACTTAGGACTTAGGACTGTACTCTTTGTTATGTGTAGGTTTCTACACGTGTTGAAATGAAGAGCTCAGGTGTTGCTTTTACAAAAAAAGATATAAGAGATGTGAAATCAGGTATTTTAGTTGCTGCCACACTGCCTAAAGCAGAGAATGTGGCTAGGAAAGAGGAAAACATCTGCACAACCAGGATAAGATCAGAAATGGCTTTGGATACAGTCCTGTTTTCCCTACCATGGGAACTAACACGCAGTTAGAGCTAAGAAGTGGAGTTATATTACAAATTATCTCATTTAGACCGCATAAAATCCAGATTTATTGCCCCAAAGTAGTTAAAGCCCCCGTTACGGATGTCTTGTGATAGCCTGTAAGATGAGAGCAATTGGCTAGTCAACTAACTGTTCTCTGGCTTTGTAACTTAAATTAGAACAGTTTGGTTTTCTGTGTTCTGCTTGTTGCATGTAATTTTTCTGTTTTTTTTGGTATTCAAATTTAGATTTTTCTTTTTTTTTGCAGTTCCTAGAATCAGATGAATTTAGGGCATAGCTCAGTCACACTGTGGCCCGTGTTTCTTTTCATTAGGGAAAGTGCCACTGTATACTCAGGATGTGATGGTTAAACAGGGCTCTGAAGCACGCACATATACAATTACAAAAGGTACGAGTCAGTCTCAACAGGAGCTTCCTTTTGCCCACTGGGACCATTGTCGTAGCTTCCCGTCATTCAGCCCCGTGGTCGTTGTTCTCTGCGTGACACRCAGAGCTGAGAGATCAGCTAATGCTGCTTTTACATGGGATCTCCATCGTAAAACAGACGTGCAGGTCTGGTTCCTCACGGGTTCCTTGTCTCCCTCCTGAAAAAATCACATCTCCACAGCCTTCAAAGAGTGAAATACAGTGCTATTCAGGGAGGAAAGAATGGGCAACGGCCTAAGCATTCTTTATTTTTTGAGAAATTATTGCTCATTCAAAATTTGAGGCGCTGGCGTCCGTTTTGAAACAGGAGAAGAATAAATAGGGAAATCCACGCCAAATTCATGCAGGAGGAGTGCTTAATTTTGAAGACAGTTACAAAACCGTGGTACTAACCCTCTGTTTAGTTCTTCCTCCTGAAAAGGATCAGTGAGATGTAAGAGCCTGGAGCGCTTGGAGCTCCCCGGCGACGTAGCTGCTCGCGCGTCCGCCCGTGTTGCCCCTCGGGAAGGCAGGCAGGTGCGCGGGGGGTTAACACCCTGACAGCCTGCAGCGTCTTAATTAGGCCTTGGCAGAGAGCCACTGGCACGGGAGAGTACCCGGCACCGGCCCCATGGCCGCCTCTTGTGGGAAAGGAGGGTGAGATGCGGCCAGAGCCAAGCGGAGCAACCGAGCGCCTCCCGTCCAGCCCCACCGCCGGGGCCGGGGAAGGAAGCGTGCTGGGGGGCAGGGAACGGGAGATACCTGGAGAGAAAAATAAAATAAATAAATAAATAAATAAATAAATAAATAAATAAATAAATATTATATATTTTATATATATATATATATATATATATATATATATTTTTTTTTTTCAGCAGTCAGAGCACATAGCTGCCTGCAGTTAAAGGAGAGGCTCATAAAAACTGCCGAGCAAATCCGGTCTTGCTCTGGAGAATCAATGAAGCCTTTGCCCTTAAATGGGAAATCAAGAGAATTTAAGAATTTAGGCTGAGGAGATTTTAAACTGTTGCTCTGTGTTGATGCCTTTCAAATAGGGAGTTACAGTTTATTTTATTTTATTTTATTTTATTTTATTTTATTTTATTTTATTTTATTTTATTTTATTTTATTTTATTTTATTTTATTTTATTTTATTTTTTTATTTGAAGAATGTTGATTTACTTTTAAGAATTATTAATAGATGCTATTTTCCAAAAGCTGTAGGCTATTTAAGTTCTGGAATAAGAACTGACTGGAAAAAGTATTGTATGATCAGGTGGTCCGCTTAACAAGGTGTAATCACAAAATTGTCAGATTGCCCCATCCCCAAATTCTGCTATTTAAAAGTAACTGGGAAAACTGCCTATAAATGCAGGCCTTGGTTGCTGGAGCCTGTGATGAGACGTGTAAGACTTGTGACAAAAGTGATAGCGGAAAATGTCTATGTGTATAGGCACGTTAGAGAGGAATGGTGTGGTAACTGCTGCTCCTCAACCTGGTGTACTTGCAAAGTGCACCAAGGTATGCATTTGTACAGAAAGGATTTTAAAAGAATACAAATTGCAAGGCTATATCTAGAGTGTTAGTGTGGACTTGCCACATACCCGTATCTGAAAGGGGAAAATATGAGGCACGGAAGGCACAGGAGGTGCCTTGGGGAGCTCTGCCTCTCTGAACGTCGCTGGAGGTGCCAAGCCCAGCTCAACTCTGTGGGGGTTGGAAAGCCACCTCRTGACAGCATTAATAATGCGTTGCACTAATCTTTGGCTGGTATGACTCTTTAGGAAACAAGACTGAATCAAAGCCCATGCTCGTGTGCGCCGTTAAATCCCCAGGTGGTCCCCCTTCTCACTGGTGGGACCGTGCTGTATGTATTCGATCACATCGTGGTGGCCTGTGAGGTGACACTGCAGAGCAGAAGAGCCTGGACCTTGAGCTGTGGCAGTCAGAGTAGCAGAGGAAGGAAAGTTTCTAGCTGTCCCATCAGTGGAGGTGCAGCTTATAAAGCAAGAAAAGGGCCCGTGCACGTGGCAGCCCTTTGTAAGGCAGCCTGCTGCAGCAGGGAAGGACCCTGATGGGAGATGTGCCAGTGATCAGGAATCCACCCTGATGGGGGAAGTGCCCTTCCCGGGGAGGAGCCACTCGCTTGGGCTTCCCTGCCGGAGCAGGGATTTCCAAGCTGCAGAGACGCAGCTTTGGTTTRTAGTGAGTGTGGGTAGCAAGGAGCTCTGCTCTTCTGTGGAGCAACAAAAAGGCACCCAAGACATCTCCAGTTAGTGTACCTAATACTATAGATGTGTATATATATGTATATATAGATGTATAGAGAAATGTATTACAGAATATATATTAGAATGTAAGCTAGATAGAACAGTGGAGTTAATATTCTAATATATTCCTATAGCTAGTTAATATTCTAATATATTCCTAAATTAATGTTTATTTATCCTGAAGATAAGTAAAGTTTCATGTAAATCTATATTGAGTCACTTGACCCAGCTGTCATATATCTGGAAAGGAGAAAAATGAACATGGCAGGTTTGGGCGAGTTTGTGGAATAGAGTTTTCTCAATTTATTAAACACCTTGTGAGGGACTTGTTATGTGACTTTTGAATTATGATTATTAAGGTAGCCCAAAATGATATGTKTGTGTATATGTTTAAACTCAGTTCAGATATGTTTTGAATTACATGTTTTACCTCAAGTTCAGTTGAGCAGAGAGGACTGTAGCAGCCAAGCTATGGCCTAACAAGAGTACAGGCCACGTCCACATATTTCACTGTGTCAGCGGTGTTGTGCCTTAAACTTAATGGTGGGCGAGGAACACATCCTTGTGCCACCTTCAGGTTCCACCTTCATATCTCCATGTGAGGAGGAACTTCTTTCCTGTGAGGGTGACAGAGCCCTGGCACAGGCTGCCCAGGGAGGTTGTGGAGGCTCCTTCTCTGGAGATCTTCCAACCCCGCCTGGATGCCGCCCTGTGCCCCGTGCTCTGGGTATCCCTGCTGGAGCAGGGGGGTTGGACTAGATGATCTGTAGAGGTCCCTCCCAACCTCAGCCTAGCTCTGGCTCTGTGAGCCCGTGCGCTTTCCTCAGTGCGCGTTGGCGCCTGGTGAGCAGAGCAAGCCGGGCACTCCCTGCGTCTCCCRCAGTGCGCTGCAGTGTGTGCGCGCTGCAAAGGCGAATGGAATGAACACGTGTGGAAGTGTCACTAGACATGGACCTGTTGTAGACCACACCCAAGTACCTTAAACACCTGAGGTCACCACTCTCGTGTTCTGATTTAAATGTCATGGCGCTGTTTCAGCATCAGTGAGGCTTGGCGGCAGGTAAACCTGGGCGGATTTGGCTCTCCCGTAGAGTTGTGGATTTTGCAGTAGTGTCACATCAGGTGACTTCACTTAACATCAAGTATAAGGAAGTGAATTCATGGGTAACAAGAAAATCAGCACGTGTTCCCCAGTTTTGTTTTTTAACTACAGTATTTTATATAGCGCTTTGGCTGCAGCCTCCTGTCTGCAAGGAAAATGAACTCTTCTCTTTCTAGATTATTTTCTGTTTAAAATTTGATACATGAAGCCAGAGAAACAAAATTAAAGGGCTGGAGTATGAAAAGATAGAAATCTATTACATTTAACACATTCACTTTTTAAACGCACTAGAATCTTGTTCAACTTATGACAGGTGACTAAACTTTTGGAGGTATCAACTTCAAACTGTATGCTAATTCTGATTTTTGGAAGAATAAATTATTGCCTTCTTTGCTTTGTATACACCTAGACCATAGTAGGTGCTATATGCATATGTAGAAGAAAACCATGGAATGAGTCACAGTCGCTGTAGATGTACTAAAAACTTATGCAGAATCAATATAATTTGATATTGATAAATATAAGAAGGGAACCCGTGCATGTCTGAAGCGTGGTGTCAGCAAGTGTTTTTTGTGCCATCTGAAGGGTGTCTGGTCAGTCAACGAGGCAGGTGGGAGCTGCACAACAGGGCCAGAACAGGCTGTAAAGCTGCCCTGTGCCACARTCAATGAGGGCTTGGTTGTCCCATTGAGAAGGTGCCTGGAGGTGGCTCCTGTGGCTGGCTGGGCTCTAGTGGTAGCCCTCAAAGAGATGGTCAAAAAGATGTCAAGTGATGGACTTGAAACTGCAGCAAAGTGCAGCGCAGGCATTAGAAGACCTTAGACCTTTCTTCTGATGAGAGATTCCCTGCGGAGGTTGCAGCCTCTCCCCGGAGGCTGTTCCCAGGAGCAGGTAATGGGCATCGGGAGGGAGTGACATGGGTCTGACTGGCCCTGCTGGGTGACATGGGTCTGGCTGGTCCTGCTGGGTGCAACGGGTCACGGCTCGAGTTCCCTTCCACATTGGGATTGTGTGCTCGGTTAACGCMGTTTTTAACAGGAGGTAATGCCAAGCAATGTTGCTATTTTGAGATGGGTAAATGTTTACTTTACTACTGGAATCAGGAGTGAATTTTCTGGAAAATTTTAAAACGGATTTTTTTCACCCTMTTTCTATTTTTCTGATACATGTTGGTTTTTCACCGTTCATGTGCTGGTGATTTATACAGTTCCCTCCTCCATCCCTGCCCACCTCCAGTGTGTTAGAATTGAGCGGATYGGTTCCTTTGTGCAGAGGGTTCCTTAGGCCTGCAGAGGAGACAACTCAGGCTGCCGGGGCTGTCATAAAACGTGTTGGATGTGGAATGCGGCGGCAGCCGGTGCCGAGGTTTGTGCGGGAGAGCCCCCGGTAGCTGGCWTTGTCCCAGGGTAAGTGTGGTGTCCTGCAGTCCCTACAGATCAATCACTGGTCAAAGGAACTGTTGTGGCCTTTCAGACCGCTCTGCGAGCCCGATTTTAATTCATTGAAGCAGTGATAGTAGGCATGACCTCCTCTCGTGTCAGATGAAAGTCAGGCACAAAATTGTGCTGCGTTTTGAATGAATAAAGTATATTATGGTGGGTTTCCCTCAGCGTAAAAGGATTAGCTCTGGAAAAACCTATCCTACAGCTTTTCAGCAGTGGAAGGTTTGCACATGATTGTAGGATCTGCTGGGTTTTGATAAAACTATATTAAGACAAGTGCTGAGCCAGTTGTGTGCATTTTAATARAAGTAAATACATGAAAGGTGGAAGAGCTTGTTCAGCATGTAAGGTTCAATCACTTTGTAGGGTTTTATTATTTCAGATGAAAGGCACTGTGCAAGCATGAGAACTTTAGCATGGTTACGTTCCAGGAAGGAAAAGTGGCTCTTTGCTGAATTACTTTGCTTCAGACTTGGACTTTCCATTGGTATTTTTAAAGCAACGTTTTTCATTTTCACGTGGTTTTATAATTATTTGTATGAGTGAGCGCTTCGGGGTCACCTTTTCAGGGACCCCCACRGTTGGAATCTGTGTGTTTAACAGCTCTTGGCTGTGCCGCCTGTCCCAGGGAAACACTCCTTGAACTTCTGTCAGGTTTTTGTATCACCCACAGTTTGTTATGGCAGAGCACCACAGCCTGCGTGATAAATKAAGTTACATTTTCTTGATTTTTCAGGGTGGCTTCATTTGATGCCCCTAYCTCTTGCATTGGAAGAAACAGTGAACAATTTCATCCATTCCTTGCTTTCCATGACTGTAGAGACCTCTACTGTACTCCCGTTCAGTATTCCTTGGTATCCCGCTATTGCCTATGTACGACTTGCAGGATAGGTTCCTGTGGGACTTCACTGATGAATACGCTTCACGGAGAAAATGAACCAGCGAGGTCCTGCTTTAATCTCCAGTCTTCCACCATTTATTTACCTATGTGATAATGATCCTTCCTACCCCATAACAATTTAGCCCTTTGTCTCTTACTGTTTTTCAGGATTTTCTGTCAGGGGCCCTCCTGGAAGCCTCWGGAAATGCGGAGCGCTGGGATGCTGTCCGGCCTGTGGCCTCAGCGCAGCCCACGAGCTCCCACAGGACAGAGGCAGGAGGGGGTCCCCGGGCCGCCRTTTCCGGCGCTGGCCGTCAACGTAACCACTGCCCAGGCAGGGAGGAGGAGCCAGGAAGACTCCCAGGGAGCCGGGAATGCTGGCATTTGCTCCCAGCGCTCCCAGAGTGGCTTTCCATGGCCGCAGGGCTCCTCCTGTGCAGGATGTGAGTCACGTTGGGTGACACAGGGCTGGTTGGAGCAGCTCGAGAAGTCGCTTCATGACTGGGTCCCRTTGGCTCCCTTGGGACTTTAATCACACAGCGTATAGTGGGTTATTGGATACAGACRTAGTAGAGAGGAGCAAATGTACGTGCTACCTGCAGCTGTAGGCTAGCCTGTTCAAAACGCCTTCCTCTGCGTTTGTGCTTCAATATGTGTGCTTGAGCGTGTGAATGTATAGGACAGAAAGGACACCCTTGCAAGAGCCTCTGCAAATTATAGTTTGTTACCAGGATGATAGTTTGCGGTACTGGTTATTTGAGACTCYGTTGGGTAGAAACTGGTTGGACACCAGCTCTCTGTGGTATGATAGGAGGGTATGTGAAGGGGTATTTTGGGTATGCATAGGGGTATTTTGAAGGTAATTTTGTTGAATGCAAACTTGGATCATGGGGTAGTGCCATTGGGCAYGGGTATAAGCTAGAGCTAGAGTATAAGCTTGAGTAATGTGAGATCAGTGAAAACAATGATGTAATAAATAAATTCCAATGTTAACAGCTGTTAAAGCTGAATTTACTCAGAAGAGATGAATCTGATTAAGGCAGAAAATTTGTGGCAGTGAAAAAGCCCAGTTCCTCAGCTTGATATTTTGTGATTAGTCCAGAATGATTTCTGAGTCTGTTATGTCTGTTTTTATTTCATTGCAGACACAACTTCATCAAATATTAATAGCGAGGCGTGTGGGATAAAAACCTTTTCATTTGTTTCCATACTCTTCCTTGTGGCCTCATCAGCTGGGTCAGTATTTTGGACATCATGGTTAACTGCAGAGGAAGCAGATGGAGAGCAGGAACGCCGCTCTCCCTAYGTGAATATGAAATAAGTTGCTATTGTTGGAGGAGGGAGGAGGATGAAATGCAATTAAGCAAATCAATAGCGTGAATGAAAATCAGATTTCAGTAGGTTAAACTTTAGGAAGAAAAAAGCATGCATGATGTCCTTCAAGAAAATAATCAGTTATTTTCCCCTCAAAAACATCAAATATGCTGAAAACTTGTGTGCCTGGGCAAATTRTCAATTAATGCATATAATCACATCATCTAGCTGTGTGGCTACTTTGTACCTGCATATTTTATTCTCGCTTTTGGCACCCCGCAGCTCATAGGATGATTTCATCGTAGAACTGCTGCTGGTACCAATGTTTTTGTTTTAACCGGACTGGAAATTGGCAGCTGTGAGCTGTAAATTGACAAATCATTGTATTTATGTGATCATTGGCACAGCCTCTTTGTCAGGTCAGACACCTGAACCGGCAGATGCACCTTTTACCCACCAGTCAATCATTTCTCTAATAGAGTATGTTCTATTCTGGCATTCTTTTGGTTTTGATTTGAAGGTACAGCTCTCAGTCGTTTTGCATAATGTTGTTTCATAGTCAACTTTTAGTGTAGCAGGAAGTATTGTTTGTTTGTTTGTGTTTGTTTAAAAATATAAACTCTCTTTTCCCCATATTCATATTATTAAATTTGGTAATTTTCTAGGGTAAGGAAAAGAGAAAAGATGCTGTGATCACAATTATGATTCATAAAAATGGCTTCTTGCAACTCGGATAATAATAGAACTGTTAAAAATCCCAAGTCAGAAACAAATACATTTATCTGCTTTGTGCAGATAAATGCAACATTTACAACAAGCAAAATTTTTTACCAGAGCTCCTCTCTGCTCACTTTTGGTGCCTGCAGTTTCTTGCACAGAGCACTAATAAATGTTTTATGYACCGCTCATGTGGGGCTCATGTTGTGCAGTCAATGTGGTTAAGCTCAGTCTGTCAGTGGAAATATGTTATAAACATATTTCCTTGAAATTTTAATCATTTTATTAATCATCTTATTTAATCATCTTATTAGTTAGAGATGTTAGATGCAATGATTCCACTTGAACTTTGGATGTTAAAAGCAAWTTTTTTTTCTATGTCATTCTGTAAAGACTGTGATACTTTATTCTGGTTAGGTTCTGTCTGTCGCAGCTATCCCTATGTATTCATGCACATTCCAGAAATCCAATAAGAAGCATGACTAACACCCATCACATGCAATCCATTCTTTGTTTCTGCTTCCTGTTCCCAGGGGTAAAATTTCACGTGGAATTTTGTTTTTGCAGATTTTAATTCATGTCTGAGTTGTTAGATTGGTTTCATGTAAGGAGCCCGCAATGAAGTAATGCAGCTTGTACGTGAAACACAGTGCTGTGCTGTGGGGTGGCTCCTGTSTTATGCAGGCACTCTGCTTATGCTTAGGGACTGGCCTCAGAAAACAGCTGGTGTCTTGGAGATACAATTTTTCATGTCAGAGTCCATAACTACATGTATTTTGGCTGTAAAAGATACATTTAAAAATCAGAATTCAGTAGTCTGCATCTCTTGTGTATGCCAGCCCTGTGTCTGGAAACCCTTTATGTCCAAGGGACAAAGAGCTTGAAATATGATGGCTATATTTTATAAGGTTGTGTAATGATGAAAGGATACGTTTGCTGTCCTCGCAGTGAACAGTTTTGCTAAGGAACTTGTGTGTTTCCAACCATGGTTTTCTGCAGAATAGCTTGATGCCCAGAGAAGTGTTGTTGCTGTTGCCCGAAGGTCTGATCCTTGCTCATCTCCAAAGGTCTGATCCTTGCCTGTTTCCTATGACCCTGGCAGTTGGGAAATAGAGGTTTTGGCTGGTTTGAGACGGTCTCATAAATAAACAGGAAAGGCTGTTCGCAATGAGAGAGCAGAGGGCAGTGCCCAAGTCCCATCACTCAGAGGAGGGAAAAAGCAAAAGCRGAGCTGCTGAAAATGGCTTCAGCAGAAAGTAGTAATCCCATGTCTCTCCAGTTTTAAACTAGCAAAGTGGTGATTAAAATACTCTTTCAGTATGTGATTATGGATTTGAATATGCTTTGTGCTACATTTTGTGAGTCCTCTGGTAGAGGTGTTGCTTTTATGTCTGTAATGGGGAAGCGTTTCTTCATTGACACAAGCGCTCAGTCTCCTAGTCAGTGCTTCTGCAAAACCAGGAGACAGGAGGCTCGAGTTAGCAACAGCTGAATTGCAATCCCTTTGGGTCTGCCTGCAAGGATAGAAATGAAGGAAACTTGCCAAGTTGTTTAATTAGTAGCCAAAGGTGGGATTATGGTATAGAAGGAAAATGTGGAATACTGGGGAGTGATGGTGAGGCGAGGCCTTTGCAGTACATYGGTCTTCTGCAGCAAACTTCAGAAGAAGCAAAACCAATGAAAACAATTYGCTGTACTGAATTAATTTGCTAAACTGTGTTTTAGTAACTCCCATTAAAACATATCCTGTCTCAATCTCTTCATTTCAGAAATAGTTTTCCATAATCAGCAGTCATAATTGATTTTTTTTCTCTCAGAAAATTAGGCAGTTATAAGATGCCATGAGGAGATCCATAGGGATCAGAGTGAGTGCATGACTGGTGCATGATAGTGATAAACCACATCCTTTACTGAATTGCAGGTAGAATATTGCTGTTCTTTAGAATATTCAGGAATTTGAGTCTGTGGATAGGCCAGAGTGAGCTGAA
Source organism: Nothoprocta perdicaria (assembly GCF_003342845.1). Taxonomy (NCBI): domain Eukaryota; kingdom Metazoa; phylum Chordata; class Aves; order Tinamiformes; family Tinamidae; genus Nothoprocta; species Nothoprocta perdicaria. Next base: position 1,125,793 of record NW_020455866.1, on the reverse strand, counting down.
GTGAGGTTTGCTTGTCTGAATGAATTCCCAATGCAGAGGTATTTTCCAGGGTTCCCTTCTCTGTTGAGGCTGTCATCTGTCACTCTTGGTTTAATACTTGCATTGAATCTTCATAGAGCAMTTGCATCTCAAAAATAAAAGCTGCAGTAACAGGTTACTTATTTCTGTCACCTCCTCTAGGGTTCTCAGGAGGAGCATTGTAACTAGTAATGAACCATGTTTCTCAACTGCAATAAATGAACTGTTATTCCCATTTTTGGAAGGAAAAAAACAAGGCATGGGAATGGTAAGATACCCACGATTACAGATTCTTTTGGCAGGGGTTGGAAGTAACTGAACTTATTGTTTGTGCCTTTCAATAAGGACACTGTTCTCCCTGGCTAAAATTTAGTGATTCACCTCACCATTGAAAAGAACTTTTCTTAGAAATGACATAACCCCTAACATGACCTCCCAGAACCTGCTTTCAAATTGACTGTCAAATTGAAGAGCACCTTGGAGCCGGGGGAGCCAGCGTTTTCCTTTGCATTTTAAAAATGTTTGCAGAACTGTGTTGGGATGAAGGTTGTAAGCAAGATTTTGCTCTGTTTGATGTGAGAAGAAAAGCCTAAAGAACGATTGATTTCTTCATTAGTGTGTAGTTTTTTTCTGTGCTAATTTTACATTCACAGGTTACATTAACGTATGTTTATAATTAGACTGGTGTGTCTCACTATGTTGCTAAACATGTTATTGGGTTTTGCATGAGATAACAAATATTACAGAATCACAGAATCACAGAATATTGCTGAATGCTGAGATGAAAGTACTGTCTAAGGTACTGAAAACAGGATTTTTAGTGCTTTGGATAAAGATTCAGTCTCCTGCATGCTGTGAAGAACTACAGACTTTTGCTGTAATAACAGCATTGCCTGGTTGCACTTGTTCAGTGTTAGGCTTGTTCTGTTTAGGACCTGTCTATAGGAAACGGTGCCAGTTAARATCTGAATTACTTCATCTTGGCAAAACTAAATTATTGAGCTCTTCTGAGATGTGCAGAAACATTTGGTACCCAGAGAAACAAAATGAAGAAAGGCAAATTCTCAGTCTGTGAGATCCGGTAGAAGATAAGGCAGACAACTTGTAAGAAGTGGTGTAACGAGCTCTTACTCCTCTATTCATAGCGTAATTAACACTGTGATCTTCTCCACCACGTGCACATTGCCTGTATTTACTCTTTGTGAGTTTGGTCCTTGCCTTCAGGGCACACGGGAGCACTTCTTCTGTGGGGATCAAGAGGAGCTATTTTGCTGACATTCACTGTTTTAGAGGGAGGCCTCAGKTTTTGTGCTTGCCTCTTCCACATCCAGCGTGCCGTCCAACTCCATGTCAGCTGCTCTTGTGCCTGAGCTGTTGTAGATGTGATGGTCAAGTCTTCTACCTGAGGGGAATCAAATGGAGACTGGAGCGCTTTCTTCAGGAACTTTACTTACCAGGAGATATCTTAGCCATTTCTCCTTTAAATGTTTAAAAAGTTTTTATAAGATTTTGCTTCGTTTGCKAAGCTATATCACTTCATATGGGCTTCTAGCCTAACTGCTGCATCCTAAAAAGAGGGAAAAAGGCCTCTTCCAGGAGGAAATCAGAAGAAACTCATTACKTGCTAGAATCTTGTCTAGCAAGAAAGTTCCTGGCTATCAAAGCAGCAGATAACATTAATGAGAGTGAATTAATTCTACTCTTCCATATAAGGTATTGATAAACTTAAATGTGCAGAAAGTGCAGTCTTCACTTTTATTAGGGGGCTTGTGTGAGTGATAGCCAGGAGAGCAGGCAGCACTAGTTACCTAGTGGAGCTCTCTGTATCCAGGCCCATAACCAGGCCCGTGCACTGTTTTGTGTGCTGCGTACTTCAGTTATGGGACACCCTGCCAGCCACACACACAAAAGCTGTTCTGATAATTGAAGCCAGTGTGACACCAGTTTTAAAAACGGTGTGTGGTGGGCCTGYGTAACAGCAACTATCATTTAAATGTACATTTTATATAATGCAGAAAATTGTATCAGCAGTTAAAGGGAGGAAACAGGAAAAGGATTGGAGTGCAAGATACTGAAACAACAACAAAAACGCTCAGGTTTCACTTTCTCCATATATTTTCCCTCTGTCATCTGAATTTAGTTAGTGTGCTTAAATAAAAACGTAGGACTTCTTTGAGCAACAAGCTACTTAATCGATTTCAATTTTTCTTAAAGCTATTTATATTGAATAGGGTATATTATATCCTATATTCAGCTTATATGCTGAATATAATATGTAGAGGATGTACAGTCTTTCTGATGATTTCTATTATGTATCCAATACTTGTTTCTTAACGGAAAAAAAGGACACAATTTCCAATAAACCAGTGTGCAGGAATTGGCAGAACAGAATAGCTGTTAAATTTCATTTATGCTGACCCGTGGCCAGTAACTGTGTTTGGCTGCTGCGTGGCTGAGGTGGCTTCTTTTCCTCCCAGATGTTTGTTCAGAAATTGAGCCAAGCTCCTGGGAAGATGGGACAGTCAACTCAAGGTGGTTAAAGCCTGGGATGTTCCAGAGCCACGGGGCGAGTGTTGGTCCTGTGGGATCTGCCAGGGATCTGCGCTGGTTTCCCCTTGCCGGGCCTGTGCTGGTTCCCRCAGGGGCTCTTTCGACTATCAGCACCTGAGTCGGAGCTTGTTCTCCCAGGAGCAGCCCCTGCCTCTCCTGGGAGCTAGGATGGTGCTGGAAGAACCTGCACCAAGTTCCTCAGCATTTCCCGCCCTTCTGACACCATTTTCCCTCCAGTTCTAATTTTTGACCTGGTTTTTGTCTCACCCTTGTGTCCCTTATCCTGAATTGTATTCCAGTGTAGATGCATTTTTTGATTCTGTGCACCTCTTGCTTCCCATCTCCATTTCTAGGTGTAAGAGCATAGTCAGTTCTGCTAGCTCTGTATTCACTCTCAGCAAGGAAGGGGATCTGAAAGCCTATTGCAATAGTAATTTTGAGCAATTTCTGCATCAGAAACAAGAGAATGTAGCTTAGTCAGTGTTTGATAGCTGTAGGGTATCTATAGATTTTTTTTCCCCAAAGATAGTATCATGCACTCCCCATAGTATTATGCTGTACACTACTACATAGGCCTAATGACTCAGAAATGGGGAAGCCAAGGCATGATTTTTCTRTGTGTGTCTGTGTGTATAAACGTACTCATTTTTCATGTGCAAACACAAGCATGGMAAGGAAGTCAAGGAGAAAGATGCTTAGAACTGTTGTTCTAGGTGCAAAATCTAGCACTCGGAATCTGAGAACTGCTCAAGTTGCCTGGCCATTCTGAATTTCCATCTTAATTTTAGCTAACAAAATCTGATTCTCCTGAATGCACAGAATGCACTTAACGTAAGGAACAGCCATTCAGTAATGTATGTTCTCGTTATAGCTCGTTGTTTTCTTTTCATTTTGAATAGTGAAATAAAGAGCAAAAATAAATTCTGGTCGGAAGACACAATTCCTTCCTCTTGGGGTTGCTGTGATCTTACCATTGCAGTAACGTGTTTCATGGTCACAAATGGACTTACCTTTTCAGGATCCTGTGGGCAGGAGGACATATGAGCTGAGCCCCAAGCGGCCAAGGGGCAAGTGCGGATGAGAGAGAGGGCTGCAGGTACCTCTGTGCACTCTGGCTATTCCGCTTCCACCTCCCTCTGCTCCGCGGGCACCCGGCTCTCCTTGCAGCCCCGTGGGCAGGGCAGCTGCCCCTGCAGGCAGCGCCAGCGCTGGATCCTGGCCGGCACGCAGCTGCTCCGCTGTGTCCATAGGCAGGGCTGGCACTGCTTGTGGAGGCAGCTGCTTGGCTGCCTGCACAGCTGGAGGAAGGGTGTTTGCTACCAGCAACCGCTACCAGGGCCAGGGAGACTTCAAAACCTCCGTCCATGGCCTCCTTTTTCATCTCCCAGCTATACTGCCTGGGGCTCCGAAACTGTTTGATTTCATTAGGAAATGTAAACAGTTAGTGGAAGTAATCGCATGCATTGAAGTTACCTAGTTCGTTCTTTTTTTCTTCTTCTTCATTTAATTAGTTTAGGCTCGTGACAAATTCACTGCAGGGTAACTGAAAATTTCAGCAATAATGTCCTTATTGCTTAATTTTTAATCAGTTGAAATGTTGTATCGAATTAAAAATCTTTGTCATATTTGTAATATCTTTTAATTCTGCAGCTGGGGTGCTGTTCACAGGAGTTGCAGCACTGCCCGCAGTTCCCATGCCAGCTATGCAGGGGAGGTGTCTGTTGTCACTGTCCTTGCCTGCCACACTTGGCTCTTTGTTAAACGCACTTCTGTGAGGCTGAAAGTCCCAAGCACAGATGAACCTGGAGCTTTTCCTTCTGCCCTCGGTTATGGAGAAGGAGCCAAAGCCCCTGTTACAGCTCGTGTGGCCCCGTTCTGCCGTGTTTGATCAGCTCGCGAGCAGCCAGTAGCCGGTTGTGTGCGGAAAGCCTTGTCCATATGAAACTTCCTCCCGGCCCATTCCCAAGTTACATAAGGCTTAGGATGAAAGAAGAATGGGGATTAGTGAAAAGCCTGAGAGTGCCGTGTGTGACATAAAGCCATGGCATCATCAGTAAGTGACACAAAGGCCACCGCTAAGCTACTTCAGACTCTGTGGATGGTGTTGAATGAAGTAGCAAAAAGCTGCAGGGAACACTGAGCTTTTCCTTCAACGTGGGGAGTAGTAGCGAGAAAGGGAGCAAGATTTAATACTCTATTATAGTGGCCCTCTTCTTATTTCTGTGCATTTTCTGAGCCCGTTGCAAGCTTTAATAGAGACCTACTGGCATAAAGAGGGTGTTTGAGGRGTAAATAGGCAAGAGAGGATCCACGTATGGACAGAAGTGCCTTTCCCTGTGTGATGGGGAGGCCGCCACGCCGTGGGCTGCTGCAGCAGCACCAACAAACACCCTCTGGAAGAATGTGCCCGGCCCTCCACTGATGCTGCTGAGAGGTTGTGGGGYGCACGTCAGAGGGATTCTTCCTTTCTTTCACACCCACCTCCTCCTGCTCCATAGAGTCACACTGAGTTTCTGTATTGTCTAGCAATATTTGTAATATGCAGAGTGAATATATTTTCTTTCATTTTTTCTTTTTTTTTTTGCTGTAGGTAAAAATCTCTTTCCCCTCAGAAGCCCTCAGAGCAACATACAAGCTTGCTCTCTGGTTTCTAGGCGGACATGGAGAGGAGCGTTATTTGGCATTATCACTGAGTGCAGCTTCGACTTTGATGTACAAATGAGGCCCGTGTGATGTGGGACGGTTGTTGTTCCCATCGTAAAGCCATTCTTCAGCAGTGATGCTTGTGAGCCAGCAGTTGTTCACTGAGTGCCTGTTTGTGCTGCACCCAGGCGAGCTGGCTGCGGGTGCCTGGCTTTGTATCTCCCATCGCTGGTTGCTCAGTCACCTCCTCCAGGGCGAGAGCTCGCGGGACCCTTCACTGCTTCTGATTCACAGAATCACAGAATATTCAAGGTTGGAAGGGACCTCTATAGATCATCTAGTCCAACCTTCCTGCTCAAGCAGGCACACCTASARCATGTGGCACAGGGTGGCATCCAGGCGGGTTTTGCCCYACACCAAAGGCCTGAGCTGCAGCAGTGGGAACCCCTGGCCCCAAAGCCCAGGCAAGGAGGATGGACACTAAGGCAGGAAGAAGTGGTGAGTTTAGGCTCTGTATTTCCTCCTTCTGGACAGTATAACAGTGATTTACGCTTCACAGTAATCTTTATCACTGTGTCAGTCACCAGCCCAATCCTTAATGAATCACTGAATCACGGAACCATTAAGGTTGGAAGGGACCTTTGGAGAGCATCTAGTCCAACTCCCCTGCCCACACAGGGTCACCTAGAGCACAAGGCACAGGATTGAATCAAGTACCTCTTTTTTTTAAAAAAAAATATTATTATTGGATAACGCAGAATTTGCCTGTGTTGATTTCTGTGAGAGCCCAGAGTAGTAGGTGCTGCTCCCACTGGTTCTTTTTGGGGAGGAAGGGAATTGGCACAGTGGGTCTGGCTGCAGAGAGGGGAGGCTCCATTCTCCGTTCTGCAGTAGGCTTCCTATAGCAGTAATGTTGAAGGAAACTTATGCCTGGATAGTTCAGTGCTAGAGAATTTTTCTTTAATTGTTTTTAAGCTTTCAAATGCTTTTTTCTGCCACCTTAACTTCCTTAGAATTTTCCTTCATGATATAAATATTAGATTTAATTGTGCTTAAATTAATAAAGTACTCGAAAAAGAAATGACTAAAGCCAGGTATCCTCCATATTGACACTTCCTTTAATACTTCAGCACTTTATTAAAATAGGTTGTGTATGTATTTGGAACTTATTTTCAGTATGTAAGACAATTCATTCATGTCTGTCGGTCTTTGCTGGAGGCAGAACTGGAAAAGTTGGCTTGGGCTGTACAATTAGTATAGACCATTATGTTAGATATTAGATAAACGTAAAAACACTATCCTTCATAGAGGACTTTAGAAAACAACATGGAAAAATATTTGTCAGGGATGAWCTTTAGTGCGAAAGGTGGGACAGGAGGCCTCCTGACATCTTTAATTCTTCTGATTTGTGTGAAGATTTTAAAAAGTGGCTGGTCAATAGGGATGACTTACTTTCAAGAAACTCTAGARCAAATACTACAGAGCATCTGGCTTTTCCACAGAACAAGCTTCAATAATCACGCCTATATTCTGGAAATAATTATTTCTGCGAGTTATATTTAAAATACCAGACTGCTTTTCTGCCCGAGAATGTTTTCTTCTCAAGTGCCACAAGTGGGAATAAACAACTAGTAAATTCACTCTCAAAATAGTCTGCTGAAGTGCCTCTGTAAATGACCTTGAAATAGTGTGGAACTTGATGGGAAGTGTGGGCCCAAAATATGGATGCAGCTCTTGGCTGGAACTGATTCTGTTGCCTAAAGTTTGCTCACTCCATCTACCTAGCTCTCCTTCCTTTCCATTTACTAGGTAATTGTTGGAAGAGACTGAGTTTTTGAATTTCATGTAAGTAGCTCTAAACAGTATATTGTGAGGCTAATCCGTGATTTGGATGTATTTTCAGGCTCAGCATGACCCTGTACTATTTATCAACAAAACTTCATGGTGTAAATATCTTCCCAGCTTCTGTCGCTCTCCTTGTCTGTTTCTCACACGTGCTATGAAGAATATCTGTTGTGCACCAAAGGATGAATATAATGCTTACGTCTTTGTAGCTGTTCTTGTTTTCTTTTTAATCCAAAAAAAAAAAGATTAGAAAAACAAATTTAAAGCCAGGAGCACGTGAACATTCACTGTTGCCGTAACACATCAGTATCTTGTTCCAGGCTTACACACACATGTAGTTTAAATAAGTTCTGCCATTGCTTTTCTATTTGCATGTGTGCACATGCACCAAACAGTTTACTCCTATAAAGGAACATCTAAAGAAAGTATCTTTTTACCACTGTGTGTATCAGTCAGTCATTTCATAGAAACGATTTAGATAATGAAATCAGGAAAAAGTAATGTTGAAAATTTTCCGTGGTTAAATAAATGGAAGATTTTCCAGTCATTTCATAGGACCCATGCTAGCATCTTGAGTTACACCAGAGTCTTCCTCTCCTGAGTTGGAAGATGGCATCTTTATAATATAGTGCTGCAGTGAGGAATGGCTTTTTTCTTAAAGCCTTATTAGAGATGCAGGTCAGTTAGCTGACTCAACAGCATCATACTCAYACTCACCTACATGCAGTGAATCGGCGCCCAGCGCGTTTGCTTGTGACACATCCTTCTGCAGCATGCCAGGGACAACCCCAGATTGAAAAGATACAGAAGAYTGAATGCTAAATTGTTCAGTTTGATTCAGCCTTCATGATTTTTTTTTGTACTTTTTTACAGTGCAGGTTTGCTATTAAGATATTTAGCTCMGTGTTACCGTAGTTGTTGTTATATTTGATATTTGAGTGTGATAGAGAATGAATGTTACAGCTGCTGCTCGTACTGCAATATAAAATGTTACAAATACTCTTCTTCCTTCAAAAAGAGGGTTGATTTTTCAGAAGGCTTGGGTAGGATGGGCTTATTTGAATTGCCAATTGTGATAGTGACATATTCAGTAAATATTTCTTGACATTCAGTAAGTGTTTTCCCAGCCTCTTCTCCAGTCCCTCGGGTAAAATAAATTTGGTTTCTGAAGTACAGATGAAATGTTGAAATTACACCTTAAAAAGCTGGAAGGAGAGCTCGGAAAGAATTATTTGGAGCTAAATCTGTTCTCTGTATCGTGACATGACTGGAGTGTGAGGAATGAACTTTTTTCCTTGGTGAAGGGAGCCCTTGCAGCTTTCAGAGCCCCTTCCCCAGCCCTGGAGCAGCACTAGAGCAGCTGCTTTGTCGCCGTTTCCCCAGCTCTGCGGGCGAGAGCCTGGCTGCTCCTTCCACATGGGCATTCACCAACTCTCCTGCTTCTCTTGTCCATAGAAAGCTGCTTTTGAAGCTCAGAGAGTCCAGTGCACAGACTGATATAAGCCCTTCTGCGAGGGCTTTCTATGTTCTGTCTGACAGTAACTGCAGTGCTAGATGAACTGTAACATTTTTTATGGTTTATTTTTGATTTTTTTTTGATGAGGCAGAGACTTCATTCTTTTGTTCACATGCTGTTGTGCGTCATGTTGCTAAAATCCTGTTAGTTAAATAATAGCTTGAAAATGATTCCTGAGCAAAAGTGTTGTGTTAAGGTTCAGTTAATGACTCCTAAACTATTTCTTCCCATATGTTATTAAGACAATTTGTCTTGATTGGTTATTCAAAGACCAGTCACTAGTAAGTAACATTTTAACTATTCTCTCCATAGATGAATGGCAAAACTAATGGATTGTGAAAGGAAAAGTAATTCACGTATATACATGTTTAAATATGTATTAGTATGGATAGCTAACAATACTGGAATGGAAAAAAAAAGATGTCAGAGAGGGTAAAGAGAGGATTCAAAAGGTGAGATCAAAGCATAGTCTGGACTGCTTGGAGAAGCAGGTAGGTAGATGTGCAGAAATTCTATCAGCCTTATTGGAGCTAAATTTGAGTGTTTGATGTATAGTCCTTGATGCTCTGTGGGGGTAACAGTGCTGAAACATCCGCCCCTGGGGAAGGAAGCAGAGTGTGTATCCTGGGTCCAGGTTAAATTTCTGCAAGTGATAAACAGCCCAGCAGATCCTGAGGATCAGTCCTGCAATACCATAAACCGGTCCCTGCTTCCTGGAGGTAAATTGTGCTCTGTTCTGTGTGGGTGTTTTATCAGCCAGGTAATCTGAGTTTATTCCCAAGTGTGAGAGCAACTTAATTTGACCTCTTCGATTACAGCTGAATGCCCAGTTTTGTCTCTATGATGTTCTTTATTCCTTCTTATTACACCTAACACCATTAGCTTCAAATGTTTTTTCCTGTGCTACAGCCATGATATTTTAAAATATCACATTTTTTTTTCAGAGTGAATAAAGTACTTTGGAAATGGCACATTAATATAGAATATTTACATAAATTCAATTTTCTGTTTGTGAGAAACCTTTTAGAACTTTTTTTTTCCCCTCCACTTCAGGAGTATTACAGATTGCTTTACTGTCAATACTTTCCTTAAATCTTTTGTGGAGTACAAAAACCTCACTGTGCTTTTTATAGAGAGAGTGGTAGAATTTCACCCCTCGTTTAAAATGTAGATAATACATTGTTTGGAGAAGTTTGTTTGAAAAAGTAGTTTAAAGTGGAATGGATTGTCACCTAGGCACTCTGTGTGTATATGTAGTGGGAACTTGATACTGTGGGAAAGCTCTAAGGCACCTTCTAAGATGATGGAAAAAAATACCGTAGTACAATTAGCTTTACTTACAAATGAGAATAGGATTTTGTTAGTGTGATTAATTACTATACTTTACCAAAATGTAAGCAATTGTAGGGGCTGAAAGTCTTGAAACATAGAAAGAAAAGATTAAGAAGTAAAAGGTACAGAAGAAATCTTGCTCTCATACTTTTGCGGACAAATACAACCACAAGGCCTGAGTTCTGGGATAGATGAAGATCAGCAGTTCCCTTTTCAATTACTATACTTACTTGAACAGTGAGTGAGACATCACAAAAACAACAACAAAAAATGTTTTATTACTTAAATAAAATTGAATCTTCACTACAAAGCTGGTGTATAAATCAAGACTTGCCTTTACTGCAAGACTAAGTTCTAGCATTTCAGGTCTCCTTTTTATTCTAGGCTTTTAAATCAAAATTCTTTTGGTTTTCATTCGTTTTAATGAAATTGTCCCAGTCTGCTACATCTACAAAGTCCTCTCCCTCTCCCTTTCCCTCTTCTTTGCTCTCCCTCTCCCTCTTTGCTGGATTACTCTTGAGCTCATTGAGTAATGGATGTAGGGAAGACCACATGTCCCGTGTCATCTCTTTGGCCTTGTCTTCTGATGTGAACAGAAACAGCTAGAATCCACATTGATGATTTTTTTCCTCTTGCAAAACGAGCTAGTAGCAGTTCAGGCCCAGCTCCTCGGACTTGCCATCTCCTTTGTGCAAGCATATTTAGAGCAGGTTTGGGGAGCTGATCCAGAAGAAAACTAACTTTTTGGTCACAAGGGCAACATCAAGAGTGAGCAGGTCGTGGTGAACGGAGCCAGTTCAGACTGTCCTTTTCATACCTCAGATTTATGCTGGATTAATGTGGATTAATAAAACCAGGCAGTACTAACCTCACAGACTGTTCTTGCGGGGCAGAAGAAGGACTGGAGTAGCAAGGAGCGCGACCTTCTCTTTCATCTCTCCTGAGGTAGTTCAGCACTGCAAAGGCCGGGGATTCACAGCCTCGGCCACAGCACCGTGGGCTTCAGAGCAAGCCCGAGGAAAGCTCAGGCAGCAAATCGAGGAGCCTGAGGGTTTTCAGGGCAATTTGGGAAAAGGAAAGAGATTGAAAGATCAAAACTGAAATACAAGGGGGCCTGTGACCTTGAGGAGAATATGGGAGAGTGATGAGTAAATGTGTTGTGCTTCTCTGCAAGTATTTCTAAGGCCATTAAGTTTTCCACTTCACTACCAGTAAGTCTGCAATAACTCACTGGCAGGACCTATTTAATTTACTATTCCTAAAAAGTTTTTAAACTTGCAAAAAATTGTAGTGTTTTCTGTAACTAGATGTGAACATACTAAACATTCATTTTTAGTTTGCTGAACTGAAACATTTCTATAAATTTCTCATTTATATATATCTATAAATTTCTCATTTATAGAAAAACATAATGTTCATTATAACAATATTGGAGATCTTTAAAGTCTTGAAATATCTTCTCAGTGTTTTCAAGAATGTAAGTGTAATTGCTTGGTATTTTGCAGATACTGTTTAAAAGAAAAATGGGGTCAGGGACCTTTAAGTAGGTTACTGTGATTTAGCAGAAAATAAACTCCGATCAGATAAGGGAAGATCCTTGCAGAATTTTTGCCAACAAAATGCATGTGCACTTTTATTTTCTTAAGTAGCAAGCAATTTAGCAGAAGAGCTTAAAGATCAGGACTTGGATGCACTACAGAGGAATGAAGGAGATTGTGGCCCAGGGTATTTGACGGTTTTAGCATACGAGCAAGGTTCAGGCATGAAACGCTGGGCAGTGATAGAAGGCAAAGCGAAAAAGAGAGGCGGCATCCAGCGGCTTTTCCTCCAGTAGCACAGGAGATAGGCCGGGATGACTGGTCCTTCCAGGAGCAGGTCCTATCAGCAGCTAAGAAGTCATGTTCTCACTGAGTACAACACCAAAACTTGGAGATGTGTAGTGATTTCTGTCTCTGTTTTGTGATCGGAGGCAGCTGGGTTGGAAATGCCCGGTCTATGGCGCTGTGCAGGGTGACACAGGCCTAGGCGGCCGTGCTGCAGAGGGCAGAGCCAGGCCTCGGGCGCTGCGTGTCGGCCTAGTGGCCATTCAGCCCCTATGGGGTGGTGCTCAGGGCCGCCCCTGTGCGTCCCTGCGTCCCTAGGCCTGGGCCCTGCGACCCCTTGGGAGCTGCAGTCCAGGGCAGGACGCATCGGGGATATGAGCTTGGCAGGGAACAGGCTGAACGAGAGCTAAACCTCGTCCTCGGCTGACTCCCCGAGAAGGCTCTTCCCTCGTGTTCCTCAGAGCTCTTGGTCTCAGGGCGCTGGCTTACGGGCATATCGGGTTTGGCACCACAGGGAACCGGCTGGCACGGCTGGGCAGTGCAGGGTGCCCGGGCTGGATCCAAACCCGGAGCGCCCCGCAGGGAGGGTGCCCAGGCACGCATGTGATGGAGCCAATGGACCTGCCGGGCCCGCGCCCGCAGGGCCCAGGTTCGGAGCCCCTGCATMACCCCTCCGGAATGGACATGCCGGACTGGTGTCCCCAAACCCGGGGTAAAGCACCACGGGGACTCCTCTTGCGTGGTGGAGCAGGGCAGCTGCTCCGTTTCCCCGCCAACAGGAGCTCCTGAAACCTGTTCTCCTCTCTGGAGAAGGTGCACGAAGGAAACGCTACACGCTCAGAACTACAAATGTCGTATTCTTTTTTCCTGAGGCACAACAGGGATCTATTTGCCTTGAGCACGTTCCCAGGAAGGTGAGCATTTTGGAGGGCGGCTGAAAAGCCGAGCCTTGTTCCAGATCTGCATCTCCCTCTCTGTTTCGCCCAAAGTAAGGGGGTTGTAATTTCAGACCTTGGTTAATGAGTTACAAATATTTGGAGAGGCAGATCAGTCGCTGCTAATTGATTTCTGGACCACTCGCTCCCGCTTGGGAAGGCAATGCTCGTATTAAGAGGAGGCACGAAACCGTCCAAGCTAATGATCTCCATCGGACTATTGGATTGCACCACCCAGGGCGCCGAGGAAGGAGCAACTGGAGAATGGACGGGATGAAAGCAAGAATACAGCTCCCGTAAGCGGTAACTCCAGGAAAAACTGCCAGTTTCTTCTAATATTTTGCATGTAGCTGGAACATAAACAAGTGAAAAGTCATATTTAAAATTCACTGGGCCGGGATTAYCCCCACAACCAGAAAGTCCTTTCTAAAGTGAAGAAGAGAAAAAGCAACATTAAAGTCGCCGGCAAAGATCTGATGTCTTATTTAAATAATTTGTTAGATCTTACCAAAAGAAAATATAAATATTCAACTTGGAGGACGGTCTCTTTGCCCTGCCTGGTGGGAYGGCTGTTCTCTGTCTCTATGTTGGACTGGTTTTCCTTGCTTTGAGGCCTGAACTTCCCAGTCGTGCACGTTCCCGTTTCACTGCTCTTTGCTGCTCTCTGGACGAGTGACCCAATGGTCAGAAAGGCAGCAGGATTTGTGGAGTTTTGTCTGATTTTCATTTCTCCTTTAATTTATGATTTAAATTTATAATCAAAATCCTACAAATGTATCCATAATATATGAGACAGTTTACTATCTGTAGTTCTGCATTTAATGACTGTGATCGTCAACATTATGGCCATGAAAAACTCGGCTGAGTAGAAGAGTAGACCCGTCGCCCTCAGATCGTTGAGTGAAAATCACACACACGCTCCTAACGTTAATTAAAAGGATTAAAAAAAATCCTTTCCTGTAAAAATAAGCTAAGGCCAGTAACGCAGGAGAACCTTAACCCTTCTGCCTGCATGTGGCGGAGCCACTGTGGCTGTTTGGCTCCCTGTCCAAAGGAACAAATGGAAAGAAAGGGAAGAGGAAGGGCAGAGGAGCGGCCTCCATGGCGGTCTGTGGGACCTCTCTGGTGGGGACTAAGCGGGGCCTGTGGTGGGAACGGCCGCGGTGATGGGAGAGCAGCACGACGTGTTGTTAGGTTGTCTTTTTCCCTTCTCCTGCAGTAGGGAGAGGGCTTTAAGGCAGCTTTGTGGGCCGGGAATGGTGCGTGGCTGTTAGCGCGCGTTCTCCGTGGCAAGGCGCCATGCCAGGTGTCATCAGCACGCTTGTGTATCCAAGATCACCATGTTTTTTGGGAAGCACTTGACGTTGCCAGTCCAAAGCGCCAAATCCAGCTTTTATTCTTGGTGATACTGAGCAACAGAAACGTAGACCTGTCCCCTGGGCTCTCAATTAATTAACTTTTGCCCATATTTTTGCCTGGCATTTTGCTGTATTTTTCTGTCACTAAATGCATAGATTTTGCCCTGACTTTTTTGGTTGACAGCTGTATCCCCTCCTAATGGACAGGTTCTGATTGGGAAGGTGTGCTCTTGCAGAACCAGTTCACAGATTACACAATTTAAGATGGAGAAAATGAGATGTGGGTCATTTTCAAAATGACTCCAAAAGGAGATATTTTCACATTAAAAATTCTGGGAATTTTAGGGAGAGTTTGGAGACAAAACTGTGAAGGACAAAAGGTTACGTGAATGTGTATGATAACAAGTCATTAATTACGTTGTTTCTCAGTTTGCTTTTCTAATCATAGAAGCTCTAGCTCCTCTTCTTTACCTCAATCTTTTTTTTTTGAACACTAGCTTACTCACTGCGGAGCCTCATTCATTACAAGTTTTATCACTTGATATTTTCATTTAAYGAGATATTACATTTAATGAGAATTTATCAATGACTCTGTATCAACCAGTTAGCTACAGAAGGTGGTTATAGAAAAATGTTTATAAAAAATGCATGAGCCAGACAAGGAGTRGGGAAGGAAGAGGTCCTTGTGAAGTGCCCTGGCAGCTGCTGCTAATTTGTTTCCAGGAGTTCTTCACCTACGGCAGCCAGTTCTGCTATTCCAAATATGCCAACTTCTGCCTGCTCTTASACAGCCTTTCTCAGCCCTGAGGACTATTTCTTATTTATATCTCTCTATCACAGCACTAGTGCCTTGTCTAGAGCCACAAGGCTCTTTATACATGGTTTTTATACATTTTCCGGTTTTATTTTGTGAAACTTTTTTATTATTATTTTTTAATCTGAAGCCTATCTTTCCCCTCTTTTCCGGAAGTGTCCCTTTCCAATGAAGGCCTCTAATGTTAGTAAAAGCAGCCTTGTGGATAGTTTTGTCCCACGTGTCATACTCTTTCTTGCCAGTTCTTGAAAATAYAAGTGACAATGTCAAACAATACGTATTTTTTAAATTCCCTGTAAGAATTTTACATTCTTTCTGAACAGGCTTTTATTTATCAGGAAAACTGTTTCAATGAATAAATAAGTGTTAGTTAGCTTACAAAGAAATGCCCTTGACAAAATCTGAAAATGTCCCTTTTACAGAGACACCGTGACCTTTCTCATCAGAAAGTCTGCTCTGTGCTGCTCTGCATTGTGCATTCAAAATATAAGGAGCTGAGATTGCTCCCAGGGCATTCAGAGTAACGGCACACGAACAAGTGTTTGAAACTGAAAAGATGCAACTTGACATTCCTTAAAATGCTGGGTAATGGTCCCAGGGTTTTAAATACAGGTTTTTATTTGAGATTTGCAAGCTCAGAGATGCTTCAGAATGGTCTTTGTGTGCTTAAGGTAGTAAATTTAATAATCTATTGTTAGATAATGCATTTTTGGGTGCARGTTTCTCTTCTAACTGCTTTTAACCTTGTCATTCTCTAGCCCTGATGTTGATGCTGGCTAAGCTAAAATCTTGGATTTCTTCCCCCCGAGCCTGGTGCTGTTGCCTGAGCAGTCGCACGCGCTGCATCCTGCAGGACAGCTCCGTGTTCCCCGGCTGCGACTCCGCACGTGCCATGGGCGAGCAGGACGGTGCCCGAGGCAGCCGCGGGGCAGGCGCCACGGGTCGGTCCAGGGACACTCTCTGCAGGTTTCCCCCACCACGCCTCGGAGGAAAGGTTATAACTTCCTTCTTTGTGATGTGATGTGCATATTAAAACTGAGATTATCCTTTCTCTTCAAAAGATGCTTTCCCAAAAGCTTTGGTAAGAACTTTTATTATGAATCAAACTGTTTCTTGCAGAGGCTGTAGCAAAAAATTACTTTTGATCTGTTGCAAGTGTTGGGTGCTTTGTGTTTTGTCTGAATTGAAAGTGAGCATTTACACTTTGCAAGTTCTTCATAAGGAACAGAAACACCTGCTGGGACTCCTAATGTCCACATGGAGTGCAGCAGAATTTGGGGTTAGATGTTTGTCACCATTGACTCTTATTTTTTCCCCCTCCCTTAGAAACAAATGCCATTGATTGGTGTCATTACACAGCAGAGAATGGCAGCGACTTCGCCATGGGTTGCCCAAGGGTTTTCCATGGCAATCATAGAAGTTTTTGTCAGACTTTGTATTTACCTTGTTTTAGCTATGGACACTTAAACTTCCACGTTTCGACTATACCTTCATCTGCTGTGTTATGAAGTAGCTGCCAGTCGCCTTAATAGCCACAAGTGGAGGCCAAGGCCCCTGGGCCCCACAGAGAGGCCAGTCAGGACACTGAAATTGAGGTGAGCTCTGCAAATGTAAATGGAGATAGACAGGGGGTGACTCCCAAATTCTGCTCCTTTTATCAGCCTTTTTGGGCATTTCTGATGGTCGTTGGGAAGATCTTAAGGATATGCCGTGATGTTTGTGTGGGCAGCTCTGGTTGGCTCTGCGCATCTGGAAGTGCTCCAGAATGTGGGAGGATGAAGTTATCAGGATCTAGCTAATATCCCCAAACTTTTTCAGGAATTTGTGTCAAATTCCTGCTTTGTCAGAGGTCAGATATGAAGCAGGGCTCATCTTGGTCTTCCTCAGGTGCCTAAAACCCAGACTGGCTTTAATAGCGTTTGCCAGAGACTTTACTCAGGTGCTCTTGTTAGAGAGCACAGCAGGTTGGTGGATCTTGTTTGAACTGATGCTTTCATACAAATTGTAAGCACTCTACTTAACACTTCCAAGAACCTGAGATGAGTAAAGAGCATTTATCTGGCATTTCTATGCTTTTTGCCTTTAAAAAGATGACTTTGACACAGTTATCTTGGCATATGGAGCAAAAATATTCTGAAAACTGTCTAAGTGAATGTCAGAAACAGTAAATGCTTAGAGGAAATCAGAAGATATCTGCTTGCTGTAGTTCATGGAAAGGCAAAAACAAACAAATGGAATGGGAAACAAATAGAGTTGAAGTGGCAATGAGCTGATGATGAGTCACAAGAAAAAAGATTGTGTTTTCTGCTGGAATGGCAGCAGCCTTGGAGTATTTCTGCAAAGTATTTCATTGCAGAGAATAGGGATGCTTTGGAAATCCTGTTTTGAGCATCCATCCTTCCTTAGGATGACTGGCTGCTGATAATAAATTATAYGTGAGCAGAATTTATGGCAAAAGGGCTTTCGGGTCATCTCGGTGAGAGCCATCAGATTTCCGCAGGTAGCCTTGAAGGGAAGCAAAGCTTTTGTCCTGACATCTCCTCAGCTGAAGCCATCAGTGGCTAAAAGAGTTTCCTCTTGGCGATTTGTTCCAGTTGTTAATCAGCATAACTGATAAAAAGGTTATTCCAACTTGCATTTGTCTGACCTCAGTTTCCTGCCATTATGGGCTTTTACCAGATAGATTTAAGGGTCTTTTATATCAGTATTTCCTTGCTGTGATGGGATAGATGTGCAGATAACTCACACCACAGCTACGCTGCTTTATTGCTGGGTAAGTTCATTTAGAGGTAGGCTTGTTCTCTGGTGCTGCCTCATAGTTTCTATATTGTGAGTGAGAAACTACAGATTTTATATATATATATATTATATATAATTTATATTATTTATATATATATAAAAATTATAAAAATGTAAAAAATCCAAATTAAATTCTCTAAATCATGGCCTCTATGGGGGAAAAAATAAAATGAAAAAGTGTAATTGYTTCCTATTCTAGATAGACAGGCAGCTTATTAGGTGTGGAACAGATGCTGTGGAGGGATGGCTGGTGGGTGAGGGTGGTCAGAGCAAGCCCTAGGAGTCACCTTGTTTAGCTTTGCCTTTCAGAGGTGCTCACTCCAAAGAAAGCAATGGACATTGAAAAGTAGTAATGAAAGAGAATGAATACAAGCTAAGATATTCTGGTYGTCTTTCAAAATAGGGCTCTTCTAGTTTTTCTTATATAGAATGGAAAGATATCTATGTAAAGTGCTTTTAAAATAACGTTATTAAATTTAATATTTAACAGGGCCTGGTGAGACTGAACTATTGCTGTAATTGCATTGCTATTTTTATGGCTTGGTTTCCAAGCAGGTTTATTAAATTTAAAATAATAATTTGAGTGTTATTAATAGAAACAGGACTGCTGGCTAATTTACATGCAGTTATAACTATCGAGTGCTTTAACAAAAWGACTGCAATTTAGAGCCTGAATAAAAATTCCTGATGCTGTTTAGTAGTGAGGATGCTTCCTCCACATGTGACGTAGCAGGCCTGCAAAACTGCCCTCCTCTTTTCTTTGCAGCAAAGGGTACAGTGGTGATCAAAATATCATTTTTAGTTGTAGCCTCCTGGTTTGCAGACGCTCGCTGCCTTCTAAGCTCACTCACCTTGTACACCCAGTGCTGAAGACTGAAGTGATTTTGCAGTTAGAAACCATTGATTCCTCTGTAGCTGTCTTGACAGTAAGAGCTGAAATACAGCGTTCCATGTAACCGTGCTCCATCTGTCAAAAACATTACGTTTTTGTTTACAGGTATGTTTTGAGGGGATGTTAAAATATGAAATCTATTAATATTTAAAGTTTATTAAAAATTACAAGCTGAGATCTTGACTGCAAGGTTATTTTTGTTGTTGTTTCCTTTCATGCTTTGGCAGACTTGAAGTTTCAGTGCCAAAGTGAAGTGGAAGGGTAGGTTAGGGACCAGGTTTTGGTGAGGGAAAGAAACTTTGGAGCTGCTTAAGTTCAGAATATATGCTATTTATACCTGCTCTGCCAAGAAAGGATCTACTTTTTGTTCAAGGTAAGACACAGTAGTTGGATATGGTCACGCAAAGAAAAGAAAACCTTAATTTCAGTGTAATGCCAGCACTTTGGCTGTGATTTCACAGAATCCCAGAATGGCTGAGGTTGGAAGGGACCCCTAGAGATCCTCTAGTCCAGCCCCCTGCTCCAGCAGGGACACCCAGAGCACGGGACACAGGGCGGCATCCAGGCGGGTTGGGAAGGYCTCCAGAGAAGGAGACTCCACAGCCTCCTTGGGCAGCCTGTGCCAGGGCTCCGTCACCCTCACGGCAAAGAGCATCCGCTGCTTCCCTCTCAGCAGTGTTCCCAAGGACGGGCTGCCGGCCTTCTGGTGCGCTTCACATCGGCCTGGTTGCACAGACTTGGAGCTCAGCCTTAGAAGACGGTTCCTTTGGCTTCTCCTCAAGTTTCCCTGCCCAGACCTGCACAGGGGAACGTCGCACGTCCCTGGCTGGCACTGGAAGGGGTGTCTGGTGGTGGGTGTGGGCAGGGGCCCGTGCTGCCGAGGCCTCCAGACCTCCCTGCCCGGGGCCTCCTCCACAAGCAGGGTGCCCGGGGGCTGTAGGGAGGTGTAGGGAGGTGTAGGGAAGTGTAGGGAGGTGTAGGGAGGTGTAGGGAGGTATAGGCCATTCCTGGCTCCCAAATGCCACCGCTGTCATGGAGGAAGGCACGAGGGCGGCGGCCTCTTCCCTCCTCCATGGTGCTGGGCGTCTCCCGGAGTGCCTCTGGGCCCCACAAAACAGGCCCTGCTTCCAGCCTCTGCCCCAAACACACGTGGTTTCCTCTGCTCTGAACTGCTTTGTGCGGGGGGCAGAGTGTGATTACAGCACCTGGAGCTCCCTGGTGTTTCCTTTGGCTTCACAGAGTGGTGGTCAGGGCCGCTGCGAGCTGTATTCCCTGGTGTCCCTTTTTGCCTCTTCCTSTGATCATTTATCCTCATGTTCTTCAGGTGTAAGGATCATCTGTCACAACAAATGTTTGCATCCACACCAACAGACAGTTGCGTCAGCTCCTTGAAGTGATGCCCTTCAAGGTCTCCTTGTCACCAGGTGTGCAGTGGCTGAGAGAAAAACGCTTTAGTGATGGGGCTGAGTGTGATTAAAGTCCCTGGAATCTGTGTCTGAGTGACTGCAGCAGCATTTAAAGATTGTGACGTTTTTGTGAAAACACARTTGTTTGGCTTTTGCATTACAAATATGCTCCAAAGTCATGTCTGGAAGCTTGAGCAAAGTTCTCACGTACTAGACACTATGAAATCTGGGGTCTTGTGCTTAGGATTTATTCGTTAGCTTTGCTTATTAATCATAAGAGAAGTACAGTTCCTTCACAGATTTTCCTCACAGTTCTTTCTGGAGCTGTATAGTGCTTCCTGATTAGAGAAAAAGAAAAAAAAAAAGCTGATCACCACATGGTGACAAAACACACTATTGTCTAACAGCAGGACCACAAGGAGCTCTTGCAAGATGAAAGAAATATTTGGTATTTCAGTTGCAAATGTATAGCTCAGTATCTTTACTTCTCAAGCAGTTGCTGTTGAATCAGGAGGAGACTTGTAATTCAGCGTACATTTGGATTAATATTCTCTGGATGTGCTGGATTATGAAGATCTTCCACAATAGCATCCTAGTTTATAGTATTGGTGAGCTTTTTACTTTTTTATTTCTTCTCTAGGAGAAAGAAGAAAAAGGCAGATTAYTGTTTAAAGTTTAGAAAAGTTTAGTTTTCCAAGGGGACCTTGGTTGATGTGCCCAACAAACTTCAGACCCAGTTCAGTTTTGCTCCATGACAGTAGGTGGTTACCAAGTGACAAGGTTTGTCTGCCTAAATTGAAAATGAGCAAGGTGGAAGTGTCACTCAGTGAGCTTTAGAAAACTATTTAGTTCAATAATAGTTTAGAAAACTATTAGTTTAGAAAACTSTTAAGTTTTCTGCAGTTTGTACCTGGAAGATGGTTATTTTGGTGCTTTTGCTCAGGATGGTCAGGCTTGATGCCTGAACCAACTTGTTGGTTCTTTTAACTTGTTCTTTTAACAAGGAAAAATGTGTTTGGCTTCCAGACTTTAAAAATAAGAATAATCCTCAGTTTCATTGCTGCACTTGGATCAGTAGCTCTCCAAGAACCTTATAAAAGATGTCAGTATTTCAGAAATCTTCGCTGATTTGGCACAATCTGTCTTGAAAATATTTTGAGCTCTCGCATCTCTCGCATCTCTTTCAGACTTAAAAGGAAAACAAAAGAAAGAAGATTAAAATAATAAACCTCAACCCTGTGGGCGGAATGTTTCATTAGAATAGTTGGGGGGGTTCTTTTTAATTATATGTATGTAAAAAGTTGGAGACAATACACACTTTTGGGGGAGAGAAGAGACAAGAGGAGTTGCCTGCCTGAGGCCCAGGGCTGGAAATACAAGTCCTACTTAGCTGGCATGATGGTTTGTTGATAATAGCAGTGTCACCAGGGATCTAATGATGACTTGTCCTCCCCTTTAGTGATATATTGCCTTGCAGATAATTGTGTGCGGGATGCCACGTGATACAATGACATGTTTTGATAGAAGATAGAAGAAGTTTCCTATGTAATAACTGCCTCCGTTCCCTGGGCAGGATTATATCAACAAACATGGGCTCTGACCTGCTGCAGAGTGTGTCCTTTCACTGGGGCTCTGTGTAGGATTATCAATGCATTAAATGTATTTGCTCAATCACTGAGCCTTTTTCAGCCTTTTCCTGTCTGGCATTTGTGTTGCTTTTTAATGGAAGCTGTTACTGATGACGAGTAAGGCTCGAAGGAGAATACTGTATGCACAAAAGGGAAYGCTTTAAAAGACAGAGAAATCATAAAAACAAACGGTGAAGCGTCTGGGAAACTCAGGATTTAATCTGTTTCTGTGTCCGAGGTCCCTGTTTGGTGCTTTTGCGTTGTGATTATACTCCAGTATAGCACGCATTCCCTGTGGGCTGCTGCTGCAGCCTGCAGCCAGGAGCAGGGGCTGCCGAGATGCAAGTTTGTCACTTACCAAAGCCTCTCTTGTCCTCCCTCCCTGTTTCTCCACAGAAAATACCAGAAAGGAGCCCGCGTACGGCTGAGACTGCTGGATCTGGAGCTCACATCTAGATTCCTGGGCGCCACAACGGACACGACTCTGCTGGAAGCTGATGCAGTGCTTTTAGGGCTCCTGGAAAGCAAGCAAACAAARCAAAAGGAGTGAAATTCATATAAATAAAACCAGTTTATGTGCCTGGAGCGAGTTATACTAATTAAATGTTCCCTCGGGAAGTGACTGAAAAGTTCCTTTCCTCTTGGCTATGTAAATAGTGAGATCAATAAAAGACAGTAAATACATGGTACATTATTCTCATTTTTTTATTCACTTTTATTCACTTGCTTTTATATTTACATCTCAAGAAGTCCCTTTAGGTAGTGTGAGCTAATTGTTTGCATATTCTTGCTTAAAAAATTCCAAAGTTTCCAAAGTCTCATTCCAAAGAAATGTGATCAAAATCACTGTGCTTCCATGTAGGAATTCCAGAGCTTCTTCACCAAACAATGCTGAGGATTCCTGATTTCAGAGTTACAGTGCAGAATTTGTACAGCCAGTATTGGTATTAATCTGTATTACAATACCTGCTTTTATCTCTGTCATATCTTTTTGCAGCATTTGCTATCTGAGAGCTTTTCTTCTGATTTCTGGTATATGCAAATCTTAATTCTGCATACTTATTTGCATAGTGCCTAGCAGGTGTGGTGAAATTTGTCATTTATAGCATCAGATGAGCAAAAAAAGGCTTTAAATCTTAAAATGTATCTTTAAAAATTTGAAATAAAATCAGAATTATTAACATTATATACTTTGCCAGACTGCAGTGACAATCATTTCTGATGATTTGTAGTAATTTAGCAAATTGTGCATTGAGTTAGGTGTATATTACTCAAATCCACACGGTTTTTCTCTTGGAGCAGGCACCATTAGCAGTGATGGAAGCACATCTGGAGTACTGTGTCCAGTTCTGGGCTCCCCAGTACAAGAGGGATGTGGAGCTGCTGGAGAGAGTCCAGCGCAGGGCTACGAGGATGATCAGGGGCCTGGAACAGCTCCCCTGTGAGGAAAGGCTGAGGGAGCTGGGCCTGTTCATCCTGGAGAAGAGACGGCTGAGGGGGGATCTGATCAGTGTGTATCAAGGGAGTATGTATCACTCTTCAAGGGAGAGAGTGAGGAGGAGGGGTTTGGCCTCTTTTCAGTGGTCGTCAGCGATAGGACTAGAGGAAACAGCCACAAATTGAAAYGCCAAAATTCCACAGGAACTTAAGGAAACACTTCCTGACAGTGAGGGTGACAGAGCCCTGGMACAGGCTGCCCAGAGAGGCTGTGGAGTTTCCTTCTTTGGAGATCTTTAAAACCCGCTTGGACGCAGCCCTGTGCCCCGTGCTCTAGGTGACCCTGCGTGAGCAGGGGTTTGGACTAGATGACCTCTGAGGTCCCTCCAGCCCTTATGATTCTATGATTCTGTGATGTAGCTCCTTTAGTGTCTCAAGAGAAGGTATTTCTGTATTTCATTCACACAAGGGAAGAGGCTGTATGGGATCCAGTTAAAAATAGGGTACCAGAGAGCCAGCCATGTGCTACGCAACTCCCACTTCGCCTGTCTATATATCTATAGGCTGATATTGATATAGAACTATGGCTTTATCTATAGACCTATATAGATCTGTATCTAGCTACTTGGATTAGAGGTCATCGGAGAACAAAAAGTGTGAATAATTCTGTTAAACTGCAACTGATCTCTAGGTCAGCAGTTTGCTATCCAGAGTTCATACACTTGAACAAAATCTTGTCATACAAAACATCTTACACAGATTTTAATCTTTTTAGAGGTCTTCTCCAAAAACATTTTGTTGACTTTAAAGGCTGTCTTTCCTTTAAAAGCATACAGAAAGAAAAAGGAAATCAAAGCTTGATTTCAAATTCCTTCTCACCTCGATCCAGAGGCTTGTTGCAYTGTTGTGTGGTTCTTCCTTGCTCTCCTACCCAAAGAAGGACTTGATCCCTTTCCTCCCTTTGTCCTTTTACATCATGGAATGAACAGTTGCTGTGAAGACATCAACAGCAGTGGATACTCTCTGTACATCTTACACATGGTTTGTCAAGAAAAATGTYTTAAAATAACAATGTTTATTTGCCCAGTATACTAGGAGGAATCACATGGAAAAATGTGTAATTTCTGTGAAGGGAATGGACATATTTTAGCAGATCCTTTCATAGTTTTGCCAACTCAGATTGTGTTTCTGAAGTCACTTGTGCTGCAAGCAAAAGAGAGGAAACAGCCCTGTGAGCTTATTTTGTTGCCTTTATTTGCACATTCATCTCAGTGATCTTAATTAGGGAAGTTTGAACATGAATTTCATGGGGTATTCRCCTCCTGGTAAAGATACATACTATCACAGAAATAGAAAAAGAGAGTCTTTTTAAGAATCCAGAAAGGATTTCAAATTTCAAAGGTAATCTTCCTGTTAAAAGATAACCCATGTTACATGTTTGAATGATTCAGAAGGAAATGCATACCTCAGCCTTACAGGAGCAGACTGGAATAATAATATATTAATAATAATATTACAAGCTGCTTAACAGCAGAAAATCAAATAGGATTTTATCAGAGCTTCCTCTGCATAAMCCTAAGAGAAGTGACTTTTAAAGACTGCAGTGATTGCTAAGTGCATAATCTGATTTGTTCAAAACCAGCTTAGTATTTTATCTGGAAATTCACAGGTTCACAGGGTTTTATGAAGTGAGCTTGCCTCATCTGAGGGCAGTAAATTGGCAGGCGCTCAAGCTGGTCTCCATCACCACTTCTAAGCTGCCCGGACATGACCCGTGAGATTTAAGCTTCGCAGGCTGCTTTGTGCCGTCTGCCGGCCTTTCTGGTTGCAGTCTTAACTTGGGAGCCCAGCTTTTCCTGGGTGACTTTTCAAGGCAGTTAGGTGTGGGACCTGTTAATACTACCTCCATTTGGGGTAGGCAGTGCTGGTTGCACATAGTCTCAGCTCTATATGCCTCCCACATGAAGAATGACACGGCGAGGAACCTGAGACGTCTCCGTGATGTCACCATGAGGGTTGTTTATGTAGTTTGTGTTTTAKATTTGTCAAACCAATGTAGTCCAAAGAATGTGCATTGAATGYGTGTGCTGTTGTACTCGGTGTGGTGTGGGCAGCTACCAGTGTGTTCAGCCTTAAACAGGAGGCCGGCACGCTCACCTGGCAGCGCGTCGTGAAGAAGCGTGGAGGCTCCTGTCCTCTTGAATCGTTTGGAAGGGGAGGAACTGATAGCRCACACAGTGCTTCCTGGTGCCTTCCAGCTTATTTACAAAGCTGCRTGTCCCTGAGCACGGAATTACCCTCACAGACACGACCTCTTTCCTGCTGTTCTCTAGGAGTTCTCCCGTCATGGCCATGTGCCTTTTTGCCCCTTCCCTTTGCTTCCCGCCGCTGCGCACACGCGATCCTACGTGTGTCCTGTGCCTCCCAAACAAAGCACAGWGAGGTCCCTTCAGCCACATAAGCCACATTCCCCAGTGGCCTTGCGTGTGCTTTTGTTCGCGCAGCTCGGCCATTTGTCTGGAGGTCGTGATTATTTCATATAGGGGACAGTTGTTTCTGCCAACATAAAGGAAGGGCAGTAGTCACGCCACCGGCTTCTGTGACACTGCGCCTTGCCCGCAGCAACACGCGGAATACGCCTATCACTATCTCTGTGTTACTTACATTAAACAAAGCACCGATTCAGCATACTGACACTTAAAATCATATAATATAAATCATATAGTATAAATATGTAATTTTGCTRAGAGTACTTAGGTCACTGAAAGTTGAGTTCTTGTTTCAGCTGATTGCTAAAATGAGGGTTCCTCTACAGAACATTTTGTTCTTTTCTTTCTAATTGGATTGTTTTGTCTTACTCTGATCAGCTCATCACAGATCATCGTCAAAGTCGCATGGATTTAATCTAACAGTTCGTATTTTTCTGGATTACACAGCCAAGTTTGGTTTTAGCAGTTTTTGTTTCCGATCTGCTTTACCAAGGCTTTTTTTTTTTTTTTTTTTTTTTTTTTTTTCTTTAACACCTTTGGTATTTGTATGAGTTTAGGCTTTTTGCTCTGCGAATTCTGAAGGAGCAGCGCAGACCCTTGCTTATCTGCAGAAATTCAGTTCTCTCTTTCTGTGGGATACGACTTTGTATCCTGCCCGTGTCACTTCGTTGACAGATCCCTCATTTGGATAACTGTGACAGATTCACTTCAACCAGTTGTAATTCATTCTTGCTATGGTGTAAATTTATGCTGAGTCTAGCAGGAAAATCCTCTGTAGCAGACAGAAGAGATGATTAGCTGAGGGCACTCTTAGGCATCTTCAATATTAATTTCCATGTGTTTTAATAGAAAGACAGGCCCCTTCTCTTTTGAGTCCTGTGGCTGAAATGCTCCCAAATATCACCTTATCCCACATTCACTCCTTACTCCATGGGCAAGTCATCCAAATATTACACCTGGATGTCAGTAATGCTTTCTGGCTTCATGGATGTGCTTGTGAATAGAAGCAATTTTTAAGAAAACTGCATCAAAGCCAAGTGGGGTTTTAGCTGAAGCAAGCATAACAATTAATTTGGCCTTCTGGGTCTTTTTTGCATCTTGTTATGACCATTTCAGTAAGTTTTCCTAAAGCTGTAYCTTTTATTTGTCTTTCAGGAATAAAACATTAAAACACCTTATATACACTTGGAAAAGCAAAATAGCTTCATCATGGTGTAGATATGGAAGAAAAACACAATGGAATGTTCCTTTGATGGCTGATGTGCTATAGCAGGACCTGCTAAATTCCTCTGGGCTTGTCTGCCCTTTAATGTTGCACCTTTAGGTGATGAGATAGTGTAAAAGAAAAGCTGAAGAAATCAGACCTGCCTATTGAGAGCAAATCAGCATCTTGCCACCAAGCTTTGGTACTGAACTCATTTTTAAAGCAAAGAAAACAAAAGCATTTTCCTTTTCTTGAGGACATTCCGGAAAGTTTGGGTTCCTCCTGATTTCTTAATGCTGTCCCATTTGTAAGTCAGGCAAAATGTTGTTCAAGCTTTTTTTTTTTTCTTTTTTTTYYCTGACATCTCTATTCCCTTATTCTGGGAAAGCTTTTCAAGTCTCCTGTTTTGGCTAGACACCATTTCTGCCAGATAGAAGCATGCACTCTACGTGTGTTATTTTAGCAAATTATGCATTCTGGGGAAGTGTTTATCACATATGAAGGGTCTAGACTGCCCAAATGGGGCTATTACGTTGTTTTCTGGCCTTAACCCAAAATAAATATTATCTCTGTTATGACTGCATTAGACCAACATCAGTAAGTTCTTAAATACTCTTAAATGTTCTTGTTTCCTTCTGGGCTGTGTCTTGTTCAATCAGAATTAAGCACGCTGATGCACTCTGCTCTGCGGCTGCGATGAGGAAATSAGCCATTTGTTAACATTTCAGCCCGTCTGCGATACGTTGGGTGAAAATGCAGCCAAGAGTTAAACTTCCTAAACAGATTAATCATTCCCAGGCATATACGCCCTTTGAGATAGATACTGTAGACAGTCTGCAGCTTTGGGATAACTCCTGAAAGAGCCAATATATTTAAATTATTTTTGATAACTTTTCACTTAGCCAGGAGCATATCTTTGGTATTAGATGATGAGGGGAAATATGGATGTTGATGATTTTAAAAAAAATAATGGCCTTTTTACTAATGGAATACAGTGACGAAGTGTTAATGGAGGTAGCACCTGGTCCAATTGCAAAAGAAAACATAAAGCCTTGGCTTAATAAGCAAATGGAGGGTTTCCTATGGCTTATTTTGAAAGTGTAAGAAAGAAAATGATTTTGCATTATTAGCAGGATAGCAGTGTAAAAAAACTGTACTAAAAGCTGCACTAAAAATCTCATTACGTCTGAGAAGTGATAGTTGTGCATAGGCATATTTAGAAAATTTGAWGTGGTAGAAGAGGGCCTTTTTCTCCTGACTTTATTTTGGTGGTTCTTTTACATCTCATTAATCATCTCTGCTAGGCAGCATTTCTCTTTCAGCTGCCTTTCCTTCATGGAACAGCCAGTTAACAAAGTCTGGTTTTGCGCTTTAAGACACGACATCCATGGGAATTTGTTACTTTGTGGTCTCAGGCCATGGATAAGGGTCTGGATAAGCTTCGTTTGGTTGTCACGGCAGGGTTTGGAGGATGCCCCGGGCCTGAAGAGGATCTTCTTGCCGAGATCAGCCGTGCAGCAACACCACTCCTGAGGGTACAGGGGAGTTCAGCCAGTGTGAGGTGGAGAACTTGTGCCGTTGTCATTGTCCACCCTAGGGACAACTCATTGGGATGGAAGACATCGTTATTTTTATACTAGTAGAAAATAGTATTTTTTCTACTATTTTTCTCCTAGTGTTTTTACGCCCTGCTCTTCCTGTGTGCCAGAGCGCTTGGGGGAGTCTCCCCAGCTCCCCGCAAGCTGGCCTGGCTCTGGTTCTTAGGTTGCTCCAAGTGCMCCAGGAGGGGCTTGCCATGAAAACCACCACCGTGCGCAGCAGCAGTGGCGKCGGCGGCAGCAGCAGCAGCGGTGTGTGCCTTCATGCCCTCTGCCTACCGCCATAATCACTAAACTAGGCAGGCTCTGGGACCGCCATGGAGGACCCAGCACTGCCCCCTGAGGGGTTTGGGGCGGCGAGCTCTTCAGAAAGCTGTTAGCGTCTCCTCAGGGGTGCGGGACGTCACCCGAGGCTGCCTTAGGGACCACCAAGGGGCCCCTTCGCTGAGGGAGCCCCGGGGACGTGGGAGACGGGCCCGTTGCGGGCAGGCCGCCCTTGGAGCGCACGAGCGGTGAAAGAGCAATGCCCGCCGGAGACCTTCCTGCCGTTCCCTGTGCACCGTTGCATCCGAGGGAGCTGGGGCTGCCTTGGCCGGCTGAGCGGCCTTGGAGGAGGCGCCGGGCGCCGCCGCGGCYGCTTAAGCTGAGCTGCCCTCTCAAGCGCGGGCGCCGTGCGGCAGGGAGGGCRCCCGGCCCTCTCAAGGGGCACAACACTCGAGCCACCACCTCCTCACCTTGGACGGCATGGGAAGGCGCTCCGTGGGGCCGCGCGAGAAGCGCTCAGCCTTGCAGGCTGCCCCTCGGCGCCCCACACGCCGCCGAGACGCCAAAGCGGGGGGCGGCCGCCGAGCGGGGCCCTCAGCGGCCGCTGCGGCCATCGCTCAGGGAGTGCGGTGCGCTGCTCGCGGCACGCTGGAAATCTCCCCAGGGAGTTCGAGGGAAATTCCCTCTTAAAAATAATTTTTTTAAAAAAATTGAAGTATAAAAAGGAACAGAAAGGTCTGATTTTTCATAGCAGAAAGGTGGCTTGATTTGTGCCTGTGAAATTGCATTCTTGTCYGCGTGGGTGATCGCTCACACGGTTGTGAGCCCCGGGTGTATTTCCTTGTGGTTCCTTATTTTCCTGCAGCCAGCTCACTCGAACTTACAGCATGCAGTCTAGTTGCAGAGCTGAAAATATTGGCTATTCCCTATCCTGCTGACACTTGACATTTCTACAGCTAGCAGGAATAATGAGAAGGGGTCCTGCACCTGGCAGCACTGGGTTCGCCAGCACTTTGTTGTGACCCACGGTGCTCAGTCCCTGGTCATGGCTGTGGGAGGAAAGCACTGCTGGCACCTGGATGACTGCAGGGCCCAGGATGGCTCCCAGGGATCAGGACGGGTGAACGGAGCCGATGGGCTGGCAAATCCCACCACTGGGTCTTGCAGCTGCAAGAGGAGGGGACACTGCAGGATGCAACCACATCTCGATGAACCTGTTAGTCCTTGGGAAGGTGATTTCTGAGGTCAATATCTGATTCCTCAAGGCATCAGCTGGCTGCTCCAGCCATGGATGCACATTCTTCCCAGCCTCGCAAGCCTTGGGATGAGGCTGCTGCTCCTGCACAGCTTCCATGCTGCCTCCCCACCCCGGGTATTCATACCTGGAGTGAATTTCTGCCCAAAGTCGGCCAAAATGAACCCTGCACTTTATGCARTTTAGGGATGGCTATTAAGTGCTGGCTGGACGAGGCAGAGGGATGTCTGGGAGGTGGGATGTAAAGCCAAACATGGGATTCAGCTGGCCCACCACATCTCCTGGTTAAACGAGGGGTACATGGGGTCTGGACCATTCATATTCCCCTAAAAACATCACCAGCACCTGCACACAGGCTAGTGCTGAGAGACAATGCTGACACGGAAGGAGGTACTCACCTAGTGCATTGCCCTCACCAATTATGGGAACGATTTTTTTGAACTATCATCCGATCCATCCAAGCTGTGACAGCCTCGGCTTAGGCTCTGGCAAGGCTGTGGAGCTTGATTTTGTGTGAGTTACACGATGTCAATACAGCTTTGCACATTTCCATGACTGAGCCACAAACCTTCTGCATGATAAAGACCAGAAGGCGGGTAAAGTTGAAAAACAAACAAACAAAAGCTACAGTACAGTACATTCACTGTGTCATCAGTACTGCATGGACAAAATAAGATATAGAAGGCTTATTTCTTCCATTTAGAGTGAAGGAGGAGTGTCTTGCTGCCTGCATCACCRCCATACACCTGGTTACATCTCCATCCAAAGCTTTGGGAAGTCCCCAGGTGCAGCCGTGTCCCACTTCGGCAGTGGCCACCTGGGCTGCTGGTGCCTGCGAGATTCAGCCAGGGACCTGGGGCACCGCACATTGCGGAGCTGGTCAGAGGGGAGGGCTGAGAAAACCAGTCAGCTCCCGAGGGGCTGTGTAGCTGCCAAGCTCAATTGCAAAGGTTTGCAATGTTTTATGGGTGCCTTTTTCAGTGCTGGCAGCCAAGGGGGCACAGGACATTATAGCCAGTTGCTCCCTTGGTGCAAACGACAGCGAGCCCTGGAGAGGAGGTCGGTGAGGACCTTCCYCAGCTCTTGCTCCCTGTTATTTATCGAATAGCGAAGCCGTGCGTTGCATCTTGCTCTTTTCTCTCCCCTCGCCGCCGGCCTGTGGGGCTGTGCTCCTGCTGCTGCTGCTCGGGGCAGGCACGCACTTCCCCAGCGGATGAAAGGGAGTTATCCTCCCTGCCTTCCGGAGCTTACAATATAAATTAGTTCAACAGAATGAAAGGTTGACGGTGGGAAAGCATGTCAGAAAGCACAATGCAGAGAACACAACTCTTGGGAGAGGGCAGTTTGTTTTGTTATTTGAATGGGCTCAGGATTTAGCCAAGGGGGCATAGTTGTAATTTACTTTAAGGGATGCTGACAATTGCATTTGTCAAATTGGATTATAGTCATACTGTCATAAAGGATCACTCTGTTGTTTTTCAGCTAGGGCATATATGCATAAGTGCTTTGGTCCTCAATGAGGATGAAAATATAGCTCTGGTGTGGAAAACCCATACGGCTGTCTAAATTTCCACRCTGCTACATGGCCCATTGGCTGTGGTGGAGCTATTCAGCGCATGCATTTGAGCGCTTGAATAGGTCTGAGGTCTTTGTGGATCTGCAAAAGCTTGACCTTCTGACAACCACACTCTCTTAATTACTCATCCTAAACGCAGAGGAGCTGAATGGGGCATGACCAGCATTTTCAGATCCAGGCAAGCCTGGTGGCGAGGAGGTTGGGCTGATCGAGGTGCCTCATCCTGCCCATGTGCTCAGCTTAGGGACGTGTTTAGCAAAGTGACCTACTGCYTGTTCTGCTCTTCAACATCAGGACTTTAGTCCCCGGCTATGCTGTGGTGCTTTCACAGAGTATCACAGGCTCAATTCCCTTTTTATTTCTCTCTCTTTTTTTTTTAATTTCAAATTATTAAAGTCTGAGAGTTCCTCTACATTTTTTTTTCCTCAGAAGAATTCCTATATACCCTTATGTATATTCCTTAATCAAATATTTTCTTATAACTGAACAACTTGCATATTGGAAATTATTGGAAACTTGCAGAGTTTCCAATAAACAGGGCTCCCAGGAGAGCTGCAGTCTGATATGTTTGCTAGGGGGGACAGAGCTAAGCAGGGGTAAAGCGGCTTTGGGAGACTGTGCTGTGGGGGACACYTCTGCACATCTCGAGCTTCCAACATAAAACACATGCCCCCCGAGGCTGCATACCCAGAACATGCACAGACCCTTGTGCAAACCAGCGACCCCATTTCAGTGTGAATGGGGGGACTCTGCTGCACTTGTCCGCGCTGAGGCGCTGRCAAAGAACTGGCTTGGTCATTCTGGTCTGGAAAAACCCTTTGGTTCTATGCTTGTGTCACCCCCCTTTCTCTTCCTGGGAAAGTAGAGATTAAGAGGATGGAGATGTGGGTAGAAAACTGCCCAAGCCATTTTTTTCCCCATGGCATTTCAGAGCTCTCTCTTCTGACACACATTGACTATTCTTTCTAGCGATACACGGTAGTCGAGCACACCTTTGCGCACACCCTCACCTGAAGGCCATTCCAAAGGAAGCATCTTTAACGCGAGGCTCTGGACCTGGGAATGCACCTYCCCCAGACAGACTAGCACGGGAGGAGGTTTGCAGGGCACAGGCTGCTCCMCCTCCGAGGACGGCACCCCAGCAGCTCCTGCAGCGCCGCAGGTGCTGGCAGCCCCACACCAAGGCCGCGGTGCCACACACGGGGGCCGGGTGCCGTGGGGCGCTCCCCAATTAGCCATGTGGCCGGCGCTCAGCCACCACCCGGCTGAGCAGCTGACGGCCCTGAATAATTCACTGCCCACGAGCGAGCGGCGGGACCCGTGGCCGCCCGGCCCCGCCGCCGCCGCTGCCTGTAATTGCTCTGGCTCGTGCGCGCTGACCGGGCTCCCACCGGGAGCTCCAGGGAGACTGTCCCTGCCTCTCCCTCTCCCAGGGGACCAGTTTTGCTGCTGTTTTGCTTTCCTCCCCTTTTTTAATTGGACTGCAAGTGGCTCCCATGTCTGAAGTAGTGGAGGGGGTCCTTGCGCTGCAGCCCCCAGCACGCGGATCGCTCTGGTTCTGGACGCCTGTGTCAAGGTGCATCCCCCTCCCTTCTCGTCTCAGAGCTGAGACCATGCCGAGCCTCCCTCTGCTCTRCCAGGGAACTCTTCCATGACAGCCCCGCTTTCCTCTCTCCTTTCCCATCCATTGTCCCTGCTCTGAGCTAGCTGGAGCATCCTGTGCAGTCTCTCCTGTGCCCTTGCTGCTGTTTATTGCCTTCAGAACCAATCTGCTCTTGGGCCTTCCTCTATGGGAAAGCCATTTGGTGGGTCCTCTCTCTATGATTTTAGGGTTTTTAGACACTCTAAAATGTCCTGTGATRGTGTCCTATGATGGTTGTCTCATGCTGCTGGCTGAGGGGCAGACCTGGCCCAAAGCCACCACAAAGGTCATCACACCRTATGGGTGCCCATCCCTTTGCTCCTTCTTCACTTCCACCCATGTATTCACCAGCTTTCAGTTTTGTGTGAGTTAATCATGTTACTTTGCCCAATTCTGCAAAATTCTATAGTTCTGTCTTCTTGGGTATTTTAGCTGCTGTTGAGCTGCCGTAGCAGTGGGTGCTTTCAGCCTCATGATTGCCTGGGAGGCTGCAGTGGTGGCAGGGAACATCAGAGCAAGGGGGAGATTCTGCAAAGAGAGGAGGGAGAGGGACCAGGTGCTGGCGTCCCTGAACCCCACGACAAGCTGGTGCCTGGGCAAGTTCAGCAGCCCTTCAGCACTTGGAGGGAAGAGGTGAATCCTGCTGCTCAGCTCTGGCTGGCATTTGCAGACACAAGATTTGAAAATCATCTTCTTTTCACTGATGGGTGCTTGAGACTGCGAGCCAAAGGGAGTGACTGTAGCTTGGATGGGAGAGCTGGGGGTGGTGGGAAATAAAAACCTCTGGAAATTGTATGTTGAGCCTGTTTGGCATCTTTGAGCACTGGAGATATTTCAGGTATGCTTGCTAACCTTCTCCCTTACTTGCCAGTACGTGACGCAGATATCCTTGATAATAAGGCTGTTATGTGTGTGTGTGTGAGTGGTGTATATGGGGAGGTATATGTGCAATGATGCACACAATTCCTTTGCATCTGTCATGTCAGGCTCCCATGTATATCAAATGAACACAAGATGTGCTGGAGCTTTGCTGTTCTTGTTGATACAAGCGGCATTTAGACTTGAACTGCCCTTGGTCATCTAAGAAGGAGGAATTAATTTCCTTGTTCCTTCCCTTTATTTACTCTGTACCTGTGTGGTTAGAACAGGTGATTGAATCTGAAGAAAAAAATCAAAAAATTGCTGCTAGGAGGAAGGCCCATCATACAGCCCCTTCCTTCATTAGCACTTCTGCTCCATTTGTCTATCTGGAAATGCGGTAGACATTTGGGTGTTAGGCAAATGCTTATGAAATGCTTAGCTGAGCCCTGCACAAACATATGCCATGCTCCTCCCTGCTCAGCTGTTTTCCCAGGAATACAAGTGTTTGGCGTGAGAAGCACCAGGTTTGCTTCCTGGCAGTGCTGAGAAATAGAGATRATGGAGAACAGGCCTGGTAGAGGTCTACATCATCATGAGTGGCTTGAAGGAGGTGGGGAGGGATGGATTGCGTAGGACCTCTTCCAGGACAAAAAATAAGGGGTGTTGAAGGAAGCAGCAAGCAGCATGCTTAGAACAAGCAGAAAATAAGGTGTGCCAGGAAACACGCAGTTAGCTCCTTGCTGCAGGATGCTGGGCATGCTAAAAGTTCTTGTGGGTTGGAGGGCTGGAGGGCAAATCGAAGGAGAGGAAGCCTTGGAGGGTCCCTGCGTGTGCCGGAAGCAGTGGAATAGGTGGAAGTTGGATCRTATTGCCCTGGTCCAGATCAGCCAGCACTGCTATTTTCACTGCAGTCATTGACTCCGAAGCAAGTGATTGCTCTTGGATGAGGCACGGGACCACATCCCAGGTGCCACATTAGCCAGTTGAGATATTGATTAAGATCGAGTTTCCTCTAAGCCCACCAGTGCTGTAGCACCTGTCTACTGGGCAACTTTAACTGGCCTGTGTGTGTAGGACACTATAAATATTAAAAAAAAAAGTTTGCACCATACTGAATTTGACATCTTGTTTGACATATTGGCACCTATTGCACTGGCTAAGAAGAGGAAAGGACCCCAGCAGCTCTACAACTCAGCATGTATGAGCTTTTTTACAAGGGCACATTCACTGATAAGGTTTGAGTGAGATATTTCTAACTCTTCATGCAGGTGCAGTCCTCTGAAATCATCCCTGTGGAGCCCCCATGCCAGGGTGTCCCTGCCGGTGTCGCATCCGCAGTTTTCGGTGTTTCGGTGCATTGCTCCCAGCCTTCCCGCTTTGTGCCTGGCTTTTATAAGGAACCATGCAGCGTAACCGCCGGGGGCTGGGCAGGAAAAAGGGACACTTTGATTGACCACTTTACATAAGCACTAACAATAGAAGGGGTTTAGTGACTTGGTACAGCCTGTACTCAACGTAAAACTGAGTCTGTTATCTACAAGTGCTTAGATGGCAAGATAAGCTCTTAATGCTAGTGGAGGAACATTACTGAATAATACAATGATTTTTTTTTCACTTCCACTCTTTTTCCTTATTTAAAATGTTCCCCTGAGCTTTACCTGATAGACTTGAGCTTGCATCAGGTCATTGTTTTTTGCTGGTTATGCTGAGATCTTTTCTCATTTTAGCTGATGAAATGGTTGCGTTTTTTTCCTTCTTTCTTAAGCAATCCAAGATATAAACTAACCAAGACACGTATGCATTCCCATCTGAAAGAGGGAGGCTTTTACATCCTAAGAAATAAACCTTTGTTCGAGATTACAGGGATGTATATTATCCAGTGATAACAATACTTGAGTAAGAGGAAACTTTACATAATGAAAAATTCCTTTGCTTTTGCTGAAACTCTTGCTGAACTAGCAGCTCTTAGGCACCATGCCACTTTTATGCAGGTAGGTGTTTTAGTGACATTTATACTGTGTAAACTGCAGACAGGAGGGCTACCAGGATAGTCCATCACCAAAGCCACCTCTTGAGGCAAGGGAGGAGACTTGTAATGGAGAGATTCGGATGGATCTTGCCTGCAGTTCCTATGGAACTTCCCTGGGAAGTTCCTATGATGTTTGCTGATGGGGTAGTGCAAGAGCAGGCAATGGGCTCTCAACTTTGCTGTATTTCCCAGGTGGAAGGGAGTCAGGCTCCTGTGCTGTCTTCTGAGGCTCACACTGAGGTTCTCACAACTACAGGTTGCCCAAAGGGCCTGGGCACAAAAAAACTTGTTGAACTGCACTGGGGAAGARGTGAACTCGCCTTTACAGAATGAGAACTAGCAGAAAGGAAAACAAAGGYGTAGACTAAATTACCTGAGGGAATTTGTGAAATTCTTGTTGCTGGAAATCTTAAAGGACATCTTCTGAGCACATCCACCCCACACTTCTCCTCCCTAGAGACAGGGAATAAGCTAATGACCTCTTGAACTCTCTTCTGTTCTTGGATCCTATTCAACAGAGGATGTTAAACGTGTGCTCTGATCACGCTGAAGTCATTGGCTTTGCCTTGGCTAGTATACAAGTGTTATAAAAAGTGTTAAAATTGATCCATATTCAGGAAAGCATTAAAACATGTGGATCACTTCAGACATGTTTATAACCTGGCGGGTTTTGTCTTGTGTAGGAAGGCAAGGGCTGGTAACAGACTGCCTTCACTAACACATTTCCAAACCCGAGTGTGGATGCAGTAACGTAACTACCAGGATGGCCTAGCTGGCCAAGTTGAAACTAGCGCTGCCAAAACCTTCCAACACATCTTTAAATCCCTGTCAAGGACCAACCCAGAGGGGCTTAAGCACGTATTTAAACCTAAGCATTTGCCTAGTGACCCTGCTGTCTGCAGCAGCACGAGGAGGAGCGCTTGGGAGCCTGCCCACCGGCCCGGGCACGTCGTGCTGACACGCGTGGGGTTTGCTCTGGCTAGAGCTGCTCCTCCTAGCGCGATGGCCTAGTGCTCCTAGTGCTCCAAGTGCAACGGCCCTGCGCGCTTTGCCCGGGAGGGCCCCTGTGTCCCGACCCATGAGGGCAGGTGAGTCCCTGCTCTCCGTTGGGACGGTGGCAAAGCAGYGGCCCGCAGGTATCACGCTGCAGAAAGCTTGGCCGGGCAGCTTGTGTTTCTTCATCCTGCTCAAGCAGGATTGAGGTCGGCTTTTGCCATCSGCTCTGCTGGAAGCCGGAGCACGTGCCGCTCGGAGGGCCTCCCTTCCCAGCRCGGCGAGTGGAGCCGAGGGCGCCGTGTGTCCCGGAGGCAGCTCCACTTCCCCTGCCCCCGCGCTCCGCTCCGTGCTCTGGCGGAGCTCGACTGCTTTTAATTCACCTCCAGATTTTTAATTCATTGAGTTCATTAAACGCATCACTGTAGAGAATAAAACTTAATATTGGAAGCAATGCATAGATGTTGGTATCCAGGCAAACTCTAATGAATGATGACATCAAAATTAATTAAAATTTTCTTTTGAGAGGTTTTTGTGTGAAAGTCTTTTCTAGCTCTTGCATATTGGAATGTTTTTAGTATAAATTTTTGTGGTGGGAAGTTAGAGGAAGACTATACATTGTGTACTTCTCTGTTTTAAAATACAGTATTTAGAGAACAGATCCTTTGGCAAATATTTGACCACCTTCAYCTAAAAAGAAAACACATTTGAGATAATACGGAAAATGTTTTCCTCCATCTGTGGAATGAGTCTGAGTTTCACACAAATCACACTGGTACTTTTCATTTCCCTGACAGAGTTTGATTTGTATCAAACAGTTGTTGTGTTTGTGTTCTGTCATCTGATTTATTACTTTTCATTCACTCCATACTGGAGACTGTATTCCTCCTCTCCTCTCCTCTCCTCTCCTCTCCCCTTCCTTTTTCCCTTTTCCCTTTTCATTTTTCCCTTTTCCCTTTTCATTTTTCCCTTTTCCCTTTTCCTTTTTCCCTTTTCCCTTTTCCCTTCCCCCACTCCAGCTTGTGTACTGGAGTTGCACGTGCACCACTCTTACCTTGTGTTGACCTCCTGGGTAGGATATATTCATTTCCTCAAGGAGCACTCGCACAGACTTACTGTTTTTTAGGAGGACTTTTAACACAACGTGAAATACGCCTGCCCAGMTAGAACAAGCACACTTCTTATCAAATCCTGGTCAAGGTTTGCTTTTCTAAGCTATTTGCAGCGCGGCTAAATGGTAGCCTGTTCAACATCACACAAGTGCTTCCAACTAGGAGTGCACCCGGTTTTCAGCCTTGTGTCTGCACGACAACCTCGGGAGGCGTTTGGATGTGGCCTCTGGCAACCCCCTGCTCTGCAGCAGACAAACAGCAGCCAGCAGCACCGCGGTGCGTGGGGATCCCAGGCACGGAGCTGGGCCCGCCGGGAGCTGCATCCGGCTCAGGACCTGGACAATCTCGTCCCTCTGTCTCTGCGGTGCCACCAGCGGCAAAACCAGTGCTAAAACCAATAGGACCAATATTAAACCCTGCACGTTTTCAATAATATTACGCAGTGAGGGCAAGTGTAGGTAATCCTGTAAATACCGAAGTAAGCTGGCATAAGGGCAGGCTGGCAAGACTCTGAGGATGAGTCAAACTTAATGCATTTTTAATTCCAGTGCTGGCTGGCAGTCGCTGTTCTCTTATCAACCTTTCTTCACCCCTCAATATTTTGATTCCAAAAAAAGAGACTAAAAACAATAACTGCTTGCTTAGCAGTGGTTTCTTTATAAGCATTATAAATAGATGAGTACTGCACTGTACTACACTGAGAGTTTAAAAAGGGTATTTAGAGGGCTCCTTAAGTTAAATGAAGTATAAGATCTTTATTGGTCTGTGGGCTCTAAGTGCCTGTGGCACTTCTCCCCGCTCCCAACGAAGACAAACAGAAAAAAAAAAAAGAAAAAAAAGAAAAAAGTACCCTTTGATAAATAACCTTTCCATATTAAATGCACATCAATCTGACATAAACAATTAGCTGTCAGGTGCTTGGCTTTGCCAGCAAAGGCCAATTTTCAGATTAGTGCTAATTGCAGGGCGGGCTGACACATCAGCTGGGGGAGCCGGCAGCTAACAGCGCTGGTAGGAGCTGGCCTCAATAGCGGGAGCCGGGGCGGGCTGGGGCTGCCTGTCTCCAGATTGCTGGCAGTTTGACTGTAGGCTAAAGTAATGGAGCTGGCAGGGTGGAATCAATTACTGGCCAATGAAGATTTTCCCACAGGTCGAGGCTTGGGAAAAAAAGGACGTTCCTGCTGCCGAGACAGCTGGCATGGACTGTCCACTGGGAAAGGAGCCTGTAGAATGAGAAAAAGAGGGACAGTTCTCTGTGATAAACTGGTGACAGACTATAAATTATGAAAAGGGGATTTGGCAGAGGATTTAGAGCTTGCTACCTCTGCTTTTCCCTTCCCCCACTGAGATTTTAATGCCAGCCATGTTCACTGAGTCATTCAATTATCTTAGTTAGGAAATGAGAAGTGTTAAGAGAAAAGGCTTAGAATATATTTTGCCTAACAGGGTATGCACGCATGTGATCTGCTTTTGAAAACCTTTAAAACAGTGTATTCTCCTCCAAACGAAACTCGGGACAGCTCTGCTGAGGGCAGAGCTTGTTAGCCATGCTGTGTTTCTTGCTTATGAGATAGCTGTGTTTCTGCAACGTTATTTCAAAGGTCACAAAACACTCTGCCCTTCTGATCAACTTGGAATTTCTATTCCTACTCCTTTTCTATAGTTCCCTTCGATCTTGAGGAAAACCCTACTGGTGTGTTAGCGCAGCACCTATCTCTGTGCTTCACTTGATCTGAGCCAAACAAAGTCGGTTTTGTACTTGCTCTAAAAATGCTCTCCTTCACTGGCAAAAAAAAGGAATCATCCAACTATTCACGGTTGAGGACAAACCGGAAATGTCCTGTGAGTTTTGATCTTTTCAGGCCGTATTGCAATTAAATCCAAATGAAACGAGCCTGTGTTCAACCTGTGTCAAACACTGCAGTTACTTCTGCAGTGTAGCRAGATACAAAATGTGAAAGTCTAAGCGTTCACTGAAGCTAAATCTGTATATAAAAAGTGAACAGAGATGCCAAGATAAAGATGTAGTTCCTATTCTTTCTGCTCATTTTTAAGGTGTTTCCACATTGGGATGTGGATTAAATTTTTTTTTCTATTCCTTTTTTTATTTTTTTTTTGTATTTGGAGTTCAGTTTTTAGAAAAGTAAGGATGGGATGTATAAACACACACTTTTTTTTTACTGTGAAGCATTTATTCGTAATACCACAATTAGAAAACTAAGAACCTTTTCATCCTATTTTAGTAGCACCATTGTAACAGAACAATACCTATCATGGGGCTCCCGTGAGGCCATGAATTTATCTGGGTTTCCCATCAGCAGAACTGAAATCATGAAGACTGTGTCCACACCAGGAAGCCTGGGGTCTGACTTGCATGGGTATCTATGTGTGTTTACACCTGTATTGCTGAATCTATCTTGATGCCCTTGATGCATCCAAAAAAAAAATAAAATAAAATAAAATAAAGGAGCATCCAACCACAAGTTTACACGTTTTACATSTTATCAATTTATAATTCTTGGCAGTACAAGGCAGCTCACCTGAAAATGGAGTCATGGCCATGCAGTTACTTAACTGCTAAATCCAGATGTTACAAAATCAGGAGTTGTGCTGAACTTCAGGGACAATAGTTACTGTGGGGTTCTTTTTATTTGTTTTCTCTTTTTATTTTTTAGGCCATTATGATAACTCACTTCCTTGTTTCAAGCTTTATTTCATGGCCCTGAGGGATAGAAATTTACTTTCTAGTGACAGCACAGACTCTCACATAATCATTTCCATTTGGGGGCTGAGGCTTTAGGAAAAACACCCATTATCACAAGACCTCAAGAAAATCTCTGGAGGATTGGCAATGTTAAGTTTGGGTTAGGTTAGAAATGCTTTGTGGGAGGTTTATAGAAAATATGGCTCTTGAGGTTTACATGAAGTTTAACTCCGTGTTTCTGAAATTTCTTTCCAATTGTGCATGCTAACAGATGGCTGTGAAAGAGCTGGATCAGTATGTCAGCATGCAGGGCCTAGAGAAGGGTTCCTGTGGGCCCTGCCTGGGAATTGAGTGAAAGAACAGAAAAATCCAGCAGTTGACTGGACTCAGTTGCAGCCTCTTTCTCTTTCCCACTTCCTGCTGTGGCTAATTCTGCTCTCACTTTGCTGCCTTTCCCTTCTCCCCTCTCCAGAACCCAACACAACCCCTAGTGCTGTCTCTTGACCATGATGGGTGACACCAGCACTTCCAGAGACTTTGCTTTTTACAGTTTCTTGTTGCCCTCTTTGACTTCAATCCCTGCATTTGCACCAGCCCTGCTGTTCCTGCAGAGCACCCCAGATTCCATGATGCCCAAGCTCAGGCAACCTTATGCCATCACCACTATCACCACCACCACCACCACCATCTCAACATACTGCACTAGCCCAGCAGGAGTTGAGGTCCAAGAACACTTTTTTTTTTTTTTTTTTTTTTTTTTTTTTTTTTTTTTTTTTTTCCCACAAGCCTGTAGCACTGTGGGGATTTGTTTTATCACAAGGTTGTTTTCTGACCTTTGGGACAAGATCAGAAAGTTTGAAGATACCAGGCTGATGTGTCAGATGAAGATGGACATAAGGAACAAGCTGTGATCTGATAGGAGGGGTTTATCACTATTCTGCTTCATGATGGAGGATTTCAATGGGAATGAATTAGCTTAGCTGACTCCATAAGAGAGCCAAGCAGGTAGTTACTGGCTCTTCTGGTGATTTGTGACATGTCTATGCCATGTTGGCATCTCCCTAAAAGATMCTCACAGACTGGCCTCAGTATGATGAAAAACTTTTTCTCTTCTCATATTTCTGGAGAATCTGCTCTCCGTATTCTATTAATTCTAGACATTTTTTTGCTTTCTGAAATAATTGAGAGACTTGCCTGACCCTGCTGACAGGTCTGAAGGCTGAACAATTTGTTCATCGGGAGAGGCAGATTTAGCTGGGCTCCCCATACGTGGACTGYAGCCACGGAAGGCCCTGGTTGGAACTGCAATTTCCCCTGGCTGCGCTTTTTCTGGTGGGCTGCCCTGTGAAGGAAGGACTCCCAAAGCTCGCTTTTCAGTTAGGAAACGTGGCCGTGGCTGCAATAGAGGCAAAGGCACCTACTAAAGGCACAGCTGGCAACTAAATACCAGCACGATGGTTATTCTACTAAACTCACTTCAGGCAGGCAGATCACAGGGATGTGCCATATGCATGGTGKCCTTGCAGCAAATTGGTTTGATTGAGTAAATGCCCCCTCTCAGAGGTCCCTTTTGGGACATCAGCTTCTCACCGGGGTCTAATTGCTCCATGACAAGCAAGGKAGCAGGGGACTTGTGGCCATTGCTTGTTAAGAAATCTCTGGCTTTCTCCTGCTTGGTCCTGGCTGCTGTCTGAGCAGCACAGATTCGCCTTCCTCATATGACAGGTAACATTCAGCATAGGAAAGAGGCTCATTAATGGAKGTGGATATGTGGTATCTGTGGAAGAAAATGTCAGGAGTAAATCAAGCCATAGGCTTGTGGCTACAGTAAGAGAAAGAGGTTTGAATGATGTGACAGCCTCTCCTGATAATTTCTGTGGTGGAGATGTGTCATTATATATGTTGAAAGTGCACTGGAAGATGAGTAGATGAGAGAAAGCTGATTTTAGTATACAACAGCAATGTGGGACTAGCAGTGTACTGACTGTATCATTTATTTTTGTATGTAATTCATAGAAATTTTCATGGATAGCCTTGCTTCAACATTAAATGTGGTTTGCAGCGAAGTGTCAGAATTTTTAGCACTTCTTCTCTAGTTTTGGAACAAGTCAAAGCAGAGGAGAGATGGAAARTTCTTACAGTGGGTAAGGAAATTATTCTCATCATCCAAAGCACTGTCTCCAATGTGCCTGCCTGAAAGTYCGTCCTGTTCCCCAGAAAAACACAGAGCAAATCTCACAGCTTCCAGAAAGCCAGCCAGCCACAGCAGGTTTTCTTTGAGGGCTTCTCCATTTCTCAGGCATCACTCCTAGTGATAAGGAGGAAACAAGTGACGTGATCCAGAAATGCTGTAACAAGAGCTGTGGTGGATATTAGCACCACTGAAGGCTTTTCCCMCTTTTCTTCCCAGCCACTCGCAGGGAGATAGATGAGGAAATGCTTTCAACTGATGGAAGGTTAACCAGGAGGAGGACTACAAAGCTTCCCATCATTGATGCTTTCTCCCATGTCCAAAAAATCCTCAAATGGAAATTGGTGACCTACCCACAGAACAGCTCTACCAGCGTTGGCTCTGGCGAGGCTGGATGCCCTAGCAAGCAAGGTCACTCAAGGAGGAGAGGGCAACARTATCGTGGCCCAAAGGATATCTCCACCCAAAGGCAGGATTTGATTCCAATCTTGGAATGTTGAGGAAACAATTGAAAAAAAAAAAAAAACAGGCTTAGGTAAAGGACTGAAAAATACTCTAATAACGTGAAACGGGTGTGAGTTAAGTGTGAGTATCCTGAACAAATCCTGTTTAAATGCTGGCACAAGAGGCTTCCCTAAAAGCACCCTCTCCATCCCTAGGGATGTTTTCTAGACAAAACCAAAACAAACGAACCCCAGATCCCCCCAAACCATTGCTGACCTCCACCTGTACGGGTGGACGCCTGTGTCACTGCCCGCATTTCAGAAACCACATCATTTTGATCAGATCCAAACAGGCTTGGGTGCAAAAGCTAAAACCCTGCAYGGTCCCCGTGGCCTGCAGGGTCCCCAGCCCCGCGCCAGGCAGCGAGCCCGAGCAGCGTCTGCGGCGTGGGAAACGCTTACGAGTTTCCCTAACTTATATAAATCCGCCGAGTGACTTAAGAAACTTGATTTCTGACAGAGGCTTTCTGTGCCCAGAGCCAAAATGTGAAGTACTTAGAAAGACTTACTCGAACCAGCTATGACTCATAAGAAAATAAAGCATTTCTGGATATGAAAAGACCATTTATTCCATTCTTTTCCCCCTCTACACACAAAACCAGCCTCCTCCCCACCACCCCCCCACAACACACACTGTAAGCTCTTTGGGAAAGGGGAATTGTTATTGCTCTCAATTCAGGTCTTTATGAGCACGCGGTATCTGATCTTCTCTCCAAAGGAAATAAACAAAAAAGCATCTTTCTCTCTCTTTTTCTCTGCAGCAATTCTGGCTAGGAGAAGATTAGTATTTTTGCAGGGTTTTCTACTTCATGTTTTCTTATATAAATACACAAAACATCATGCCTGGAAGTGCAAAAAAAATTCTCTATGAAACACCGGTAGCTTACACATTAAAGTGTCCTTCCCCAGCTCGTCTTCTATTAGCCTTTTCATATATAAATACCATTTAGAACCCTAGCAAAAGATACAGTAATTTCGACTTCTTTTTTTTTTCTTTGATTTTTATTTCATGATTTCTCTTTCATTCAGGTTAAACCAAAACTCAAATGCCATGGAAATGCCTCTGCCCTGTGAAATCCTTCTTTAGCCAGATGTTTCCTTTATTTTCTCCTTGAAGGCTCATACAGCCTCCAGCATCTGCAGAAATGAGGTCCTAACCTCTGCTGTCTCTGCAGGGCTGCCAGCCTATAGCCTTGACCATCTGACAGAGGCGACAGAGGTGCAGGGGCAGGGTGTCCTAC
This sequence comes from Nothoprocta perdicaria, assembly GCF_003342845.1. Classification (NCBI taxonomy): domain Eukaryota; kingdom Metazoa; phylum Chordata; class Aves; order Tinamiformes; family Tinamidae; genus Nothoprocta; species Nothoprocta perdicaria. The sequence goes on along the minus strand of NW_020455866.1, from coordinate 1,081,135 downwards.
TCTGTATATCTGGTGAGACATGTCCACATATCTGGTGTGGAAAAGCATTATCTGGAGGACTGATCTCAAGATTTATTTTTGCTCCCTCCAATATCTTTTAAAATGCTTCTGTTTATTTGTACAGCATTCCCATATTCTTCTTTTACCAGCTTGTTTATAGCTGGAAGGCCTGGAAGGCCTTCTGCTTATTGCTCATCCTAATCTCTCACATCTTTACTTAGCAACACTGAACCTATTGCCTTCTTCCCTTTTTCCACTCCACTAGAATTAGTTTCAGTAGCACTTTCCTCACTGGTGTATTTAGATTTTCTGACTAGTCGCAACGTGTTCTTCCAGTGTGCACTGCTGTGTCCCTGAAGGATCTCATTTCCCAGCTCCAAAGTTAGAGTTGTCTCTAGCTATGCCTCGGGGCTGCCTACGTTTAGGCTGACATCCTCCACTTTGTTTGTTAATAAGAGTAGTGTTCCTTTTTTTTTTTTTTTCTGACCTGTGAGGAAACTTGTCTCTGGGAATCAGATCTCCATTCTTGGTGTTCCCTTGACCTGAGGGTGTAACAAGCTGTGGCACTGCTCTTCCTGGGGCAGCCTTCCCTCCTCTTTCCCAGCGTAGTAGTTAGGTATGTGGGAGAGGACTGAGCTGCTGCTCCCAGAGGCTTCACATGTGGTCGAGGCGCCCGTGCAGTGCCCTTTGTGGTGCACAGCTGGGGTAGGGCTATGAAGTGAGTCCCTGGGTTGTTCAAGGACAAATCTTGAGGTCTTTGCCTTACTCCTCATGCTTTCCAGGCTCATCTTATGAAATCATTTGAGCATAAAAAAGCAGAAAAATGGTTTTACATTTTAAGAAAGTATTTATACTAAATACATTTAAATTAAAGCATTTAAGCTTTGCAATGCATTTGTGGTGAGCGTTACTTACTGAAAATATCTTGTGGAACAAAAACATGTAGTATACATTTAGGTTGTGTCTTTCCCCATAAAGAAGTGCTTTAGAGCCTTATAAGTGGTCACAGAAGTATGGGGCGATTGCAAGAGATCTCTGAAATGAATAGCCCCAGATGCAAAAACACTGCACTTTTGAACATCTTATCTTCCTTTGCTTCCTCTTGAATCAATGGAGAGGGAGAGCAAGCACATATCATTAACCTCCTGTCTGATGAGACCTCTCACTTCATCCAAGATTAGTTTTTGTGAATAGCCATCACTGCACCACTGGGAGGCTGCAAATACTGTACCCTTTTGTAGGGACCTGGATTTCAGCAAAAAAGTAATCACCTCGGATCTAGTCCAAGTACAAGGGACGAAAGAGCTATGTCTGCAAAGACAGTTCTGCAGTCATTGATGACTTAACAACCCATGTCAAAAGTTTAATGCACAAAGAAAAAAGGAGAGCAGCAGGATGATCTCCAGYATATTCTCAGGTCTCCAGCTCAGGCACAGGCAAGGCAAACTACTACTCACCTGATAAGGTGCAGTGAATGGAAAAATATCATGCTACACTAAAGAGAGAGCTGTGGGATCTGAATCAACTTTGACCAATTCCTTCTTCATTTTAGACAAATTTGCAGRTAGGTCAGTCCCCCTGAAAATGTCTGAGACTCCATGAGAACTCTTGTATTTGAACTCCACTTAACACAGGAAAACTTTGGCAGTGTTGTTGACTGGATGGTATTCAGCCGTCCCTATCTGTATCTCACTAGTTTCAAAGGAGGTGATTAGAGCTGCAGTTCTACCATTTTCTTCAATTCCAAGAGCTCCTTCATGGGGGTATTCATGGGTAGGTATGTTCCCTGGTACAAATAAGACTAAATAATAGGTTATATGGCTATTATATACAAATAATAGGTTGTATGGCTAAAATTCTTCCCTGAAGAAAGGAGAGTCAAACTAGGCAAGCATCCTCACCTTAGGTTTTCATAGGCACTTGCCTATGATGGAAGAACCTGCTGATTTGGGCTGAGAGAAGGCATCCCAAGCAGGGATGCTGCATTGCAAGAGATTTCTGCAGCTGACTTGCTAACTAACTCATCCTGTTCCTCTGAGTTATTGTTACCCAAGCTCAGTTCCATTGCAGTTCTCTCCAACCCATATTGCTCTGCTGGCCAGACAAATGGTCTTGGCACTTGTAGTCACTGTGAGTCCCATGCTCTCCTTACAGTCAAGAAGGTCTCATGGTACCTTACTAGACAGCATGGATAGACTCATATTTAGAATCTCTTAAGATTCTAAAACTCATATGGTGACTGTCTCTGCAAAGAGGGAAAAAAGTCTACAAAATGAAAGAGAGAAAGAAAGAGAGAAGGAAAGAAAAAAGGAAAGAATGAAGGAAGGAAGGAAGGAAGGAAGGAAGGAAGGAAGGAAGGAAGGAAGGAAGGAAGGAAGGAGAGGAGAGGAGAGG
>NW_020455866.1:1056105-1078577 GCF_003342845.1 Nothoprocta perdicaria | reverse complement strand
AGAGAAGAGAAGAGAAGAGAAGAGAAGAGAAGAGAAGAGAAGAGAAGAGAAGAGAAGAGAAGAGAAGAGAAGAGAAGAGAAGAGAAGAGAAGAGAAGATGTTTCCTTAAATCTTGCAGTGTTATTCAAGAGGTAAGTCCTGTCTACTCTCTGAAAGGAACTGTGCTCAGCCTTATCAAGGAAAAGCTTTTATACTCTGGTTTGCAGACTTGGTTGTTTTCCCTTCAGTCAGCTCCTGATTCCTATCTCTCTGGCCAGCCAAGTTTTATAACTTCCACTTCCTGTTAGGCTTGACTCAAGCCTCAAACCTGGCTGGGCATTCTGTGAAAGAAATGAGAGCCTCCAGTGACATCCGTGGGTGGTGGTTCAGCCCTGGATTCCTCACCCTCATCCCAGAAGCTTTCAGAAAGGTGCCTCAGAGCATCTACTTTAGAAAATGTATTTTCCTAAAATTAACCAGACTTTTTGTTTTTCCCATGGCTGAAGGAAGTCCCTGCTCAAAGCAGCTTAGGGACAACTTTGAAAAGGAACCCAATGTATTTTCTGCTTTCCTATGGAAGAGAAAAAAAAGTATTTCTTAGAGGCTTTTGGATGGCCTTTCTTTTCAGTGCCATCCCTGAATGAGCTTGTGGGGCACAGGCAGTCCAGTTCTGTTGTGCTCTGCTCTGCAGAGCCGTGAATAACCAATGAAATGATGGATGCTGCAGCCTGTCCTTATGTGCACAGACCCTTTGATGTCACTTCAAAGGGGATATTTGCAAAGGGACTTCAGGTATGGTGCTGTTAAATATGGCCGATCCCATCTCCACTGTTTAATGATTCAAACATTATTTCTTATAAGCAAACAGAGGCATTTTTTCATATTGTTGACACTGATCCTCTAGCTTAGCAAAGGGCACTCGTGCAACATATTCTGACTCAATTTATCATCTGCCCTAGGCATTCGTTCCACTTTTCTCATCATTAGGGAAGAAATAAAAGCCATTCGCTAATCCCCAAACCACTTTGTTCCTCTATGGCCCTTCAAAGAACAGGGCCCCTAAATGGCGATTAAGGACTCTGGAGACCTTTCTCAAGAGAGATTCCTTTCCTTCCCCATATCAGGCAGAAGAAATCAAATTTTTCAAGCTGGATAATGTTTTTTTAATTAATACCATGGGACTTAAAATAAAATAAAAAAAGATGATTATATGGGGCTTTTAACCTTTTTTATAGGCCTTTTATGTTGCCTTTAAATAAAACACAACTCCTTCTGCTTAGCTGGTGGGTTTAGGGTGAGGAGGTTGACTTGCTGGCTGGGGCAGAGATGATGGGAGCAAGGTGTGAGGCTAAGCTCTGTCTAGGCTCTGACTGAAGGAGAAGGAAGCSCCCTTCGCCCTCCTGCCCATGGCTCTTCGCACACTGCTGGGGACACTGCGAGCCCCCGGTCCTGAGGGGCAGGAGGCAGCTGGGCTCCGGCTCCAGCTCCGCCGCCGCCAGGCGCGGGACCTCCCGGCAAGGTCTGTGCCCCGGTGCAGAGCAGCTGCCTGCGCGCGGAGCCCCCCGACAGGATGTTCGCTGATGGACACAGAGCAACAGCACCAGCAGCTGTGACCAGCACAGGGCTTTCTGCCCCCTCCGTGCACGCTCAAGACTTTTCTGCACGGGAAAAATACAGGGAGAAATACTGGAACCTGCAGTCAAGGTGCTGGGAAAAGAGACCAGCAACAAACACCCGTCCCAGGAATGGGAGAAGCTGGAGACTTTTGTAGTGTACATCTTGCCTCAGCTGTTCAGTTTCCTTTCTTTTTCCTCCAGAAGAAATAATCCACATCCTGTTAATGCTGATTCAAGACATAACCTCTAACTACATAATTTCTCTCTCCTTTTCTCTCTTCCAGAATCAATGGCCACGTTTCTTATTTACCTCTTAGCACAGCAAAGCTTTTTTTTTCTCAAGAGAAAACAAGGGGATTCGSAGCAAGCTCTGGAGGGCAGAAATGAAATACCACATTTCCCCTCTTCAATGTGCTGGCTTCAAAAGCTCAGCACACAAGAGCACTGTGATGAGTCAGTAATGTCCGTGGAAGGAAAATAAYTGACATGGTTCTTCTCATGAAGATGGCTTTAGATCTGCTTCTTTTTTGAGCCTCCATCTCAGTGGACAGTGGGAAAAGGATATAAAAGCATATGAAGCTGTTCTTAGAAAGCCCTCTTTCTGATATTGATGAAACTCTGAGCGCTATTAAAAAAAGAAAATCACTTAGTCACTTTGCAGCTACGTGCAGCCCCCTGCAGCTGTAAGGGGGCTGCAGATCCGTGCAKGGCAGCGCAGGCCATCGAGGGCTCCCACAGAGCTCAGCCCAAGCACGCGGGATAATGATTGCCAAACTAGCCTGGGGAAGAAGACCAGGTGGTGTCTCTTGCACAAACCACTATGTGGTCCTCTTAATTCAAGCTTTCTGGTGTAAACCTGGAGTTTCTGGGTGCAAGTCAGGGGAGGCTCAACAGTGTTAACTGAGTAGACTCTGTCCCCTCAATTTTCCTCACCCCTGGAGAATTCATCTGTCATTGGGAAGGGGCAGAGATGGGTAATTAGCAGCGAAACAGGAAGGGAAAGGCAGCATTCAAAGCTGCCTGCCAACAGAAAGTGATCCCAGCCTCGTCTCCCAGGACTGTGTCTCCTGGGACAATTAGGGCCCAGCAATCCCGAGGAGGACTCGTTGTCGCGCCAGGCCCCCCATCCTCAGCCGCCGCTCTTGTCTGCCTGCTCTGCCTTGCTCGGGGGGCTGTAAGTCGCCAGCCCCAGATTAGGCCTTCTCTGGGGCGACGGGTCAACCAGTGGCCCTGTGATATTTTGGAAGATGGGCATTATAATGGGATGGCAGAAAAGTGTTTGAATGACGAGCTCTGCAGTGTCGAATAGGTTGACTTAGTGATAAGGAACAGAGCAAAATTCAGGGGCCGGTCCATTCTTCAGGGTGAATTCCTACGCAAGCCCCACTCTCATTTCACCCATATAAAACAAATCCAGTTTAACCTATTTCCAATGAGGTTAAAAGGGGTCATAAATCTGCGCCAGAGTTGAAGATCCACAGAAAAACCCGGCCTGCTCTCTTTTTACATCTGTTTCAGGTTCTCAAGCCTTATCTYGCTCAGCTGCCCTTGCTCTTTGTGGCGGCCACCAGACAAAAGTGCCTTTGCAGCCGGCTGAGTGGCAGGTATAGGGTGACGAGGCCGCCCGCGCGAGCCGGGTGCGCGCGCCCGCAAGGCCGGGGGGARAGCGGCGAGCGCTCCTGCCGCAGACGGCCCCCAAAGCCGGGCTGATTGACACCGTAAACCTATACAGAGGGGTTGTTTGAGGGGAGGCCGCCGGATTGACAGCGTAAATGTGCGACACACACAGCCCGTGAGAGAGGAGGCGGCCGGCGGGTGGGAGAGCGCCGGCTGAGCGCTGGTCACACGGAGATTGAATTACAGCTGAATTAGATCAGAGCTGTGGGAAACGGCACCTCCTAAACACACACACACACACAGCCGGGCGCCGGGGGGGAGGCGGGCAGCTGCGGGCATGGACGGGGGGACGGGGCGGCCGCGGCCGGCAGCGGCGTCGGGAGCATCCTCGGCGCCTGCGGCTCGCGGCGCTCGTCTGCAGGCAGCCCGGGAGGCTGCTCTGGGAGAAGAGTGGAAAATAAATAATAATCATAATAACAGAAAAAAAAGAGCTGGGGATGGGAAAGGCCAGCGTGCCAGGATTTTCRCCCCACAGCTGTAGGGGTCAGGCTCCAAAGGGGATTTTCCTGGCTTTAACCGATACCTTTTAAGATTTGCGGTTTTATAGCATTTCGCTAGCACTGTGGGGAAGAATCTTAATACCCTGCCGGCCTCCTCAGATACCATCCGCCCTCCTAATCCTTTTGATTTGCCATATACTCTGATGGCATTTCATGAACCTGCAGTATTAATGCCTCCGAGTTGAGGGTCAGGCTAGAGGGGGAGGCTTTAAAACAGGAACATTTTAAGCTCTATTGGAAAGGGCAAAAAGTCAGGTGGCTCCAAAAGGGCCTCGCACAGTGGGAGCAGCGGAAGCCTTTCCAGGAGACAGCAGGAAMGCGTTCGTTTCCCGCCTGGCGCTGTGTGGTGGGATGGGATGCCGCGCACCCGGCATGGCCTTCACGGGGCCATCAACGCCTATGTGCCAGCCCTCCTTGTCCTCAGCCCCTCTGTGGCAGCGCATTCTCCTTGCCTTGCCTTGCCTTGCCTGCCTTTGCACATCTCCTTTGGGGGTGGGTGAGTCGGGGTCAGAAAATGACCACAAGGATTTGTATCCAGAGACTTTTTTTTTTTTTTGCTATTAGTATTATGCAACCTACTTTTCAGGACAGTTCGTTTATTTGATTTTCCAGTGACTCCTGCTTTGTGTAATTCCTGCTCTGCCCAAGTCTGCTCCCAAACGCTGGCCAGTCCGTGTGGAATTTCTCCACCTTCAGGCTAATTCTCATCAAGGAAGCACAAGCTGAACAGCAGGACAGCGCTGGGCAGTGGAGCTGGGGCTCCACAGCCTCTGCACAAGCAGAGGGCAGGTTGCCCTCAGCCACGGGCAGGATTGGACCTGTACTTTGTAGCTTTTGGAATCTCTCAGATTTCCTGTTAGGCTGATGGGAGCAGCCCTGGCTGGAAACCAGAGTGGCTCTCTGTCTCTACCTCCCGCTCTTCCCTGGGGATTACCAGGCTGAACTAAATCCTTCCCTCTGCATTGGCAGTGCCTCACTTCCCCCTTGCAGCCTGCTCTGTCATCAYGGCTGACTGTAAAAGCAACGCTTATTTTCCATCTCTTTGGATGATCCCGGGCCTAGAAAGACCTCCTATGGAAAGTGTTCAAAATGACCTGGGTTACTCTGGCTGATGTGAGCCAGGGGTTAATGCAGTTATGCTGGCAAAGCTGCTGGGGTGCATGGCAGTGGAGGGAGCCACTGCTATAGCTGAGTCAGCCCAACCAAATGTAGGATCCCAATTCACAGCTCTCAGCACCATAGTTTCCAGTTGCTACATCCTCATCTTGATGAATAAGGGCATGGAACTGCATGTGGTCACACTTCAATGATCTTCTTTGCTGTCTGGTTTCTCACCAGCATGCTTTTACTCCCATTTCCAATATGTAGAACAGATAGAATCACTCCTTTCTGAGGGGGAAGAAGTTTTTTAAGGATACAAGGATATAGGCTGTGTTTGCCACGACCTCCTGAGCCCTGACTGATTTATTTACCAGTATAGACAGAGTCTAAGTACAACTAAGCCCAGAGCTCGATGCTTTAGAGCAGTGGTTTGTGCCTCCTGGTCCACAGGCAACTTGCCATATGACAAAATCTCTGACATTGCTTTTGGTCATAGGAAATGAATCCTCAAGACAGAGGGCAGCAGACTCTGCGAAGAACTGTGCCCCTTCCAGTGCATCTTTTGCTCCAGCTCCTTGTTCATGGGTCAGCCAAGGCAGGGGAAAGACAAATGAAGAGAGATGGATTTTTCTGTCTCCCTCGGCAGGAGAACTATGAGTTTCTTTTACTGTAAGAGGAGCTTTGAGACCTGGCTGCTGCAAGCCCCATCTGCATAAAATCTTTCTGCTTATCCTGAGCTCCTTGTAGRGTTTTCTGCTGTGTTATTTGTGGAGAAGGATACTTTTAATTTAGTCATTGTAGATATGGTTGTTCACTTTTAGAAAGAGTGTAAAAATTGTTCCAGAAGTTGTTGGTAGACAGGATACCAAAAATTCATGGTGTGGTTTTGATACTCATGCTGTATTATACTTACAAAATGAGAATGCCGAAGATGTGAGGGAAGAGTCTCCCATTTCTCTCCTTTCTAGCTCTGGTACCTACTCTAGGCACAGCCTTGTTCGGATATTGTCATTTCGCAGGGCCTAATCTTGCCTGAGGAGATAAGCCCCTATTTCCAGTGGTCATAGACCTGTGGGAGATCTACAGGTTTTATTTGCTCACTCTGCAAGACCTTCTCCAGCTGATGTTAACCATAGGAAGATGTTTCTCCTTGCACACCCAGTCAGTCTATGAAGTGTCTTATGAAGTCTTAAAGCGACGAGGATGATAGATTGGAGAGATCTATCATCAAATGAGGAAAGACTAAGTGAGCTAAGTCTGTTTAGCCTGGAGAAGAGAAGATYGAGAGGGGATCTGATCAATGTGTATAAATACTTGAGGGGAGAATGTAAAGAGGATAGGGCCAAATTCTTCTCAGTAATGGGTACAAATTGAAACACAAGAAGTTCCATCTCCATGTGAGGAAGAACTTCTTTGCTGTGAGGATGACAGAGCCCTGGAACAGGCTGCCCAGGGAGGCTGTGGAGTCTCCTTCTCTGGGGGTCTTCCAAACCCACCTGGATGCCACTCTGTGCCCCGTGCTCTGGGTGTCCCTGCTGGAGCAGAGGGGTTGGACTAGATAATCTCAAAGGGTCCCTTCCAACCTCAACTATTCCATGAATCAGTAATTCTCGCAGATCATCCTAGGAGCTTTAGTGGAAAAGCAATAGCTTTTCCTCCTCTATGAGGTTCCTCCATGAGATTCATCCAATACACAGGACTAGGAAGCCTTGTTCTCTCTTGTGCATTACTCAAAGTCTGGTTCAGCGCCACAGAGGAACACAGGATTAAGGAATATGGTTACTTAGAAAAATGGATTTGTCATAACAGAGTAAAATTATAAGAAGATAAAGCAACTAAACTCCTTAACAAGGCTGAAATGAAGAATAAGACTCCTTAGCCGTCACAGTAGTTTGGCCAGCTTGTATTGCTAATGACCCCCTTCAAGGGAATGGCCARTTGGTGACTCCTGAACAACTGTTGAAGGATGGCTCTGGAGAAGGAGCACGTGGCACCTAAACGCCTACTGCGAAGGCAAGATGCCCCATTGAGGAGGGCAGCAGAGGCTGTACAGGAGCACTGCAGTGACCTGACCTCTGAAGCGCGTCTGCACCCCTGCTTCTGGCCCATCTAAAGATATTTTTACAAGGTTTACAGGCCCAGGAAAGTGCTGAAGACCTCTATGCTTTACTTCTGTAAATGCAGGGAGGTGAGGAGGTGCCGTCTCCAGCTCGTCAACGGCTTGGGGGTCTGCCACAATTTGCCAGCTCAATAACGCGCTGATTCGGATCTTTGCTGCTGTCACTCAGGGGTTACCCTAGATCAGACACCGATTACACCACTGTAAAAGTGCTGCTGGACTAAGCAGAGCTGCTTCCATCTCATTACAGATGTAGCTAAACATATGGCCGTTTGTTCTGAAAAAAAAGGTTATTTTGAAGAAACTGGTAACTGGAAGTAGAATATGCTRGAAGAGATTTTCTTGTACAAAACAACAAAGCTGAAAACAAATTGAGACTTTTATGATGTATAAATTACATAAAAAACTTTAAATGTCTTTATTTAAATAAAACTTTTGCATGTTATATTTCTATTTTACGGTCTGCAGAAATGTCAGACATGACCATTGAATTTTGATGCCACCAGTAAAAATGAATACAGTACAAAAATGAATACTAGAGACTGGGATTAAAAAAAATGATCTGCATGGGTTTTTGTCAGACAATATTCACCAAAGTCTAAGTCGTTTTTATGGGAGGTAACCACCCATAAATGAGGCAGAATTTGGGAGCTAAGGTGCCTTAAATCTCAAAGTTTTYGGCAGATTTGGGGAAAGAAGGTGCCAATTCAGTGGGGCAGAACCCAGAGTCAGTACRGGGTCCCATTGCAATTCTGTGGAGGATGATCTGGACACACCATAAATAACTCAGCTCCTCTGTTTGAATTCCCAGTGTTACCAGGGCTGAGGGAGTGTAAATCTACACATAATGGCAGTTGGGAACTTTCCCTGGAACATTTTCCACTGGTGAATGTAAATTCTTACAAGCAGAACTCAGTTCAGAAAAGGCTTTGAGAGACAGAAAGAAGTCTTTCAGTTTTTTCAGGGTTTGAAATAAAGATGCTATGATTCAAGTTAGTGACATACAATTTTGCTTCGATATTTTAGCTGATTTACTCTAAAACATAATTTAAATCAAAGTGTTGTTAAATAAATTGTTGTGAATCTTTCAAAAACTAGTAATTTGCTGGTGATAGTTGATATCAAAACATTTTGATAATTCAGATTGGAGTCTTGGATGGGACTATAGGGGTCCTCCCAGTGGTTACCTCATAATTTCAAAGATGATTCACCAAATATGAATAACAAAGACCAAGATAATGATATCCTTCAGACAAGTTGGGTTTATCATAGCTGGGTGGAACTCTGGCTATTCACTTTCCTGGAGCAGGTAACTTTTCTCCTTGTTTGCTGGGTAGTTACAATATAATTTGTCTTTTCATTCTTGTGATACGTTAAGGATCAGCAATTATGTTTTGTGCTGGGGCGGCTCTGGGTTTCATGAAAGCTCCAGCTGTTCAGCTAGGGAACAACCCAATCCGGTGACTTCTCCGCAGGACTCTCCTATCTCACATAACCATTGATCCCTTTCTCAGTTGAAAGCAAACCCCCGTGTGAAACACATTGATTCAGTCACCTCAGCACACCCCTTTCTTTTATGTTTTTTTTTTTAACCTGAATTCCTGCAAATTGTCAGGCTGCCTTTCAGGAGGGGGAAGGCCTTCCACTGGAAAAGGATTGGTCTTCGAAAGTGCTCGTTACACTGGAGAACCTCACAGAYCACAGCCAAGCAGGGCAAGATCACACTTAGGGGAAAGTATAACTAACCTAATTTCCACATTTGCTTAACACACGGAGTGCCCTCACATATATACCACTTCAGAGGTCATTGTGATGGGGTAGAGTTCACTTAATTTATGGCTGAGCAGCATAAATCAGATGCAAAATTCAGCTCTTTGATGTCAACCATGTCATCAGCACCAGCTCCCTGTGCACATGAGAGTATCTAGTGCGTATAACRTTGCGGGATAAGGTGCCTTTGCAAGCAGAAAAAGATTCCCCTGAAGTGGAACTGTGTGTGTTGAGAGTAGACCAGCACCAGGCAGGAGTGGGTGCACTCCGTCTGTCAGAGCTGGCAGGATGTGGATTGGAGGAAGCCATGGATGTCCTGCAGCTGCTCCATCCACTCCAGGTCATGTGGCTCCTTTAAGTGTTAGGGTGGCAGTGGAGAGGGTAGTGGAGAGGCGGAGGTCACAAGTGAAACAGTTTATCACAGAGGACATCTTCAGCAAATACAGACTACATGAGCTGTTTGACCTGTGTCGGCCTTCGCAGCCCTCTTACAGAGGAGCTGCTTCTCTACTGCTAAAAACAACAGGACCGGTCTAGTCAACACCAGCTCCTCTAGAAGATGTCTTGGGCTTCATCTGACCACAAGAGATAAATCCCTGTTCTCCTGTTGGCCCATGTCACCCGTCCAAGAAGACAACAAGCTGTTGTATGAGGGGCTGTGGTACAGGGCCCTGAAGGAGCTGAAMGGCCTGTGCAATACAGCGATATTTTGGATAATCTTTAGTGGGGTCTTTAATGGTTGTGACMATAGCTCTTGTCCTTGCCTATAGATGCACAGGGTCTCTGAGGAAGTTAGGCTCAACCAAAGGTCAAAGGGAGTCTTTCTCTGGGCAACAGTGGAGTGGGCCTGAGGATCCTGCAGGCGCAGACGATGGCTGCTTTTATAGCAGGAAGTGATGAGACTAGAATCGGTGCCAGTGTGTCTGATCTGTAAGGAATGGGAGCACGATTGAGCAGGYGGAGAGAGACGAGAAACAACAACAACAACAATAATATAGCTCAGTATTTTCAGACAAATCCAAGCTAGTTTTCTTCAAAGTACATGACATGTGCAGGACGCAGGGATGGGAGATGTCCGCTTTGAGCTGCCTTTCTCTTTTGCGCCTACYCAATGTATGTGTGCATCTCCCTGTGCGACCAGTGCAGCCACCTCAGCCACACAGTGAAGGTTTCCTGCTGCACCGCCATGCACCTCTCCTCTCCTTCTACAGTGATCAGAGYGTAATGTGCCAGCTACCATAGCACTGTCATGTAAACCTTTCTGTAGATTTAATTTCAAAAATAAAGATTCACAGGAGCATTTTAAAGCATTGAGATTCTGAATATGAGAGGAAAATTCCCTACTTCTGATTTTTGATTCAGTTCAAAGTAAAGGCAACAAAAATTTGCATCTGAGAATGTTCACGTACACTGGAAGGAAACACACAGTGTCCTTACAATTTATGTCTGAAGCCCACCGGAAACTGGGGAATGTCCCACTAAAAAAATAACAAAAAAGAAGAAATCTTGTGCATTGAACATAGCCAAAGAAGTATGGCCTAGTGATTAATGCAGGAATTGGATCATCAGGGAATAGCRCTTTTACTCTTGGCTTCGCCGCAGRCTTCCCATGTGGCTGTGGGCACAGACTGAAGGACTCAGGAGGACATGCAGGAGCCAGGGCACATGGCCAGTAGCTCGAGCACTTGGGCTGCGGGACCGTGGTCAGTGTAGTGCTAGGGTCAGGACTTCTCCCTTGGAGCAGCTCACAGGCTGCTCTCAAAATCTTAGGGAGTTAAAAATAAAAAAAGGCACTGAAATGCAGAGGACTGTTCCCACTCCAATCAAAGAGGTTTTTGCCTTCTGCTCTCATTGCTCTTTCACTGYGTGTCCCCTCCATGCACAAGACGAGCCAGGGACGGATCCGCAGAAGCCTCCCTACTTACAGGCCCCACACATGAAAGGTGACCTCGCTGGGGTGTCCTTGTCCCCTGCCGGCCGGCCGGCCGGCTCACAGGCCTTGCATAACAAACACGGCTCWGGCCGCACAGCAGATCTGCCGCGGGGATTATCTGCCCGTTTGAAGTGAAATTTAGCTGGTCCTAATCAGAAATCTGACCGCATCAGGTTCGCATTAGCTCGTGCGGAGGTAGCAGTTTCACACGACGACATGGTAGCAATTAAGCCCGTCGCTACTGGTTCTTACCCTGGGGTACAACTTTGTTTTGCTCCTTGCAGATTAGCGGGACTGTACGCATTTCCACATAGTTTTCTTTCCTGCAGACCCCAGCTATTTCATGTTCGGCCCTCTGGGACCGATTATTAGACCACACAAACTGTAATTATTTCCCAAACAGGCGCATTGCGTTCCAGATCTCTAGCGTGGCCGGCTGTAAAGAATGTTACGCATCTGAAAGAGGGAAGGGAAAGCCAAAGGGGCCCTAAAACTGCACAAACATGGGGAATGAAGTATTTTTGAACGGCAGGAGCAGAAGAAAAGTACTTATTTCAGATCGCGTAATTATGCGTTTCTTGGCACCGGAGGTGAGAGTGAGGGAAAGCTCCTTCTGGGTCTCCCTTCATTTCCTCCTTCTGCTCCTTGGCACGGACAAAGCCACAAACCTCATCTCCACTTCATGTAAAACCCTCCCAGGAGATGCAATTATATCCTGGTTACCCCTCACATAAGCCCATTTTTCTCTGCTGGGAGAATCCACATTTATTTTAAGACTCTAAGACTCAGGCTGAAGTCGTGACATGTGGGAAAGGGGTGGACGTGTCCCACTCTTGGAAATTATAGGAAAAAGGGAAAAGTACATAGAACAAAAATAGAAAGAAAAGGTGAGATGCATAAGTTACAGCTGATGGAGGCAAACACACACCAAATCAATTATCTGAGCTGAAGCTGAGCCTGTTACTGCTGCAAGAGCAAATTCTTTGGGCAAGACAAACTGCCCTCAAATGAATTTTCGGCATGGGACAGTTTTCCATCTTGAGGCCCGCCTGTCTTTGTGCGCCAACTATCTTTTCTTAAACAAACCTATGCATTGTAGGCACTATAATGAAAAGACTGCTGTCCATTACTTTCTAGAGGACCGCCTACAATATTCTGGGGCAGTCATGCAGGAGAGTATCTTATTCCAAACCCATTGTGTTTCTTTTGGCATTGGCATCAGTCAGGAGTGAGTTATTTTTATGTGAACGGAGGGACAAAATTCACATCGCTTTAAAAAGGTGGTAGGAGATATTCTAGCAAAATTCCACGGTCAAAATTTCTTCGGTCTTCCAGACTGAAGCATAAAAGTATAGAAAGCAGAAAAATTAATAATACAATTTGCTGTGTGGTCAGAAGCAATGKATGGTCATGTTATCTTGATGTTATATTGCTAATATGCAATAACTTAATATCATGATGCAATTTCATAGCGTGGTGGCACTTATTGATTCACAGAAAACAGGCATTTTTATTCCAAACTAACAGTGGTAACTGGGCAAACCCTCTTCAGTGTTTACGTTCCCTCTATTTTAAGAACCTGTGTTACTCAGAAGGAGAACTGGGCCCAACATGGGCCTGAACCTGGTTTACAGAATCAGAGAATCACAGAATGATTGAGATTGGGAGGGACTCTAGAGATCATCTAGTCCAACCTCCTGCTCAAGCAGGGATACCTAGAACATGTGACACACATTCATTACTTAGTGCTCTTACAAGCTAAGAAAAGCCAATAGCGTGGACCAATGTGGGAAGGTCTGTACTAGTTTTCTCAGCTCTGAATGACTACATTTAGAAGGGGCACAAATGCAAATAGCACACACAGTAAGGAGGTCTGCAATTCTAAGAAGCTCAGCTTGGCTCTTCACAGCAATTGCCATAACAACTGTTAAGCATGAAGTGCTTCCAGAAGGCAAACATTAACACTAGGAAAAAGAGATGGCAAACGCAACCATGGCCTACAAACCAAGGATTCTGTTGAGACAGGGAGAGCCCTGCTGCAGGTAAGGGCCTTGCTACTGTCTTGCCCGTGACTTCCTGAGAGCCGCTCTGGTGTCGCTCTTGCCTTTGGGCCCAGTGAGGAGCTGGTGAGGGGCTGGTGAGCATCAGTGGGGCAGCCTGTCTGCGGGATCTCCCTGGCAGCCCTTGGCCTGCTGTACCACATCAGAGGTCTGCTTCTGGCTCCAGGATCCTCACACGTCATCTAAGGCTGGCCAAGCTCCAGCTTGGGATCTCCAGAGTGGTCATCTCCAGCAGCTGTGAGCTAGGAACTGGTCAACGGGATGGCGATCCGGGACGGCATCCTTTAGCTCACCAGCATCGAGCTTGTACTGCTCCCAGGCAGCATGGTGGCACGAATGAATGAAGTATGTGGGGGACCCAGCCACAGACCTCAGCATATTTGCCCAGACTTGGGCTGTTTTTTCACAGCTGTGAGTACTTAAACAGTCTAGATCAGCTATGGTTAGCACCTCCTGTGCGTGGGAAACACTCCCTCTCCTGTTTTAGCTCCAGAGGATCCTGCAGGCTATCTGTCTAGCTATGTAACAGGACTATCTGTGATATGAGCAGGGAAATGTTTAATTGTTTTCCAGTGTTTTAGCTGGGAAAGCAGTGTACATTGCCCCAAGGAAGGTGGTGCATGTGCATGTGTCCCGAAATTCCACAGACAGCATGAAAGTTACAGGTTATCATTCTCTTCTCTGTAGTTTCACTAAAAGAATGAAAAGCAGCACAGGGCATTTTCTGCATTAGTGCCCCCAGATCCAAACAGACTCTTTCCCTTCCCTTAAGTTTAGGTGCTGGCCTTCTTTAGAGAGCCAGCAGCAACAATGACTCTAATAAACAATTTCAGTGATTTCCTAAACTTACCCCACAACAGACCAGGCATGTTGTACTTCACAGGGTATACAGAATATTAAGGCAAACCCAAATGTCAGTTTGAAGGAAGCTGAGAATAGAAATTCTTGCTGTGTGTATTACACCAGCAGTAATGACAGCTGCCCCTTACACTTCTTGCTGTTTGCCTTCCGAGAGCTCAGCGATGAACATCTGCTGGCAGAGTCTGCCTGGGAGTTACCATATTCCAGCTGTGTTGTTCCTTTCAGCAGCTCCTGTCTTTTATTGGTCCAAGGTGATAACCTTTTTTTCCCATTTTAACTGTTTTTTTTTTCACTCCATCAGAACTACTATCTTAAATTACACATTTCCCACTAGGCGAAGTGCCCCCTCCCCAGTATTTAGGAAATAATATAACAACGAAGAGACTGACTTCCAGTTTTGCACCAGAAGATTGATATTTCTCCAAAGTAAATACTGGCCTTGGCTGTGCCACAGTCAATATTTACCCTGAGCAAGATAAATCTTGATGACAACCAAAACCTGCAGTCAATATTGGCTTACTGTAATACAGCTGGTATAAAGTAATCAGTTTTCACTGCATTACTTGAATCTTTATGCAAATATTTCCAAGTTAAAGGTAGAATCTACATTCTTGGGCTTGTAAATGCAGTGTTATAACCATCCTCCTAATTTTCTGTCATCACAGAACTGAGAATTCTTCAAAGCTACGACTGCTTCCATGCATGGTTTGAAAGCTCTCTTATCTCCGAAAAGGATCTGAGAGTGACTGATTAACTCTCTAATCTGTGTCCCTTTTGGACGCCCATTACCCTAAGAGTCTTCCAAACCCCTAAGAGATGGAAAGTTTGCCAGAAGTGTTAACATCTTTTGGTAGACTGGGTGATATAGCTGTGAAAGTGAATACCTTGGGCACACAAACCTTAGCTCTCAAAATATTGACTGTCCCTGCAAGTGCTGCTCCTTGCACGACCATCAGGATTGTTGCTATTGCTGCCTTTGTGGAGAGAAACAAACTTCTTCCCACCCTGTGGGGAGACATTCTGATAGCTGAAAGAGGCTCTTTATACATTATTATATACATATATTCCTTTGGTAACCACCTTTAGGCATCCATCTCACTTATCTGGCTGCCTGTTTATCTGTCTGTTCATCCCTCTCTTCCCTGTACTGTAACTCCCAAACTTGCTGGCCAGCACCCAGCGTGTCTGACACATGGTAGACTCAAAAGAATGAAATACCTTCAAGTTTTCTGAAAACCTGATGAAGGGATAGATAAGGAAGAGTGGCTTAGATTAGTCTTCCCTGCAGGCATGGCTGTGTCAGATCAGCCATTCTCGCCAGCACAGCCAAACCTTCATGCTGGATGCAGCATGYGGGTGCAGGCGCCGGGCTGGCGTAAGGATGTGGGATATAACTCCACGGGAAGCAAGATTTGATTAATTCTGCCACCTGTGGAGAAGCGTGAGCTCATTCTGCCCGCGTGCGGTGCCAGCATGCACACGAGGGAAGGTGAAACGAGGTCCTCCCCAAAACTTGCAGTTCAGAGGGCGCACGTGGCAGCGAYGGCGCAGCCAAATCACTCCCCGTCCACCTCTGCCTGTCGGGACGGAAATCAAGGCCCGCTCTCCGCATCCAGTGGGAAAACAGGAAAAAGAACAGAGGGCTTTCAAGTGACTCACTGACGGGCCTTTTATTTATTTATTTTTTCCTTGCTGGAGCTTTTTCGTTTCTAAATATAAACAATGAGTGTCAGGAACTAAAAAAAAAAGATCATTAACTACATTAAGTCCTGATGAAGCTCAATAATTGTTACAGAGCCAGTAATGCACAGAATGAGTTTGTCAGATTATTTTTCCTTTGGTTCAGGTTACTTGTGCAAAGATGTTGGTGGTCCTAACAAGTCCTTAAAGTTATCTGAACAGAGCCCTCACTGCTCCCTGCTCTGCAATTGGGCCTGATTAGGAAGCTCTCTGCAAGATCAGTGGTCAGGACGTTTTGTGAATTGCATTATAAGAGATATAAATAATAATAAATTGTAATGCTTAATGCCAGGGGGAGATCGCAGGTGCAAAAACCTGTGGACTATGTAGATTTAGTTCCATATTTGTACATGAGGGCCTTCTCTTCTCCTCCTACAGTTTTCCCTTCACTGCCAAGGAAATTTTTGCCAAGGAAATTATTGCCAAGGAGAGGAGCACTGTCCACCAGGAAGAGGAAAGCATGACAGGATATTGCTCAGGAGTATTGACTTCTGGTTGCCCAAGATATAAACATGGGGCCAAGTCAAAGGTTATTGGATGCAAATGCTGAACACAAGCTGCACGTGAAAATGCCCTTGATATTTCTTTAGGATGACTTCTCCACTGGTCAACTGTTTCCCAAGTGAAATAGGTGGCCGCGCAGGATGGCTCTGTGGGTATTTCTGGCACTTTCTGAGATTCAGGGAGGGCTCCCTTGAGGGTGGCCTACACATTGTGACCCACACAAGTGCTGGCTCACTGGTGGAGGACCACACGACTGGCTACTTGACTGCGTCTCTTCCGTTGGTCCAGCTCCTTATCTCACTGAAAGTTAGATTTATTTCAAATCTTGTCCCAATATTACTTCCCTCCCGAAACAATTAGAGCCTCCATATGAGTGTGAAGTGCTTGCAAATGGCAAAAGTGGTCATGAACTGAAAGCAGGTGTGCATGGCAGTATGAAAAGTGTGGGACCTCACTTCTGAAGCAGTGTTTTTAGGGTATTCAGAGCTATTTTTGTAAAACAGCTCTTTTCTCCTGCAGGAAAATTACCTGGTTATATTCTGGACTCATTAGTCAGGCTATAACTTTTGTAATACAACACATTTTCCTGTAGCCTTTGCTGACGAGGATTTCATGGGATAGACAACCCAGACAGGGAACTCAGCCTTTAAGGAAGAACAGAGTTGGGGTAACAGAGCTAACTAAGTGTTAATGTGCCCCTCAGGGAGATGCCCTTTCATGCTGAACTGACTCAAGGGGAAGCGTTTCACTGTTTCCAGAACCTAGGACAGCTTTTCCTCACAGAAAGGACAGCAAACCTGCCCCACTCTGCTTAAAAAAAAAAAAAAAGGAGTTTCAGCTCTCCTTCCATCTCCAGTTAAAAGATTAAAAAGCAAAACCGAACCAATTAAAAATAAAACAAAGTGTAGAAATACAGAAATTGTTCATAACATGGAAACCTAGATCATTACTTAGCTGCAGTCCCACAGCGATGGGCCAGATGGATAGGCATGGCTTTGGGCTTCTCCTTAGGCATTGGCAGAGCTGTATAGGGAAGCAGAGCCTATATTTACTTGCCCTGAGCCTGAATACAGTTATTGTCAGCAAATCTCAGCTCTCATGAGCTTGAGACTGTTGCAAGGGAAGTAAATGCAGGCTTACACCTTCTCCTGCCCCAGGTGAGCACCTGGCGTTCCCTTTTTTCCATGTAATAGGTTAGGACCTGCTTCCCTCGGAGCATGCCCTGGTCTTTGCAGCACTTGGCAGCTAGGATGATGCAGGCCCTTTAGCTGAAACGAGGAGGGACCTCATGCAGTTCGTCCAAGAACTGGGAAGTGACAAACTATGGCTTGTCCCAAATGGGGTCATGAGACACAGGACCCCGGTGGTTCCCACGGGAAGGATCCCCCTTGGTGCGTCTGCAGGCAGCAGGTGTGATCCAGGGATTGTCTCGTGTGTTCAGCATTGGGAAAGCGCTCCGGGCTATGCACAGAGCGATCAAACTGGACACCTGCATTAAAAAGACCTGCTCTAAAACCCGATGTGCCCACAGGTCCTGGGTCGTCCGTGCGGCTTGGCCCTGCTGCCGACACCTGCGCTAATGGGCCAAGGCTGTGACTCAGGTAATGATCATCTGCCTCGCGCTCCCTTTCCCTCATCCCGCCCTGCAAGCCATGGCACGAGCTAACTTTAGCCTTCCCATAAAAAACTGACTCACTTCCTAAGGGCAGGCTAAAATAACCTGAGAAATTTTTACAATCATGGGTTTTTTTTTTTTTTTTTTGAACCTTCTTATGCACAAGAGAAAGACATTGGGGATTCCTGGGAAGGAGAAAAAAGGGGGAAAAAAATGTTTGTAAAACACAGCTGGGACGTTATTTCCAGGGCTGCTTTCCCTGGCTCTGTGCGCGGGCGCCTTTGGGAAGGGAAGGCGGGCGCCTTGTGCTGGACAATCGGCGCTTCTTCCCTGTCCCGTGCGTGGGGAGAGCCGGCAGGGGGGCAGAGGGCCCGGCGTGAAGCGAGGGATTGTTCCCGCTGCCCGGCTCCCTCCGGGAAGCGATCCCGGTGCCTTTGCCGCAGCCACACGCCTCCCAGCGAGCCGGCAGCTCCGACTAATTAGCACACGTGATGGGAATGGGAAACAAAGGCACCAACAATAGCAGCGTGGGAACGCAGTGTAAACTGCAATTACATAGACACCCCCCCCCACCGCCTCCCATCCGTCCGTCCATCCGTCCCCCCGGCTCTGGCCTGCTCCCAGTAGATAAATAAATAAATAAATAAGTGTATAAATAAGAAAGAGCCACCGGGAAGGCAGCGCGCAAGCGTGGGAGGCAGCGGGAAGGGTGCCGGGCCGGCGTGAGGAGCGGCGCTGGCCRCTCTCATTTCCCTCCCATACTTCAAGTGTATCGAGGCTGCCTCTGCCCCTTTTGTTCGGCGCCGGGGCACAACAGAAAAATGTGTTTGGGGAATTTCAGCACTTGCCGGGTCATGGGGGAGGTCACTCCGCTTTTGTCGGGAGAGAGGCAGGAGAAGAAAGGGGGCAATCAAATATCCTCCTCGAGACAGCTTACAAGCACATGTCTCCTGCTGTCAGGGAGCCGGGCTCCGGCGTGACACTTCCAGCTTCTTGTCTTCGTGCCAGGCGGGATGTGTTTGGTGTATGTTATATATGTGAGAAGTGGTCACCGCGTCCCCCGCACGCCACAGCTTTGGGGGACGCTATAAGGGGGCTATTGTGCGGGATTAAACACATTTGTTGTGGTTAAAGCGTTACGAGCGTGTGACTGTTGGCGCTCGCCGCAGAGCTGTGGTTAAGACGGGCTGCCGGGGTGCCCGGCCGGGGGTCACGGTCGGGGGGCTGCGTACCCAGAGCCATGTGCGAGCGGTTGGGCTGTGTCACCCGTAAAGAGCGGGGATCTCGTCACTGCTACGTCCCTAGGAACTACATCCCTAAGAAGGGAGGCCTGGGTCTGCATGGGAAGCTACCACTTGAGCTGCTCTGCTCCAACACAACTGAGATTTTCTGGAATAAATCTTCCAAATGGGTGCCATTTTGAGGGGGAAAAAATGTATTTTTATTTCTCCTGGAATCTTTTTTCTTCTTGGAAAGCAGATCAAGCAAAGGTCACCGGTCTGGCACCACCAGGCTGGCCCACTCTATGGGGCGTTTTAAAGCACTGTGAGCAAGACTGAGGTAAGGCACCTCTTGTGAAAATAGACCCTCACTCTCATGCAGGTCACCGGTATTTTGTGGCTGAGTTCTGGTGACACTCTTAGAATGAGCTTTATTGTCAGAACTAGCTCATTTAGGATCCCTGTGTCTGATGAAAATCCCTCAGAACCGATGCTGACACACTTGGAGGTCACTTGAGAAATTGGTCTCCTAAACCAAAAACAGCCTCAGTGTCTAACTTTGTTGTGCCTAAATCAAGGCCGGCACTTCTGTCCCGTTGTTTATTTTTATCCTGGTATTCCATAACGTAATGGAAGGGACAACTGATGATGGGATTTGATTCTGATACCCACCCTGGAGGGTAGGGCTTAGTGCTCCGGGCAGCAATGTGCAAATTCTCTGCCAGTATGGAACAACCTTTCACATCTAAACCAGTCAGGCTTAGTCTTTAATTTTCCTAAAGCAGGGTTCCTTTGCCAGGATCTCCGAGGTAAAACCCCTGCCAAGGTCCTGACCGCTGTGGCAATGAGAAATCCCTGGCACTTTTTCACTCCGGTCACACATCCTAAAGCTCCCCTCACAGCTCATTACTCTGAGCGGCGGGATGACTCCTATACCATCGATGGCCTTACAGCTCATACGCTTCCCAAAGCCTAACTTTGCCCTCAGAGGTGGCTGAGCTCCATAGGACACCAATGTCCAGCAAACGCTGCGGCAAAAATGAGCCAACATCCTCAGTGAGAAGCTAAAGCGACGCTTTGCCGGGAGCCGGGGCTCGATGCAGGCTGCCTGTGCGAAGCCATCAGAGCCCACAGGAGCTAGCAGCTTCCAAAGCAGCGAAATACCACTGTCACGTGCTTTATTCCAAACTATTTCTCAACAGCTACAGGCTATGCTCAACTTACTTACATTTTTATTTCTGCTCAACGATATTTAGTTCTAGGAAAACTGCTGACAGGAGTGGTTGTTTCTATTTGCAAGACTGATTATAGGTTGCCAAAAAGGCAAGTTTTCCCCTTTAAAGAGCAGGCATTTAAATAATAATTTGCAGGATGGAACTGAGAGCCTGAGAGTTGCTTTCTATGCTATTATTCCTAGCAAGGATGAACAGCACACCCATTTTTTTCTCAGAGCTGTGTTTTCCTGACAGAGGGAATTCCGAGCAGGTCTTGCACTGTAAACTCTTTGCAGCAGTGATTCCTTTCCAAAGGCTAGTACATAAAATGAAGCAGGTTTGGAGCACTACTGTTAGAATATTAATATTGCAAGATTCACAGGAAGAGTGGTCACGAAGATTGCTCCTTGCTGGGCTGATCTCTGCTCCTTTACAAGAGCCAGCCTCTGCTAATGTCACTGACCAACTGCAGGAAAAATGCTGTACGAACGGCAGAAAGTTGTTCTCGCAAACTACAGACGACTTGGCTGGAGGATCAGCAATAAGAAGCTGAATTTATTCTGAGCTGTCAGAAGGAAACGGTACAGAGTGAATAGAGGAAGAAACATGGGGATCAATGAACCACTCAACTACAGTGAGTTTTCCACTTTGGTGGGTGGATTCTGTGCCTGTCACACCTGGGACCATTATCTCCTTCATAATTTGTCAGTCGTACAAGGGCTGTCCTGCCAGCAGGGTGTTACGGAGCTGAGGCTGTTGTGGGATCTTACGTGCAGGATAGTGCTGCAGCCTTCACGCCGCCAAACACCAGGTCTGGCTTTGGAGATGAGCTGGAGCCCGACAGGGGACATGCATCAAAGGCCACATGCATTATTCAGCACCATCCGGAGGAGACAACGCTCTGCGCTGCTGCTGCAATGTGCTGACACTGCTGGTCTTGCTTGTTTATGGCTATAAACAAATCTCCAAAAGAAAAAGAAAAGGAAAAAAGAAACCTGAAACCCGGGCGGCAGCAGAAACAATGCAGGATTTCTGCCTAGGGCAAGGACTATCATGCAAAACTTCTCCCTCTTCTCCATCTTCTGTTGCTTCCACGAACCCCTCCAGAGCTTCCATGTGAGCCGCAACAAGCACTTTGCGTGAGCTCGGAGCCAGGCAGGCAGAGCGGAGCAGCAGCGTCTTGCAGAGCGGATGCTGCAGCTGGATGCTTCATGCTCGATGCCTGATGTGTGTGCCGGGGGTGGGGACATCAAGGGGGCTCTGACGGGCTCTGCTGAGAGTGCCGCAGCCACCAGCTGATTCGGGCAAAGTTCCCATAGTGACCGTGAGTTCCCGGGACTCACAGGAGTGCCAGGGATGACAGGTTGGCGGGATTACCCTTCAAAGCGCTTGCTGCCTTGGGAGAGGAGCCCCAAAGCGAGGGCAGGGCAGGTACTTCGAGGCGCACGAGGACAGCGCTCGGCTGCGGCAGGTCTCCGTGGGAGCGCTCAACACCCCCCTTGTGCTGCTGTTTTGGCATCGAAATCGCCCGTGGGGGCATAAAACAAAGAGGAATGGGGAGGGATGCACAAAAA
Organism: Nothoprocta perdicaria; assembly: GCF_003342845.1. Taxonomy (NCBI): domain Eukaryota; kingdom Metazoa; phylum Chordata; class Aves; order Tinamiformes; family Tinamidae; genus Nothoprocta; species Nothoprocta perdicaria. The sequence continues at coordinate 1,057,094 of NW_020455866.1, read as the reverse complement.
TGCACAAAAGGGACATGACTCCCTTCGGAGGGATGGCTGCGACCCTCGTCTTGAACAGTGCCAGGCCTGGAAATGAAGGCAAGAGAGGGCAAATGTGTGGGGCAGGAGCCGGGTGCCGCTGCTCTGAACTTCCGGGTGCCTGCGGCCCATGGACACCCTCCCAACACCCTGCGCATCCCGGCCTCCACTGTCAGAAACGGGGGCTTGATGCCGAGCAACTTGTTGAACATCGGGGCTTTTTTCCATGGAAAGAGCAGCCCTTGCTGTGCCGCCCGTGCCGCCGGCGGCCCCAAGGCAGCAGCGCCACTGCCCCTTCCTCGCGCCCGCTCCGGCCACAGCGGCTGCGCTGCTGGAGACGCTTCACGACAAGGAAGAGGAAAGAGGATTGAACAGAGCTGCTGACTCCAGCTTAATTCCAGTGCTGCAGAAGCGCTGGATTTAGGGAAAGGGCCCTGTGGGGACGCAGTGTTTCTCTGGCCTTCCCTGAGCTGCCCTAAGGCAGCTGCAGCGACGTCCCTGTCCCCGTCCGCAGCGCGGCCGGTGTCGCCTGCGGGACGAGGGGCCTGGGCTCCGCGCGGGAACGCGCCTCGGCTGCCTATCCAAAAACAATTGCTCCTGCCTCCCTTCGCACCACACATCTGAAAATGAAACGAAGTAAAACAAAACAAGCAAAATAAGATAATAAACTCGAGTGATGCATTTGCAATTAAGAAAAGCACAGTCGAGAGGGACGTCTTGATTTTGCGTGGGCTGCCGAGCCGAGGCCTCAGCGATGCGCCTCGTTCCCTTTTCATCACCACTATTATTATTATTATCATTATTTATTTATTTATTTATTCGGGGGAGGTCCATGCGCTCCGGCCGCAGGGGAAACGCGCGGGTCTCGGCGGCGCCCGCCTGGCCCCGCTCCCGGCCCCCGCTCCCCGCTCCCGCTCCCGGCGCCGCTCCCGCTCCCGGCGCCGCTCCCGCTCCCGTTCCCGCTCCCGTCC
>NW_020455866.1:1045596-1055764 GCF_003342845.1 Nothoprocta perdicaria | reverse complement strand
GGCGGCCGCGCGCGGGGCGCCATGAAGCGCGCGCACGGCGAGAGCTCCTCGTCCGAGAGCGAGGAGCTGGACGAGGCCGTGGAGGTGGCGAGGGAGAGCGCGGAGGAGGCGGGCGCCGTGTCCACGAGCTCGCAGATCCTGGCCAGGAAGCGGCGCCGCGGGGTGAGTGGCGGCGCGCGGGGGGCTGCGGGGCGCCCGGAGCCCCTCACGCAGCCCCCTCTGTGCCCTAGATCATCGAGAAGCGCCGCCGCGACCGCATCAACAACAGCCTGTCCGAGCTGCGCCGGCTCGTGCCCAGCGCCTTCGAGAAGCAGGTGGGCGCCGCCGCGGCCCCGCGCCCGTCCCTAGCGCCCCTAACGCCCCTAACGCCCCTAACGCCTGCGCTTCCCCCCGCGCAGGGCTCGGCCAAGCTGGAGAAGGCGGAGATCCTGCAGATGACCGTGGACCACCTCAAAATGCTGCACACGGCGGGCGGGAAAGGTGAAGCGCTGGCGCCGGACAGCGCCGGAGCGGAGCCCGCCCTGGGGCGGCATGCGGGCGCGGAGACGGCGCCGCCGTGTCCCGGGTCCCCCAGGGCAGCCCCGAGTGTCCCGGGTTCCCCACGGGAGCCCCGAGTGTCCCGGRTCGCCACGAGGAGGGAGCGAGGGCTCCCGCCGCCAGGGAAGCCCCGCGGCCGAGTCGTTTCGCAGCGAGGGCTCCGGGTTGTGCTTGGGGAGGAGGGTTGCAGGTCCCTGCGCCTGGGCACCAGCGCAGTGGTGTGACTTGGCAAGTGGGAAAGCGCAGGAGYTGTGGCATTGCTAACCGCTGTTCGCCTCTCTGACTCTTGGAAAACTCCGAGCATAAGAAGTCAAAAATTACTGGATGAAATGAGTCGGTGAAACGTGCTTTTTGGGGGGAAAAAGGTCACCTGCAAGAGAGTCCTCTGCTAAGTTAACACTCRTGTTTCTAACACGTTTCTCTGTGCTGTAGCTTTGCTTGCATAGCGGGGAGAAGGGGAGCACTTTCCTGCAGTGGCAGTGTGCAATTTCAGCTTGAAAGGCTGCTCTGTGACCAGTCTCGGGTCTTGGAGCATCAGAGAGGAGATACAAAAGAAATAGCCTTGTTGGGCAAAGAGGAGGAAAAGGAGCTTGGAAGCTAGTCTATGGTTAGGAAAAATACCCACATCCAGGTGGAATACGCTTATGGGGAAGAGTGGAGCAGAGAGGCTGCATGTAGATAATGCCTAGGAAGCTGTGTTGAGATGCCCTTTTTCTTCTTCCTTTTCCTAGGCTATTTTGATGCCCATGCTTTGGCAATGGACTATCGGAGCCTGGGGTTTCGGGAGTGCCTGGCCGAAGTGGCTCGATACCTCAGCATCATCGAGGGCCTGGACGCCGCGGACCCGCTGCGCGTGCGGCTCGTGTCCCACCTCAACAACTACGCGTCGCAGCGGGAAGCGGCGGGCGGCGCGCACGCCGCCCTCGGACACCTCCCTTGGGGCGCCGCCTTGGGACCCCACGCGCCCCTGTCGCACCCGCTGCTGCTGCCCCCGAGCGGGCCCGGCGGCGCCGCGCCGCCCGCCGAAGCCCATGCCCAGGGCCGCATGGCCGCGCCGCACGCCGAAGCCTCCTCCCTCAGGGCGCCCCCGAACGGCAGCGTGGCACCCGTGCTGCCCGTGGTCACGGCCGCCTCCAAACTGTCCCCCCCTCTGCTCTCCTCCATGGCCTCGCTCTCCGCCTTCCCCTTCTCCTTCGGCTCTTTCCACCTGCTCACGCCGGGCGTGCTGAGCCCGTCGGCGCCGGCGCAGCCCGCGAACCTCAGCAAACCRTACAGACCGTGGGGCACGGAGATCGGCGCCTTCTGAGGACGGCGGCCGCGCCAGGGTGGGCAAGGCGCCCGCCCGCCTCGGCTGCCTCACGCCGCGCTTAGAACTGAAATTCTTGATAGACTGGGACAAAGGTACAGTTTCACCTTAACARAGTTTGTCTAGAGAACTGTCTCCTTGGGGGTTTGTTTTTTTTCTTGTTTTCTACATTTTTTTGTATTAGCGGTTTTTTAAAGAAATAGTTGCTGAATTTGTCCAAAAATAAAATTGCAGTAGTGGATGTTAACACTTGTGTTAGATCTATGCTGAGCATTGAAATTACTCCTTGTGTTCGCTTCACATGTTCCGTTTTGCCTCAGTGCATCAGCCCTCCTTTTTATGAAGAAATGAGTAAATTGCCTACTACTGTTAGCAACAGCTTAGCTTGGTTATTAATTTTTCCCAGACCAGTCTCCTTGGCATTAATAAGATGTGCTTTTTTGTTAATATTTTGACCTTGAGATGGTCTGTGAGGACTTACCCTTTTTGTGAACTATATTTTGAGTCTTCTATTTCTGAACAAAGCGTTGACAAATCAGACTGACCAGCTTTATCCAAGAGCCCGATTCTTATGTCTTCTGCAGCGGTTCGGTCTTCCTTGAGTCCCTGGTGGGTGCCTGTTCACATCACAGAATCACTGCACTGTTTCTTCCACCAAAAGCAGTAGCATGGACAAACTCTGGAAGCAGCAGGATGCAAAAGCCGGATTACGAGTTACATTGGTAGTGGGCTTAGTTGTTGGGCATGCGATGGGAAACAAATTGTCACCTGCCATAATTTCCTGTCCAGAGCAAGAATATGGGCCAAATTCTGCCCTGAATTGTAATTACCCTGTCACACCATACATGTGGGAAACTGCAGTGAGTCTTCCTCCCYGAGCTTCAAGTTTGTCCCTGAAACAAATCATGTCTGTGCCTAAGTAGCCAAGAACAGTGGCACCCTGTTCACTGCGCAGCCGCGTTGCTTAATGAGTGTATTTAACGGGTTGGTTTTTCTGTTGCATTTAACTCCTAGGTGCAGTTCAGTGCCGCTGCTCGCTTTATAAGGACTCTGCTGCATTTCTGTGTGTGCGAGTGTGTGCACGTGTGTGTGCTTGCACACGTGTGTGTGTGTGTGTGTGTGTGTGTGTGTATGCTTGGGTTGCTTTCCTAAGGGTCTTACCTGAACAGATTTATTTAGTGAGTTCCACTGGACTGGGTTTGACTGCTCTTGTATTTGTGTTGCGGCTAAATAAAGGAGAAAGAACAAAGTATTTTAAATAACATGTTTGTCTTGTGTGTGTCAGTGGGGGATTTTCCAGGGGGAATGATGCAGAAATGCCACTTAGTCTTCCTGTGGACATACGCTTAACTTTGTTTTTATCGATTATTAACAGTATGCTTCGCTACWCTAGCTGGGTACATAAAGAGGCCCTGTGCCTCAGAATAGCAACCAGAGAAACTTCAGGGTAGGTTTTGTGAGTTACTTTTATTTGCCTAACTAYGTGGGGGCAAAAGTAGAGCAACATTACTGCTAAAGAAGATATTGAAGCTGTGTTGCACCTGGTATACTTATTACTTCGTCTTAATATTAAAAAGAATATATTCTCTGCGCATGTGGAGCCCTTTTCTAACTCAGGAAATATTTTATCTGTAGCTCTGTGGTAAAGTTCTGTACACAGAAGTCCAGTTCCTGCCCTATGCGTTAGTGCAGTATCTACACAAGGTGGGGCAGGGTGGCATTGCTGGCACCTTGGGTACTGTGCTTTTCCTCAGAGCAGCATCCTGGGGYGGGCAGGGAGGGAAGGTTTTCTCCCCAAAGCAAACGTGTCCTACCTCTCCCCACAGAACTTCAGTGGTTCAGCCGGGAAGCTCCCCGCTTCTTCCCTGTGCGTTTCACTTTATAGGATGGTAAATGGCACATGTGTGACTGGATTTAGCTCCTCCAGAGCAGTGGAAAGGGTGCTTGGACTGGTGGGAGAAGAGGGATTTGTCCAGGGTGAACTGGCTCTTGGGCCAGTTCAGGGGTGTCAGTGAGGGGAGCGAGGAGAGGACTAGGCTTTCCTGGGAGGGTCACCTTTAGTCAGGAGAGTGGGAATTACATCCACTCCAGTGCGTAACCAGGTTTCACTTTCTGAGGCTGCAGAGACCAGTGCTAGATGTGAAAAAGAAAATAGAAATTGTGGTACCTGGCAATACATATGAGTTACTGAGGAGAAATTACAGGGCATGATGTTTCATGTACGCACCTGAAAGGAGAGTCTTTAAAATTCAAAATCCAATTTCCTTTTCACACTATATATTGTCTCCTATTCAGTTACTCTGCCCTGTCCTAATAGGTCTTTGTGCCAAATTAACAGGTCCCTACCCAAAAGATTGCTATGGTGCATGCAACTATTCATCGGGTCTTTTACTAAATGGCAATGCTTCTCAGCCTTTAACCRGTTATTTCACTGACATTTAAGTGACTTTGTCTGCCTTTAAGTACCTCGCTCTTTTGTGTAAAGAGACCCCTATAATTATTTCTGTCCAACTGTCCCCATCTTGAATGAACTTCAGAAATAGACTGCAGTAAAAGTTTAGCTACTAGTGTTTGTCCAAGTACCCACTGTGATCTCTTCCACTTACRATTGGTAAAGATACCAACAGAAAATACTGTTTTTATTAAATTTTTGCAATAAATCAATACCATTTTCCAGAGACTCACAGAGGAATGAGTTCTAGATCGTGATGAAGCTAAAAAATCGAAAGGAAAAAGCATGTCCCAGAAACTGAAGCACCAGGGCCAAAGTCCGGGGCTCTGTTCCCATTTGTGCTGCTAACTTGGTACATCATGCTTAGCAGTCACTTACTCCATATCAATTTGTCTCCTGTAAAGAGAGAGGCCAGTACCTGTTCTCTCATCAGGAGACAGTGGGAGATGAAAAATTTCCATACCAATGACAAGTGCTGCTTTTTCTCAAATATGGTACAGAAAGATTTTGTCATTTTTCTTTCTCAGAAGATGCCAGGCTTCTGAAGACAGACTGAGGAAGGCAGAACAGGCTCTCTCTTCCAGACAACAGATAGATGCTGAGCTTCAAATATTTTTGTTTATACCTGCTTACCCTACTGTAAAGAAGAAAAACCAAAACCAAACCAAAAATCAAAACCAAAACAACAAACAACAGTTACAGGAGCACAGGCTTAGCTGGAGAGATGGCAGAGAAGGAAGGAAATGAATATTTGACTTGATCCCATGACCCGCAGTCATTCAGTCACTTTGGATGAATGAAACACTTTGGATGTCTGTCCAGAAATCCTCCAACTGAAGCTTTGTGTGGGCTGTAAGATGATGCAGTGTTTCATGTAAGCAACTATTACCATCCTTTGTGGAGGAAGCTGGGTTTGAGCRCTGAATAAGTTTAAGAAACTGGTAAATACTGCATAAAACCAGCTGCAAATCTTTGGAAATCCATTCCGTGCACTGACAGAAAGGTATAGGTCATGGAACTGACATTTTTTAGCTTTTGGGGAGAAAAAACAAAGAAGCTGTCAGCAGCTCTTAGGGCACTTTCTATTCAGCGCTCCAGTCTTACACTAGTAGCTTGCCACTGTTTATTAGGATCATGTTGTAAGATAAGAAAAAAAAAAAAGTGAACCCTGGCTATTGCTGTCTTCAGGGGCACATCAGCAAGCGAGTCTGCAGGTGACAGAAGCCCTCCAACTGCCGCTTGGTTGGGGAGCCCAGCTGGGATTTTCCAAGCAGCAGACAAGCCTGTGTGAGCATAGATAAACTGAACCCCTTCCTCCTGCTCTGTGCTGCACGTCTGTTTGCAAGCAATTCTTGAATCTCCCACTTCGGACTGTAACGCATCCAACGCTACCATGTCCTTGTGTTGACCAGCCTTGGTCCAGCCTGTGTCCTTGTGTTGGCTGTGTAGAGCACTGGGAGCCTCCCTCTTTCTCCACTTGACCAGCTTATAAATCACAACTAGAACCGTCCCTTTCTTCTGGAACCAGAATATGCTGACACTGACTCATGCTTACTACACAGTAGCTTGGCTGGTGCAATAAAGGTTAAAACACTAGTGTTGAGTAAAATATGGAAATGTGAAGGTGTGTTTTGAGGAGTCTTCAGAGTTCATTTGGTGATTTTCTTTTTCTTTTTTTTTTTTTTTTTAAGGTTGTTCTCAAGTATAATATATAACTCTCTCTTATTCTATTGAATCCCACGTACTTTTTTAAAAAACAAATTCTATTCATCAATCTATTAGTTCATACAGCATGAAAGCCTGGAAGAACCTGCCTTGTCCTAGAGCTATGCCCAGACCTTCCCATAGGCCTTCCCATAGAACCTCATAGACAGAGGTTCTCTTCCAGCTGTGTGCTGATCTTTAATGTATCATGTAACACAGCTCCTAATGCAATAGGGGCTTCTCTAAGTGCTCAAAACTTGGTCTGCTTACAGATCCCTGCTGCCTATAGGACAGCTCTTCTTGCAGAGCTCTGAACTGCATTGCATCATTTGGTCCTTTTCAGAGCCTTTTATCAGGTTGAAGAAGCCTCCTGGGGAGGAAAAGGGAAGAGCTGGAGCAGGGCTTCTGGTACATCTTCTGTGCCCATTGGGGCAACTTCAATGCCTGCAGACCTCTGCTCATCACTTCCCTCTCTCTGCACTGCAAAGTTCTCCTGGGGCTTGCTGGACACGGGCAATAGCAGTGAGTTAAATGCTGTCTTTATGTGCATTTCTCTGTTTTGTGCTGTTCTCACAGGAAAAAAATAAAAAAGGATGCTGAGTAGAAAACTCGGAGGAACTGCTCTGGGGAGAGAATGGCAGAGAGCAGGAAGGCTAATGTGCAGTATCACAGGAAAGCTGCAGCTTAGGAGAGATGGATAAAGAGCTGCATTGTTTGCATTGCCCGTTGCAAAGACAGGCAAATGACTGATGTAAGATGACAAAATAAATGGCACACAAATAGTTAAATGGTTCAGAGTGGGGAAGGTAATATCCTTAATAATCATAACTTTTCTCAATAAGCTAGCATTAGGTGAGCAACATGCTAATACTGAGATGTATAATTTAAAACYAGTGAGTTGCTGAAACAAGTGCGTGTGAATGTCTTCATCTAATTTGATGGGTCATGTCACTGAGCAGCGAGGAAACACAGCTCGAAAGAGCTATTGCTGGCTGCAAGAATGCATCACAGCATGATTTGCTGATTGTATTTGTATAATCCAGTCAAGTGAGTGTAAAGAGGTCAAGGAATTCAAGCGTGRCCTGTGCAAGGGAGAGGGGCTTGTGGCACATCACGGTTGGGAATTCCATACATCATGATAACCAGTATGTGTTCCTAATGACATTTAGGACAGGTATTTCTGTGAATTGTTCATCCCTTATCAGCAGCTACCACGTAACTGCTAGTGCAGTTGCTTAGCTCTTGCATTTTGGTGGGATAATTTGGGRCAGGGGTTCTTCAACTAACTGGTATGAGATCTTATTGTGAAGTGAGAAAGACAGACATATGGTCAAATATTTGGTGACTAACATAAATAGTTACCAATATAATAAAATATAATTCAATAAAGCCAGTTATTAGAGTGGATATACAGCCAACTTCTGAAATGAGGAACATCTGGCAGAAAAAAATCAGATTTACCAGCTTACTTTGATATTACACATTTAGACTTGATAATGCTGCTAATAAATGGGAATACTGCTGCTTATTATCACCAATCCTGTCTTCTTCAACCGGGAGGTCATTTCAGAGTGTGAATTTCAATATCTGAAGATGAAATGAAAATAAATACCATTTACTGTTGCTCAGTGATGGTTATGTAAAAGTTTGTAAGAGTGGGCAATGACTTCAAGATTTTTCAAAGGAAAGCATCGTGTGTGCTGTAGGAACTCTTTTGCATGTTACACAGCACCGAGAGCTATTTTTTACTTCATAAGGAAAACATCACTTTAATTGAACAATGTTCCCTGTATGATGTCGATGCCTAACTGTCTGTAGATTGCCCCTTTGAATTTCTCTGGGATTCATGGCTTCTTCTGTTAGGAGGAAATTATCAACAACAAGAGGAAATCCTGTACTAGTACTGAATAGTCCTCATTCTAAAGGTACTTCCCTTCTTGTGGGAATTGCATATAATCAGAACAACACTCCATAAAACAGATGAATTATTTTAGAAGGAGACGGGTCAGCCTTTTATTTAAAAGGTCTGACGTTATTGTGCATAAGAAAACCAATTGTTAGGGAGGATGACATTCTCCCACAAGTGCCTGCACTTTACAAAGGTGGGGCAAAGTTTAAGGCATTGGCAACAGGAAGCCCAAGATCCTTAGAGACTTACATGCTGTCTGGAGCACACAATGACAAAACTACTCTATTTCTGCCCAAAAAGTAGCCCTGTACCTAATAATGCTTAAGTTTTACCCTGCTCAGGACTTGAGTAGGGCAAGATGTGAGTGAGGTATGTAGTTGTAGGCCAGCAGCAAACATCCTTTAGTGTGAGGTGTTGGGTTGGTACCGTACAGAACTGACAGGTAGAGCTGAGCTTTGGAAGATGAACCCTTCCCCTGCACTAGCTTTCTAAGTTCTGTCCCTTTGTGCTTCACCCGCTGATTCCAACCACCCAGTACTTTTCTACCACAAAAAAACAAACAAAAAAAACCCAAAAACAAAAACAAACAAACAAACAAAAAAAACCCCACCACTATGAGCTAAACAAGTTACGCTGTAAAGCAAGGGACTGAACAGCTATGTCCTGAGATCTGGGAAAAACAACCACATGAGAGTGGCAGTCTGGGTCTAAAGTTAAACTGTGGTCCCCCCTAGTCTGTTAAATCCATTCCTCTTTCAAAGGAAAGGTTTGAAAGTCCCCCTATGCCCCTTTGCCTCAAACAGCCCAGCACTAGGAGAGGCTACAATGAATCAGGCACTTATGGAAAAAAGTTCAAGATTTGTTAAGCAACTTTAAAAATCTTATTGGATTGCTGTTGTTTTGGGGACTGCTTGTAAAATTTTTATCTCCTCACTGTGGAGGCAGGGAGGCTGCCTGCTTCTTCAGGCCATTGACGAGGTCTGTAGGGCTCTTTGCAGTCCCCTCTCAGGCTTGACCTCGGTGATCCCGCCAGTCAGCGAACTGAATCTAAGGAAACTTTKCCTCCCTGCAGCAAAGCGACATCCCAGGCTGAAAGCGCACCTTCAATGACAGAGCTGGCTGAGGGCCACAGGGAACCAAGACTGGGAATTCCCATGGTCTGCCCTCAGGGATAAAGTTGATAGAATGACGCGTCAGGTTTCCGGTTAGAAAAATCCCTGCTTTTCTTTTTTTCTTCTTCTTCTTCTTCTTTTTTTTTTTTTTTTTTTTTCTTTTCTTTTCTTTCTTTCTTTTTTTTTTTTTTTTTTAAATGCAGCATTAATGAATGTGCTAGCCAGGCAGTCTGACTTTATGCATTCTTTATGGAAAAAGGGAGCAATAATACAAGTCTCCTTTAGCCTTCATTTTCACTGTATACTCTCTAACACAAAAAGAAAAAATTCCCTTTTATTCACAGTCCCTATGCTAGGAAGTGCAGCCTCCCATCATTATTTTAAGTGCCTTACATGATATAGACATCCAGTCTGTCTCAAACAGTCTCTGAGAAAGCTGTAGTTCAAGTATTGCAAAATGAAATCCTTTTTTGTAGTAGAATTTACTGGGAAGCAGCCTGCCCTGCTTAGCTATCTGCATAGCATTAACTTTGTATCCCCAAATTCCTGTTGGAAAGGAGACTTTCATGTAATTGCACTTGACACACCCCACGCAAGGCTCCCTTGCCTTTAATAACTATGTCTGAAGCCTCTGACTGGAAAAGGCTAGAGAAGGGGTTGCCAGCGGCTAATGTCACTTTGGATTTAATTTTTTGAGGACAGTATCTGCTCCTCACTCATCTGTACTGGAAGTGCTGTTGCAACACTGCTCCTAGCCCTATGGGACAGTGAAGTGAGTGTTAGTGGAGTTATATCTGTATTTATGAACATGTGCCAGCATCCATCCCCTGCATTGTTACAGGTTCGCAAGGGCTGCAAAATGCAGTGTGTGGTAGGCGAGTGAGAAGAGTACATGGAGGACATGAAAGGCTTTATTTTTATTTTCACATCTAACTCTACAGAGGAGATGTTTGTTTGTTTATTTATAAGCCTCTTCCTATCTCTTAGGACTTTCTTCAAATTTAAGTGATACCTGCAGGAGGTGTTGCACTGTGTATCAAGGTGGGGGCTGAGATATGGAACAAAAATGTCAAATTAGCTGGTTGAGATGTTCCTCTTCTCTCTCCTCTCCTCTCCTCTCCTCTCCTCTCCTCTCCTCTCCTCTCCTC
>NW_020455866.1:1000487-1045495 GCF_003342845.1 Nothoprocta perdicaria | reverse complement strand
CTCTCCTCTCCTCTCCTCTCCTCTCCTCTCCTCTCCTCTCCCTCTCCTCTTAGTAGATAGTCTTCAGTAGCACTTTCCAGATTTGAAGTATGACCGCTCTTGCCTTTTTGGAAGCTACAGATGCTGTGCACTTCTTGAAAGTGGACTGAGGTGGTTCTCGTGTCAGAGTGCCAGGCAATAAGGAGTGACTGCTTTAGAAAACCTTCTTCTACTCTCCCATAGCACTTATGTAAATGGAAGCAATAAAAGAATACAGTTCCCACAACAGCCTTCAGACTCTTAACTGTTAGACTGTATTTCACACTCCAGAGTCTCCTAACACCTTCACAGTCCCAGCAACAAAGAGACCTCTTCACTGCTCCCTGAAGAAGGAAAGCCCATGGCTGGAATGAAACAGAGTTCTTAGGCAAAATTAACACTCCCATGAGATGCATTTTAGAGAGTTTGACTTCACAACTTCCCACTGTATTTTTAATGCAGTCTTTTGTGTATAATTTACTAGGTTTTAAATAAGTTATTGGATAGCACAGTGTTCCTTATGATGCCTTGGATCATAAGGCATAAGTTTTCTCAGTAGGGCTGAAGTTTTGGATTTGCCCATTAGACTCTTTCAACTCTGAAGTATTAAGAAGATGCTCAAAACTCAACCAGATGAGGAAGCTTTGAGCAACTTGCTATAACTTTGAAGTTACATTCAACTTTGATATTGGCCCTGCTTTGGGCAGATTGCTACATCAGATGACCTCCAAAAGACCTTTCCAAGCTAAATTATTCTATGACTCTGTCCTACTCCTGTGAAAGACAGTGTGTCTTCTGTTAAAGGGCTTCAGGATTTCACAAACCCAGTGGGAACTGGCGTCTGCACCATCTGTTGAAGGAAGCAGACTAAGATGAAAGGATCTTGGAGCATAGCAAATGTAAATTGGGAAGGAGGGACATGAGGTTGAGCTGGGCACAGTGTCAGAAYGCCTGACATTTATCGGAAATGTCATGGACACTAACAACCCAGTGGGACTGATCAGGAGCTTGAACACAAGTAAGATTACCTGGTAAGATTATTGGCTGGTTTGGGCCTTTATTCAGACTGGGGTTGCCCTTCTCCTTGGGTGAATGTAATTAACCTGTATGAAGAAGCTGACAATAAACTAGTTGCCTGGCTTAAACAAGTAGGCCAGAATCTGTTTTGTCACACCCATGAGCCCTGCTTATTGTCTTCTCTGGACATGAGCAGTATATACATATATATATATTTTCCTGACTTGTTCTTGTTTCCTTTCAGTTGCCTCTTTAGTTCTACTGCCTGATACTAGAAAGTCACGAATGTGTAGCACTATATATGCAATAAAAAACAAATTCAGGACAGAGACTGTGCCTACATGTAGCTCAGTTGCCTCAAATGATCAATCTGTGCACTGCAGTGATGGCAAGAGCCTATTCAAARTACTGACTGTAAGCCCTTGTAACTTTGGTAAAATGTCTTCTCAGGATGATATCAGAAATAAAAAATAGAATCTGGGCAAGAGATTTGTCTGAAGATCTTCAGCAAGGAGAGAGGGACTAAAATCCCTTAGAGCAGAAAGCAAAGGTCTTCTCTGGAGGACACAAGAAAATTATGGCAGTTATCAGTTATGTCTCCTTTTAGGGAGTGTATGGAAAACATATTCCAGATCAGGGTCTCTGGGACAATTTTCTTTTATACACAGGCTTTCACAAGACTAAAAGAGCAAGACGGTGAGGCATCAGAGTAGTTGCTTTATTCTGTTGAGTGTCCTATGGGAGCAAAGAACTGCCGTATGGGGAAGCAGTGTTGGCTTTACAACAGGAGTGGAGCTGCCTGGAAAACACTTTTAAACAGTTTTATAAAGGATAGAGACTATAAGCGTCTATAGAAATAAATTTTACAACTCTATTGATTTAACAGAAAATGAGAGTGCTTCTGTTCCAGTAAAAGAGCCTATATATGTATTATCTTCTCATTTCTCTGCAGCTTTCTGCAGGCTGGAGCACACTGTGCATGGAGCTGGCTCCATTTGGTTTTCTTTCCTGTCTGTCTAGGGATGTCTAAGGACAAGAAATGTGGCTGGGCCTCATTCTAACATGCAGGGCATCAGGAAAGAGGAATTTCTTCAAGAACAAATACAGTGCAAAAGTTTGGCATAGTACTTCATGATTAAAAATTTCACCCTCTCTTTTCATGGAGACAAGATAACTCAGTACCACTCAATAATAATAATAATAATAATAATAATAATAATAATAATAATAATAATAATAATAATAATAATAATAATAATCCACTCAATACTAATAATATTATATAATACATTATATTATATATAATATATTATAATATATTATAATATATTATAATTATTATAATATTATAATAATATATTACAATATTATATAATTTTATAATAATATTATAATACTAATAAACTCAATAATCCACTCAATAATAATAATAATAATAATAATAATAATAATAATAATAATAATAATCTCAGTACCACTGAATAGGGAGAGATTCCTTACAGAAAAAGATCTAGAAAGAATCCTGGTTTTGAGCTGTGTCTTTTAACTGCTTACACCTGGCATTTCTATGGACTAAGAACATAACACCTTTGCAAATTCAAGAGTTATGCCCCTGCTTTATTGTAATAGTTCTTATTAAAGTGTTCCTAAAAATGGGAAAATAGGGCTTGGCAGCCTAGTCTGCAAAGTAAAATGCAGTGGAGGTGTTGAATCGATAAAGACCAGTAGGCTTACAAACAAGCACACCCAAATAGTGACAGCAGTTGCAGTCATTGCTGTAAATCCTCCTTCCTGGCCCTAAGCTTTCCTTTATAAACTCAGAATGGGACAGGCTGTGCGTCCCATTCAAGGGATGCTGTAGCGTTACCTTGGAGATTAAAGACACTCATGTCTTTCAGGTGTTCAGAGGAGCACGCAAAGATGAATGCTTGATTTTTTTTTTCTAATAGATGCTTTGTTATAGACAGAATTTTGAAGAAGTAAGGTATGATTCAAAGTGTGTCTATTACTGGTATYGAAAATGAAGATTTTTAATATTCAGTGATGCTACTAGAAAAGAAGCCTAATGGTCAAGTTGAAGGACTTGTGTCAGTGATGGCTTTCATAGCGCTGAACTGTCAGAAAGTAAATCCATGTTCCTGGGAGGGAATGTTTGACATCTACCTCCCTCTGTCGACTGAGTCATTTTAGTATACTAACCTTGGGTAAACTAAGAGCACATTTCACAGACAATACGGGGGACTGAATGGCAGATAATAGGCCAGCCTCTCAGTACTTGGGAACTGGTAGAGCTCTGCTCAAAATACTGTAAGGGCTGAGAACTTGTACTACTTTGCTCTTTGTTTAAGCAACTTACTTTGTGTAAGGCAATAATCTTGAAAAGAAGATATTATGTGTGTACATGTCTTCATTCTCCCTTGTCTTTTGTATTTCTAATTAAAACACCCAAATCCAGTTTTTATTTTGCATCAAGCTCCCAGTAATCACTTGCACTTGGTATAAAATAAAGGAGGAAAACAAAGCACAACTATAGCTTTCTTCTTCCAATGTTCTTTTAAAAAAAGAACCTGGCATTAGACACCACATCTACCAAATGTGGCCATCCTTTCAGGAGAGCTTTACAACAGTATCGCTTTCTCTCACCAAAATGTCGATAAACTCATATTAGCTAGAAGAACCTGTTTCCAGTCCTTGCAGAGCATTACATAATGTAATGGGTACTGTGCAGAGATATCCTTATTAAGCTCCTAGCAGTCCTAGAATCAAACTTCACAACATCTATCATCCCATCAGGCTTTGCCTTGACCACAAAGTGTACATTTTCCTCTTTTGGGCAAGAAGAAATGGCAGCAGTGACTCATATTTGACACTTAGGTCATTTGACATGAAAATCATTTCCATTGGAGACTTTCAAGACCCTGGCTTCCCATTTCTTTTTTCTTTTCTTTCTTTTTTTTTTTTTTCCTCTCTCTCTCACTGCTTTCCTAGCATCCTCCTACGTGACAGTATGCTTCAAAATGCTAGAAGAGATGCTCAGCTGGCATAATATGCACACAATTGATTTGCTGCTGACAGAAGGGTGTTACTCCAAGGAGATTCAGCTTTCTGCAAAGCACTCCTCAAATCTGAACGAAATTATGTTTTTATTGGTTGCCTGAGACTCTGCAAAACAGCACATCTGTGCTCACGACCAGATTTCATCTCTGACAAAGGCACCTTCACTACCTTGGCACACTCCTTCTTCTGGGTGTACGGATCTTTATAAGGTGTCCGCTGAATAAGCCATAAGCTCTGCACTGTTAATAAACAGTGAGCTGAATAAACAGTGAGCTGAAGTGATCCCTGACATGCTGAACTCTTTTTCACAGCTAACTCTGTCCTGAAATGCTACTGACTTGTGGAGACCCTAGAAATATTGTGGCTCTCTTTAAGAAATTAGTAAATAAGGCTTTTTGGCAGTGTTTGCCTATCTGCAGAATATGCTGGCCAGCTACCAYGTGACAGTTGTCAAAAATAGCCTGTCAAAAATTTCCTGAATGTGTCAAGGAATACTGCATTTTTTTCCTGGTGGCTCCAGAAATAAAGTCATTGGCCTTTGAGCAGAGTCACAAGCTCATGATTTGCCTGGTTCTGCTCAGCAAATGTATGCTGTCCTGCATAGTCCTGAACTACATGGGATCACTCCTGAGCTCTTCTAGTCCTGACAACTTCTTCATGGTTCCACCAAATGTTCAGAGTGACAGGCCACTGGGAGCTCTCCAGAAAACATGTATCACTAAATCTTCCTCCAAAGAGCTGTTAAAGAAGCTTTGCTAAACATGTAATGTTTATGGCAGGATTAAGGTGTAGATCTTTGCCTTCATCTTTATGCTAAAACTACCACATATATACCATATCCTTGATCATAGGTTTAGCGCCTAACATGATGGGAGAAACTGRATAGGATCTACAAGGCTGTGGCCAGACTTTGTAGCTTGAGGACAGATTGGACTGTGACTTGCAGTTATTGTAAAATAGACAAGCTCTTCTGTGCATTTTCTTTTTCAACATGAGATCAGTGTTGACTGCAGTAAGCATAAAACAAGCAGTTGCTCTTAATATACATTGCTTCTTAGGTGTAATGCTGATAGGTAGAGTATGTTATAGTTTGCAAGTCTTGTGCCAAATCTAGTCTGGTAGCAAATCTGCTTTTTCAATGGCTTTATTACTAATACAGCAAGGATTARCAGGCTTCATAAACTTATGAGAACTCATGAGAAAGAAGGTAACTCAGCCAGAAAATTCATCTATGTYAAGTGCAGATATCATTTGAATACAAGTGATGAATGATTTCTGTTGTTTTAGATCAACAGCAATGTGCTTTCCATTTTAGGGCAGATCATGGTGTGGTCTCTACATGAAAAGAGGATTTATTTGAAGTTCCCTGGATTCATCATCAATGTGCATTATTTTATTTACTTAACTGACTCTAGATGCTTTCTTTGACTCTGCTTTTCATCCTTGAGATACTGATTGACCAATTTGGAGAGCAGTCCAGCATTTAGTAATATTATCGAATATATTCCATTTGATCTAAATGAAAGTTTATGTTAGATCCTTTATTAGCCACTCCATGAATGACCACACTTCTTAGGTGTATTAGATGCCTTATATTGTCCTTTTCTCTAATGWTTACATTAAATTTTAAATTATCTTTTCTTAAAGTATGATCAAAWTATGGAGATTTAAATGGATAACTGAAAATATTTTATTTTGATTTATTTGTGAGTACTTACCTTCTTTTTTAAAAAAATCAGGAAAGTAAAAACTGACATAGTACTTGAACAACAAATAGTCATTCAATATTCTCTTAGGGATGAAAACAAGAATGATAAAAATCAGTTAATGTTAATATAGCACAAAATATTTGCATCAGTTAATATCAATGTTTGATTGGAGAATTCTGTTTATGTTCAAAATGCCACAGCAATTTTATTATAATCCATGCATTTCTCATTTAGCAATCCATGAAAAGGTCTGAGTTTAAGAAAAACAATTGTTATGTAATCAGATTGTGATTAATGGGAAAGAGAAGGAAAGAAACCTATCCTTAAGTTATTCTGCAGATGCACATCTGGTTTCTGAGAGGCAAAGTTAATTCTTCAAAAAGTAAAACACTTGCTCAGTTTGACAACAAGTACTGTACAATTCCTTGTGTGTGACTTCAACAGGTTTTTATAGCGTAAGCAATRCACTATTTCAAGAAGCACACAGGAATTGATGAGGTCCAAACCCTCAAAATGATGTGTTATGTTTTTATTTATATTGCTTTATCCCCTGGTGTAAATCCCAAAGAAAGATCTGTGTTGGTCATGAAACCATTTACCAGRAGTTGTGAGTATTATCTTATTTTATAGCACTATGGACAAAGTACATAACATAGGGAAAAATAGRCATATTTTGGGAACTGCGTGCCTTTTCCTTTGTGTATCTTCCCTAATGTGGCCATCTTTTCCCAGAAAATATTAAGCGGTTTACAATAAGGACTTCTGTCTAAGATATTCAACAGCACTTCAGAAGTCTATAGGGTAATATTCTCTTATGACTGTTTGTGAAATGAAGCTCAGTACCACACACAGGCTTATTCAGAGAAGTAGTAGTTTATATGGATAACTAAGGCAATTCTCTGGAGGATTTGGGTCATRAGAGAACCCATTATACTAAGCTAGGTAGCATATGAGTCATCCAAAGTGTGGGTGAGAAGATGAAGCTGGAGAAGTCTTAATTTATGCTTTCAATTGTCTTGAATTCAATATCACATATAGGAATAGCATCTRTATTTGCACTGACTTCACAAAAGCAGCTTAAAACATCAAAATCCACCTGAATGGAGAATATTTTTCATTAGAATGGCAAACTTGTTTGGTCTTCTTCTTGGAGAAGTGGCCATTCTGTCTTGTCTGCCTGGGTTTCATAAGCAGATCTAGTGTTGTCCCTGTGCATGAAGAATCCTCTTTGCTAGTCCATTGGTAGAGGGTGGATATCCAGCAGTTTCTTTGAGCAGTTATGAGCAGAATTTTGTGATTCCATATGAATCTGCTAATGCTTCATAGATTGTATTAACCTTTGGGACATATTGACCCCAACCCTATGGAGATGTGCACTTAACAGTTTCTCCAATATCAGACCGATTGCTGCACTTCCTATTAAAGCTGACACATTCATAATTTAACAGCGTTGTTCCTCACATAATAAAATATCTGCAACTAACATGGTTACTTTTGTCTGTGTAGAAGCTACCTCATGCAATGCAGTGAATTCCATGAATATTTATAGGGTCACCCACATAGCCATTGCCTTTTTCTTGGTAAAGTCTGTTGCTTTAGCTGCTATGATTTACCTTCCTCTGCAGATATTTTCTTAAAACAGTCCTTAGGATAGTAAGACTTGAAAGTCTTACCTATTTCTGAGAAACATGTGGAGTTGTTCCAAATCTCCTCTAGGCATTTCAATATCTCAAATTCTTTCTTTCTCTAAGACCACCAGCTCAATAAAATTGCAGCTGCTCTAGCCACTTGCAGCTGCATTTTCAGCCAGCCCTTGTCTGAACATCTATAATGGAGATTATTTTGTATTTTGTTACTGTTTGCATTCTTCTAAGACCACTGTAAATACAGCAAGGAGGTCTTTTGAAGAATACTGTCTTCATGGTGATGTAAAGATGCGAAAGCATATTTTAAGAAATTTTGTAGGGAGATCCACACAGTGTAAAAGCCTTTTCTTTGTGCTTTCACTCAGCTATTGCTTGCTAGTAGTGATAAATAAACCATTGTTCTCACCAAAATAATGAATAGATCATGGGGCAGAACAAGGAGAAAGAATGTGTTTTCCCATATTGCACAAACCAAGAAAGATTTAACTTATGGGGATAACCGTTCCAGGTTTCAGTATCAGAAATCTGCATTTAATTTCCACTGGAGGGAGGGAAAGATTGATAACAATATTCAGCAGAAATCAATAGACTGCTTCAAAGCAAGATGTGTTTCCTTTTCTAATCAGTCATGTGGTCAGTCACTCCAAATTTGTATGTCATTCAGTTGCTGCTCATCAGGTATGATGGGTTCAGGACTTAAAAGCTRAAATATATGCATGGAGCTCTTTGACAAGCTGAAATATTCGGCTGACCTCTTGGTTTTGTACAGACTCTAACCACATTCAGAAATAGTTTGAAATATAGTGAAAAGAAGGAGACATATAAGGTATACCAGTTCTCTTTATTCCACTGGGAAGCAATTACCTTTGCTTTAGAAACCCCTTGCCTTTCTCACTTTACTTGAACAATGAGCAAAAGGTAAAATAGTACTTGGTTACTAACCTGTGTTATAGGACAATGAGAAAGCAGGTGGACTTACAGCATGGAAGTGCCCTCCAGGCTGAGAAAAATAGTTTCTCCAGGAAAATAAGTCTTCTAGTTTCTCTGGGTGAGTAGGAAAATCTATCCTCTGTAATGTTCTTTCCACATATTGGATTAGTTCAATTAAAAAAGGAGTTATTTTCCCAGAGTTAAAACCTAGGAAAAAAACTCCAGCTTGCCCTATAACTGGTGTCAATGATCCTTGCTCATAGAGAAGAAATAGTGTCCTTAGGTGGCCTGTACCAGCTAGCAGGGTTTCTGTGTGGAAGCTGCTGGCCTAGGATACCTCATGTTTAAAAGTTTGGTTGGTGATTGCCAAGAAATGCAGTTGAATTGTGTAGGCCTGTAAGGCACATCTGCATACTTGCACATCTGTACATCTGCATAATTGCACATCTGTTTTGTAATATTGTAAAAACATTTCTGTTAAACTAGTCCCAAGCACTGAGGTGTTTAAACTGGGATAAGCAGAATAATTTGATAACAGATAAGCAAATCATACTTTTGAGGGATGACTCTGCCACGGTGTCTGAGTGGTGGGTAGTTCAGGGTGGGTAAATAGGATTCAGAGACCTGGGGTTGTTAGTTTGGAGGAAAATAAAGCTCTTGTCTAGAACATCACCTTTCTGCAGCAACAATTAGTTAGGTACTTGAGTTGCTTAACTCAAGCAAAAGAAAGCAGAAGAATGCAGAATGAGTTCATAAAGACCTTTAAAAGTCAGCAGTACTTTGGGGAGCCCTGCTCAGACCTGACCAGGACAGGCTCAGAAGTCTTGAGTGCACCGTAATCTCCCTAAATCTCTTTCACAAAAGTCACAGGGCAGGAGTGCAGCACAAGGGAGAAAGACAGCTTCAGCCTCAGCAGAGGGGCAACCAGCTGGGCTTGCCCACAGACTCCTGCAGAAGAGAGGGAATCAAATCTGCTTTGAGCCTCAAAGCAAAACTAAGGAATACTGTGGCTTCAATAGGGAAAGACAGAAGCAGCCAGTGTGGCTGCAAAAGGACAGAGAGAACCGCAGGAGAACCACGAACCTGATTCCATGAACCTAGTTCCGTAAACCGTGTCAGGAAGCCTTGGCCAGGGGGATACCCTGTAGGCTGCTCTGGGGAAAAGAAGCGGATGTCTGATGTGGGAGAAAACGCTGTCTCTGCCATGGCTCCTGCACAGCTGAGCCAGCTCTGTTCACTCTGCAAGTCACTTGCACTGAGCCAGCTGTGACCCTGTCACAGCCAAGGGCTCACCCTGGCGCATCCTGAGATTCCCATTGTGGAGATACTCTGGYGGGGAGAGACTGTTTTCAGGTCTTTTGCGTTCAGCCAGCTCTGAGCCTGGGCCAGGGAGTGTAGGGCTGTTTGAATATGTCTGTGCATAGGTGCTGCAAGAGCCAGCTGGTGCCTGGGGCGACGTAAAGGAGTTTCTATAGCCAAGGCTGCTTGCTATATGTAGGAACATGAAACCTGTCTTGGCATGGATACCAAGTTGTGCAAGCAGACCACGTCTCTAGTAAACTCTCCTACTCTTCACTGTTGGTGCACGCAAGTGGCTCCCCGTCATGCACAGCAGCAGCTAGCACTGGCTAAGGGACATTGTAAAACTGGAGGTGTTCCAGAGCATTGAGAGAGGAAGTCTGTTTTAGCAACTGCTTGTAAATGAGTAAGAATGTTAAGAATGATAGGAGGTGAGTCTTTCAATGCCATATCCTCCTGGTCCTCCTGGTCCTCCACAACTGCATATCATCTAAAGAGAAAAATTGTTGCCTGTTGCCTTGACATGGAGAGATTGGCAATCTAAGATAACCCTGAAAACCATAGGGAATAATGACGAGGAATCATTATCATTTGTATGTTAAGTAATCCAGCCTGACTTGCTAACATGACATAACAAAACTACAGAGATGATGGGCATGTGTTCCTACCTGTAGCAGTTATAATAAAACCTTTCAGAGAAGAATGATAACAGTTTCTAACTAGCCCAAGCATTTGATTATTGATAACTATTTCTGTTTATTTATAAAGGGGATAAAATTACACTCCTAAAAAATCTTTGTTAGTATAATTTCTATACTAACTGAAATAATTTCTATTTCAGCTTTAATGCTGAACTAAGAGAGCAAAGCCATTAGCTCAGGTGTCCTTAACCAGGACACCTGGATAATGCAAAATCCTGATCATTTGGCATGAACTGGGAATTGAAAGGACACACATCCACATGATGTTCATGCCAAAGAGCTACTCACATCGCTCCATAGTGCAAGGAGCTCCCAGGTCTTCTTTATGGTCTTCTGCATAGAAGTGAGAAGACTGGGCCTGTATGTTCCCATAGGACATTCCCAACAACACTGGGAAGACCAAAGCAGAAGCAGTGCCCATGATTTTGCCCTTATCCTTCCTCCCTCAGCTCCAGTGCTGCTGCCACATTTTCCAGGGGACAGCCAACTCCTCTCCTCCTAGCTCCTGGGTGACTGTGTTCTCCCTGCCCCCAGACCTTGTTGGGTGGAGACCATCTCCCTCCACTATTGCTAGGGTTCTAGGAACTGGGCACACTAAAACCTGAGCTGTCTCTTCAAGGCACATCTAGAGTCTAGCAGAATTGTTAGCCCAGCTCTGGCTGTGTTGTGTGGGTGAGCAGCTGTGCTGCCACCTGACCTGTCCCCAAGGCAGAAGGCATTTATCATCATTTCAGCATTTATCTGCTGCCATGTCTGAGCTAATGTCTACAGCAAGGATAACCTGCCATCTGGGTAACCTGTTTATTGTTACTTGAGAGCTGCCTAAAGCTGACTCCCAAACTCCAGGCACCAATGTTTTTTTCAATGTTTGCAAAGAG
The DNA here is from genome assembly GCF_003342845.1 of Nothoprocta perdicaria. NCBI lineage: Eukaryota > Metazoa > Chordata > Aves > Tinamiformes > Tinamidae > Nothoprocta > Nothoprocta perdicaria. The sequence goes on along the minus strand of NW_020455866.1, from coordinate 1,034,240 downwards.
GGGAGCATAGAAACACAGGGCAGCAAGGCAGTTCCCAACTGTTGAATCTGTTTTTCTACTATGAGCAACTAGGTATGTTGTCCTTCCCCAGCTTGCTCCTAATCCAACTGAAAAGCAGATTGGTATTCCTGTTTCCATTCCTCTCCATTCTGAAGAGCTGGTTCAGGTTCACTGGTGGCTCACAACCAGCTCCTAAATTCCAGCCTAATGGAACAGCTAATTTATACCCATTTATTCTTAATGACTACATTGCCCTTCACTTTATATAATGTTTCCCCAGTGCTGTATTCATAAGGAAATGTAGCCAAAGTAATGAAATTTGCCCAAGGAAAGGGTAATATCTTTCATGCTATATAAATGCAAATCCAGATTTTAGGACAAATGATGGAATATCATTCTTCATGAGATTCTAAAGCAGGGTTCCAGTATAGTGCACAGGCTAATACGCTTTTCCAAATGTAATTTATCAGTCACAGTAGCATGTTAAATAATCAGAGCTTGCCCTCTTCTGGTCACAAGCAGTTGTGCATGGGGAACTCCGGGGAGCTGGAAACCGTCTGACAGTCTGTTTCAGTAGATAGACTTTTTGCACCAGCTATTTACTGGTACCCAAGAAAGGCAGGTTGGCATTGCATTGCAGGGGTGAATGCTTCCCTAAACAGCTTTTGGGAGCTAGACATTTGAAAAGGAACAAGGAGCTCCATTAATGCTCCCACAGGATGATCCAAGTTTAGATGCTCTGAGAGTAAAAGCCTGGAGTAAGTTACAAATATCCAAAGCAGAGGCATTTTGCAGTGAGATGGAGAACTCTCTAATCCACAGGACATCCACAGGAGATTCTTATTTCTGCTGTTCACAGAGCTGCTGTTTACATTTATTTATGTAGGGTGGATCTTTCATCTACTGTATTCTCCCCATAATCCCCCCTATTTCACAGAATCACAGAATGCTCAAGGTTGGAAGGGACCTCTAGAGATCATCTAGTCCAACCTTCCTGCTCAAGCAGGGACACCCAGAGCATGTGCCACAGGGGAAGAGTTTTTGAGGGAAGAGTTCAGTGGTTTTGAAGGATGCATGACCATCCTCTCTCTTCTACTAGCAGGTGAAGCCTAGTTCTAAATTTGAGGATTGTTTCATAGTTCATTTAGCCCCCGATATAGTAGAGGGTTTTGATGCCAGCTTTTATCACTGTTCCCTATATTCCCAAAGCTGCTTTTATCACCTCCTTGGTCTGTCTCCTGAACTGGCTGCTAGGAATTGTCTGTTGCTTTCAAGTCATGTCTGAGGCTGCATTAAAGCAGAATTTCTGATTATGGTGCTATGATGTATGCAATTCTGGCCACTCCTTGTTCCACACATACAAAGAAAATCAGCTCCTTTCAGTTTTATAGCTACTCATGATCTTGTCACTCATATTAAACTGAAGTCTTCAGATTTCAGACCCACCATCTACATTATATAAGGACCTAGCATAGCCATACAGCAGCTTAAATGGGTAGTCTTCTGAGACAGATCCTAGCAATACAGTCCCTAGGGGTTTTAGAAATCGTGCTGTTAATATTAAGACTGACCACTGCATGGCACTCTTGCACTAACATCACTGCAGCAGCCAGCCCTCAGACATCAGGGAGCGTATCTAAAATTCTCTTATTGCTTTGCAATACCTCTTCTGCTGTGTGGAGTTCTGCTTTCTTTTACAGCTGAAAGATGCTTGGAATGGGGGATGTGATGCAAAAAGGAAGCAGATCCTGCTTCTATCTTTGTAATGTTCTTTTTTTCTCTCCACCAAAAACCTAATGAGAGTATTTGATTAGATATAATGGGATTTGAAAAAGAAAAAAAAAAAAAAAAGATGGCATGGAAAGAGTTCTTGCTGCCTGAAGGGCATGTTTTAAGTCAGATCCCTCAGTTCTGGAGGAAGAGGAATAAATATTTCTCTTCTCTACATGGTTTCAAGTGCTCGTAATAAATCTCTTCTAGGTTATGAACAAGTGTGTGGCATGTTGTTGTACACCACTAAAGAAGCACAGAGATGGCTATGGAAAGGCTTGGATTTTGTTCGAAACATTCAAAAAATCATTAAATGTGATGATAAAGAAAAGAAAAATAAATAAAAGATTTGGACCAATGATAGGCTGAAATCCTAGCTCCAAAGCTTCTTGGCTTTGGAATATTTGGCTGAGCATGAATATTGTGGCTTCAGTTTGACCACACAAATTGTGATAGATCAGAAATGTTCCTGTCTGTTTGTTCAGCCCATGTTCCCATAGCAGCCTTGACATGGCCAATGGATTAACTGTCAGGAGGAAAAGATTGGAGGTCATTGTGCGACATGCTGAGACCATGGGTCAGAAACACTTTTCTTGGTGCTCAGCCCTAGCCTGCAGCTGAGGAATCACACATCCCTGTGAGATGAGGAGGTGTCTGCTCAATGTCACACAGGTGCTCTCAGATCCATTCCACTCCACTCATGGTAGCTGCTCTGCACTGCACCTTTGGTCATTCAAACCTCAGCGGATATGTCTGAGACCTGATTCAATTAATCAAAGAAGAAGTACTCTGTTTTTTCCCTCAAAACACTGAACACTTGCTTTTGAAAAAACAATAATTAAGATCTTCCATGTGTTACTTTATAATATATATTTAAATGGATGTTTGGGATATTACTTAACTTTGCAAAGAGATCTTTATTTTAAATCTCTGCATGACAGATCAGTTGCACAGATATGCAAAGCTGGCAACTGGGAAGTCAGTGCTAAGGGCTGGAATAATATAAGAAAAATGCCATTTTGCAGATCATCTTTGTGCTAACATATGTTAACTATGCAGATGGATTTGAAAAACAACTTTTGGAATATAACTATACCTTAACAAAATGAACTCTAAGCCCACAGTCTGTTACAATACATAGGTAAATAAAACAGGAGGAAGCATGTCCTGCAACCAACCCACACTGAGCTGTTATTCTTCAGTCCCTCTAGGCTGGTTTTAACACCAACCAAGCAGTACTTGACACCAGTCAAACAGCCCTGGTCTGGGCACAGCAAATGCCAGGGATCATCCTAAAAGACACATTGCATGTCGACATGCTCAGCATGTGAGCCTTGAGCATAAGGAGGCAAGCTGGGCTGCCCCCCAGCTGGGGCTCAGCACTGGRGTTTGCCCTTGGCTGGTCAGCAGACGTGGCCAGCCAGGCTAGTGGGACTGAGCTTGCATCATAGCCAGACCTTGCTAAGTAAGGAGGCAGGGGAGAACTAAGTGGATTGTCATAAAATCATAGAATCACAGAAGGCTTAAGGTTGGAAGGGACCTCAGAGGTCATCTAGTCCAACCCCCCTGCTCACRCAGRGTCACCTAGAGCACGTGGCACAGGGCTGCATCCAAGTGGAGAAAGGAACCCAAAGCCAATATGCTCTCGGATTGAAATGTAAGATTGATTTACATTTTTTTTTTTTTATTACTGTGGCTTTAACCAAGCTACAAAATTGAAAGAGCTGGTAACATCCAAATCCAAAGTCTGCYATTTGACTTCCTCTGTCAGGTTTGCTGAGGCAGTTTTGTCAGAACAACAGTAAACTCAACTTTTCATAACAGTTAGAGATTACTCCTCTTGTTATATGGTTCAGAGCTCATTGCACAACCACCCTGTAGCTTTGCATACAGGACAAGCCTTCCAGTGACATAACTTGCTTTTAAACTGGAATAGGTTGCATGGATCGGAAACTGCCTAATGCAGATCTGGAGCTTTTGGTCTATGTCTCTGAAATAACAAGTGACTCAACTTTCAATAAATCAGAAAAAGAATCCTTGAGATAATTATGGATCACCTCTCTAGTTTTAAACAGGATCGGATCCAATTTTATATCTCAGTGCTGCATCTCAGCAGCTTCCAKAGCTATTGCATGTTTTTTAATAAATCCCATAAATGAATCTTTTACCCTACAAATTAGTATATTAACAGCCACGATCTTGCTGCAGCTATAATGTTTGTGCCCATGGTCATATTCCTAACTTTTCTTTACCCAAATTCCTTTTTTTTTTTGAATTCCAGTGTTACATCAAAATTAAAGAGTGTGTGTATGACTAGTTCTTGTTTAATATATGTCACYTCCTTGCTAGAGATAATATTTTTAACATACATAGGCTTAGATTACCAAGCTGGGTGGAGTGGCCGACACACCAGAAGGTTGTGCTGCCATTTAGAGGGACCTGGACAGGCTGGAGAATTGGGCAGAGAGGAACCTCATGAGGTTCAAAAAGGACAAGTGCAGGCTCCTGCTCCTGGGGAGGAATAACCCCAGGCACCAGGACAGATTAGGGGTCGACCTACTGGAAAGCAGCTCCACGGAGATGGACTTGGGAGTCCTGGCTGACACCAAGTTAACCATGAGTCAGCAGTGTGTCCTTGTGGCCAAGAAGGCCAATGGGATCCTGGCCTGCATTTGGAGGAATGTTGCCAGCAGGTCAAGGGAGGTGATTCTGCCCCTCTACTCAGCTCTCGTGAGGCCTCACCTGGAGTACTGTGTGCAGTTCTGRGCTCCCCAGTATAAGAGGGACGTGCAGCTCCTAGAGAGGGTCCAGTGGAGGGCAACTAAGATGATTAAGGGACTGGAACATCTCTCGTATGAGGGGAGACTGAGTGAGTTGGGCCTGTTCAGCTTGGAGAAGAGAAGGCTGAGAGGGGATCTGATTAACACGTATAAGTTCATGAATGGAAAATGTAGGGAGGAAGGGGCCAAGCTCTTCTCAGTGGTGGCCAGTGACAGGACAAGAGGAAATGGGCACAAGTTGAAACACAGGAAGTTCCATCTCCAGGTGAGGAAGAACTTCTTTAYTGTGAGGGAGACAGAGCAGTGGAACAGGCTGCCCAGGGAGGTTGTGGAGTCTCCTTCTCTGGAGGTCTTCAAAACTCGCCTGGACATCGCCCTGTGCCCTGTGCTCTAGGTGTGCCTGCTTGAGCGGGAAGGTTGGACTAGATGATCTCTAGAGGTCCCTTCCAACCTTAAATATTCTATGATTCTGTGATTATATGGCAATGTTAAAAATAAGCTAAGTCTAAGTACTGGAAAAACATTGTGGGGTCAGTCCTGTATTAGCATAGAAATAGGCTTGACATATTAATAGGTCTTGCATTAAGTCTCATTTYCATCGTTTCAGGATTACAGGAGGTTTCCTCCTCAAATGGCCACATGCCAGACAAGTAATGGAGCAAGAGAAGAGACAAGCCCTTTTTCAGTTCACAGAACCCCAATTCTTTATTAATCACAGCTTGCTCACAATGACATACAGGAAAATAGCACTAATGAAGAGTAGAATATGCAGGCAGCAACCTCCAGGGGGGTAGGGACAACTTCAAAACTGCAGCTATTTTGGGGGTGATGTGTTGGGTTGGTGATACCGTACTTGGCACAAGCACCCTGTCTAGTCATTCCTACTGCTTCAGCCCTCTTAGCTCTACATGTCTGTCACTAGGTAGGGGTGACTAACATTGAAGAGTCATGTTGAATGGAAGTCAGCAGTGTCAAAAAAACTTAACTGGCTCATGGGTTCCAGGTGAAATATTCATTAGCCTTTTGTACCATTACACACGCAATATGGTAGCATCAGATGAGTATCATAGATCATGGCATCTACAGATAAAGCCACTTGATGCTATTATTTGCTCCATCAATAAATTTTCAAGTGGTGTATTAAGCTCACTTTACAATTAGCATTTGTATCATATAGAATTTGTCATAGCTTGATGGTGACAATGTTCCTCTTGAATTTGCCTTAAACTGACTTATCGCTGGCTTTCACATCTGATGCAAAGCAGTTTTCGCTGCCTCTCATCTCAAAAGGCAGAAGCAACAAGTATCGCAAGTGGTGATTTAACCTCCATTAGACAACTCCCTACAGAAACCTGTAGGGCAAATTGCATTTGCAGAAACTGCTTTTTAAGAGCCCTTTGTTTTGGGCACCTGGCTGGGAAGTCACAATTCCTGTCACCTAGCTACTTCTTTAACAAAGCTCATTGATGGCAAAGCGCTCTAGGTTATTAGGCAATGGCTGGTCTCTAGCACCATAGAACAACTACTGACCTCGTTGGTGGGTTGGAATGAGAGTCGCAGGGAATGGAGATAGACAAGAGGTGCTCCAAATGAACCGACCCAGCTAAGTCAACTGAGTGGGAATAGACAACATCAGAAGCCTGTTACAGGACATGTAAGATTATGAAATAACTTGCATAATGCAATACTTGTATTTTTTAACAAAAATGTAAGTATTTACAAAATAAGATCCAAGTTTTTTAAACATCAAGCAAATCATTCTGCAAAGAGACGCATTGTTTTTGTTTTTTTTTGTTTCCTTTTTAAAGTTTTTATTGAGTTCTTGATTTTTTTTTTTAAACCATGTCATACATTTCTCATACTGATATCTCATGATCCATAATAATATAGGCAGGGGGAGTTTACTAATGGTGGGGATGGGTCACATCCACCATTGCTGTTCTCAGCCAGACAATTCCACCTGGAGCTCCTTGTTTCTACGGACCTCTGCAGCATGCCTCTCCTGGAAAACATCAAGAAGGCAAAAATCAAACGTCTTTCTCATTCTGTATTCCCAGGGATGTCTCTGATTACAACCCCTTTAAGATTGTGCTCTTCAAATCTGTATAAAACTTCCAAGGCACAGTCTTATATCTGATATAGGCCTTACATCTSATTCTCAGCACCTAAAAGAATTTCCTTTTAAGGGTCTACACTGAGTGCTGGTGTTTGCTGCATAAAATGTGCCATATGGCCACTTTTCAACTTCCCAAATGTTACCAACAAATCAAATATAGAGAAGGATATATGGGCTTGAATTCCTTACTTGCACACTACATGCAGAAGACATGATAGTTACTATGTTATCTGTAGTTTTTATCAGTTATTTAGCAGAGTTTAGTTTCACCCAGTTGAGTCAATGTGTGTCTCAARTATCTCCTTAGACTGAATGATAGTTGTTCTCTTGGTACCTCCTCCAGCTCTGAGGCAGTAAGTGAGCTGCTAGCAAACTTCAGTGCTAAGCTCTTCTGTTCAGCTGCATATGCCGAGTTGACTTTTTTTGTTTGTGCAAATAGCAGTCACACAATGATTAATTTCTGGTCTATACAAAAATTCCAAAGATGTTATTGTCATGTTTACTCAGAAACATTCTTTGGATTTCATTCAAAGATTTACTGTCACATTTCGGAGGAAAAAGGGTTTAATGGCCTTAATGGCGGCCCTAATCTAGTACACAAGAGATGCTCTCTAGTACACAGAGATGCTCCAGCTGTCCTTCCCATTTTGTTTTAGTACCTCAAGGATGACTAACTGCTTTTTTCCTTTGTTTCCATAAGCTTTGGGTTATGAGCCTGCAAATAAAACTAATGAAAATATTGCCAACTAATTTGGCCACAGTCCTCCAGCAGAATAACTATCTAGTGTTCATATTCACTAGTAACATCATCTTTGTGAAAACTCTTGTTCTTTCCACCCCTCTGAAAGAATACATTTGTACCCACTGAAGAAGAATGGGCGATTGCTGGAAGGTTCTCAAAATGAAACCYTTTTTCACTGAAAACCACTGTGAGAGATTTTCTGACTATGCCTCTTTGCTAGCATATTAGACAGTTCATTTTTAACAAGACCAAGTAATCATTCYTGAAGAACCAATTAAAATCACTACTATATCTTTAACTACAGTTTTCCTTTTCTTGGTTGAAAGGGCTGCTTTGGGAAGAACACATTCAGTCCTGCACTGTGGTGTTTGGGATTTACCTSTTTGCCAACGGGAAACCAAATCTCTTTTTAGCTCTACCAAATCTCTTTTAGAGATTTACTCTCTTTGAGTTACATGACTTACAGAAGATGTATAAAAAAGGCTTTTGATACATAAGAAATCTTTTTCTCCCCTCTCTTTTTTCATCTTTCCCCTCTGAAAAGCCAAGAACTAAACCAACATTACAATTGTCTGATTTCGTCACTGACCTTTCTTAAAAGCCAAATTCTAAACACAAGTGACCTTTAATCTGTTCACAGTGCCTTCCTATAAGCTAGAAAATCAACACTTCTTTGGCTTTCCTTTCCCTTTTAACACTGGACCTTTGCCTTTGAAAGTCAGCAGGAATAAGGACATGGATCTCAACTGGCACAAAAACCCCAGACCAAGATCAAGAAGAGGAGCAGGGAGCAGCAGTGTTGGTAATATGGATATAGGAAAGTTCAGTCTCTTTCAGAAGTGAGTTGTGTTTACAAGTCAGGGGCTCTGACTTGTAAAATCCCTCAGCTTTATCAACTTAGAAAAGAGCTACCCCATGCTGTCTCCTAAAACTATTGATTAGACTTTCCTCTCTAGCATATTGTGAGGAATAATGGTACAGGTACCTTTTCTTGGAGACGTTCAATAAGAGCAGCTAAATTAGCTTCACGGTTTTCTTTGATCTGTTCCATTTTCAGTATCAGCTTTTCCTCTGCCATTTTGCTGAAGTTATTGTTCTCCTCCAAGGCCTTTTGAAGCACTTCTCGCTCGTGTTCTCTCTTCTCTGCCAGATGTTTCAGCACCTGGGCCTCCTGGGACTGGAAACAGCAAGACACGTGGCTGAAAGGAGTGTCTCACAAAACACGTACGTGGAGCAAAAATCTCCCAAAGGGCATTTTGGACACCGTACAAAGTTTGCTTTTCTGTTGTTACATTCATTGCTCGTATAAATCACTTCTGTATATAAACAGGATTAGTTTCAGTCACAAAGGCAGCGAAGTGTCTGGAGCGCGTCTCCTAGCAAGCAACACTGTCGTGTGCCATTGCCTTTCCTTGCCTGCTTGCTCCACTAGCCATGAGCACTTTTGTGGGAAGTGATAAGGGCCTGAGGGCTGAAGCTATGCACGGTGGTAAAAAGGAGGTGTCAGAAATGGAGGTGCATTTTGCCTTGGTTGAATTTCTCTTGAAAGTACGTGATTGAATAGTCATTAGAGGCTTTGACGCCTACCCTTATAGCTAAACACGAGCTAAACAGCTAAACATGAGCTGTTCAGACAGTGTTTTCTTTCCATTTTATTTGTTTGGCTCCACTTCACTGATAACAAAGGGGGAAGAAGAAAAGGATTTTGTTCTATAAAAAATACCCAAATCCCACAATTCTTACTTAAAAGCTTATGTTTTGCAGGGAAGATGAAAACAGGATGTAGGAATTAAATGCAGCTTATGCACAACACTGTGCTATTCTTCATTCTAAATGCATTATTCAGAATTATAAGCTTTGCTACTTATTTTAAAGCAAGTTACTAACATGAAACCACTAATTCTCAGAGAGAAGCMAAAGAGCTTGTAGTGTTGGGCCCATCCTCTAAGCAAATCTAGTCAAAAAGATAATATATTTCAGGAGGGTTATTTGGAAGTGATAAACACCATGTTATGCTTTTGGATAAAATAAATTAAAGGGAGTATTAGAAACAAAACAGAAAATGAGGAATGGAATAAGGCTCTGGGAAGCTGTGTGGATATTTCAGTGCAGATCACAACACATTGTTGCCATTGTTATCTGTAAAAAATTAATTCAAGGCCTGAATTAGGGGGTTTAACCAATAATTACGATCTGTTATCTTATTAATCTTATTAATAAGATCTTATTAATTTCTATTTGGGTGGTTTCAGATGCATTAAAAAGCCTGCAATTCCTTTGCATGAGTGAAACCCAACTATGGGGAGAAGAAAAACATTTTAATAGAAGCAAGATGTATATAAAACCAAACGTACTGACAAGGCAGGTTAATCAGATTCTAGAAAAGCCTGCAAAAGCCAGGCAGAATATCTTGCTGCAAGACACTCAAGAAAAATATATGTTGCTTTAAAAGTCTATAATGGCTTGCTTGAAATCAGAAGGGAAAGTTGCTTTTGCAAATATTGGCCATTTACTGTATTTGCTCTCATCTCTGGTTTGGCTCCAGTTAAGGGCTCAAAGCAACATTTATGTGGGATCTCTAGAGCACTTACAGATGGGAATGACCMCCTAGTTTGCTCTGTACCTAACAAGGCCTCCTTCTTGTTTTGCCTCCCACTGCTGAGCAGGAACATGCCGAGTAGCAAGTATTTCTCAGTGCCTGGTCTCATGCAAAATAAATGTTGTGCAGGCCAAAGGGTGCAGGCAAGTGAGAACAGAAAGCCCCCAGATCAGATCAGCCAAGAGGAGGGAGAGCTTTGCTGAAAGGGAAAGGGAGGAAAAGAAGACAAAGCCAAAGACRGCTCAGCAAAGAAGGAATTTTATAGGCTGATTCAAAAATAATAACCATTATACGTCTCCAAATTAAATAAAACTAACAATAGTTTATAGTAAATTTTTAAATAATTATTACTATAGTTACTGATAATAAATGAGTTATTTTTGAGCAAATATTTGCTTCCAATTATTTAGCCTTTAATGTTTTTTTAAGGATTGGCCTTCCTCAAAAAGGAAAAAAGTAGCTTTTAAACACTTTGTGTACAACATAAAAATCAAAAAAAAAATGAATACCTTCAGCCATTTTAATACTTTTTAAGCAACAAGAGTGGCTTAACTTGACCTGTGCTTATTGTGGGAAGTTCTTCCCACAATTTAGCATTTTATTTTTTATTTACTATATAATGGCAATGCTACATCCACTTTCAAAAAAAATTACCATCATTAGAATTTGTTTGCTGGTATGACTTTTGGGGACTCTTTGCTTAAATGATTCCAAAGAAATTTTGATAATTTAAAGAAGTATTTCCTTTCCTGATATGAGTTTGAATAGAAAGATGTTAATTGTAATGTCGTTTCCCATGAAGGTTTTGGGGAATGACTTCTTATTTTGAAAGTCTAGCATCTCATGACATTTAATATATAAATATATCTGTTAGAAAATAAAGCATTTCCGAGTTGAAATAATATGCCTTTACAGAACATATCCAGAACCAAAGATAAGGTTTGCACTGTGCCTATAAGTAACATCTTGGAAAGGTGAATTGGTTTGCAATGGGAGATATCAAAAAGTCATTGCGACTTTGGGATATTTATCCATTTCTCAGGATTTCTTTTCTTCCTTTTAGATGCTTTGTCTTTTGGACTAGTTTTTATTAGCATAAATCTAAGAAAATGGTGAAAAATCAAAGTCCCATATCTTAATACACACAGTTCTAGAGGCTACCTTTGGAGACACCACATTCAGAACTAATTGGGCCACTAATGAAGAAAAATCTCATCCTCTAGTTCTGTATTTACAGAATGTAAATTGCATTGGCACTAGTAAGGTCTGAATGAAAGCTAAACCAGGCCTCAGGAATTCACTGTGCACTCCTAACATGATTTTCTTTTATGATATGCCTTGAAATATGTTCTTTTTGCTCAGTTAAAATGTTCAAGGCACCCCAGGTCTGGTGCAAAATAGAGAGAGAGAGAGAAAGAAAGAAAAAAAAGAAAAAAAAAAAAAAAGAAACCAAATCCCCAGGGCAGAGTTTCATTTAAATTCATACTGTAAACTCCTTGAATGCCAGTGTACACCGGCTGTGTCTGCCCATTTCCCTTGTGCTCAGATCATTTTTGCAGTCCCCTCCTGACATTTCTGGAATAGAATTGACATGTTTTTGTTCTGAATTGTGCAATGATTATCCATTTCAAACACATTTGGCAAAAGAACATGACCACCCTGTCTGTTCAAAGTCTACTACCCATCCAGAAAGAGCTAAAATGAATGACCCCTGATTCTTAGTGTAATAGCCCCTTGCTTTGTTGCTTGTGCTGGCATTTAGCCACCGTGTTTGGATGGCCATGGTCTTGACATGGGATTCCAGCAGAGGGAAAAAAATATTTGTTATCAAGTTTATTCTCAACATTGTGATGTACAAATTGCTAGAAATCATATTCCCCAATCCCTGATCGTCCATTTCCAGTACACTTGCAATTGGCCCATGATAAATGCTTCTCATATAGCTATTAATTTTCCTCTAAAATAAATTTATAACTCTGAGAAAATGAGTAAAAAAGCTGGAAACAGTATGAAAGATAAAAGCACTAATAAGGAGGAAAAGAGAGAAGAGAGAAAACAAGTGAGGAATAACTCACTGACTTCTTAAGGGCTTAATAATGCAGTTACAGTTGCGGTCTCCAATGCTCAATGCTGAGGAATGAAAATGTTGTAAAGCATTCATGATAGAGATACTTTTGCTCCCAGAAATGTAATAATGCAGCACAAAGATGGCTAATACAGGCAAACATCTTATGGCCTTCATCTCATATTTCTGAAGTACTATATGCCCCACAACTGAGGTCGGCAGAGATGCCTGCTTCTAAAGAAAATCTGAATAGTTGATCAGATATAGACGGAGAGAGCTAAGCACTCACTTTAGGAGCAAAATTAACTGCAGAAATTGGCTTTGGACTTGCAATATTTACTTTTTAAGTAGTGCTTACAGGAAGAAAAATCTACTTGTCTGAGGACCAGGTACTTTTATTTTCTCACATTTATCTTTTTAACTTGTACACTCAAATATTGAACACATTTATGCAGAGATAAAATGAACCAATTATTCTTACAGCCAGAAAGTGGGCTCAGGTAATTGCTTTTAAACTAGCGATTTTCTGCTTGAATGCATTCACCTKACTATTTTAGATATTAGGATGTATGAGGTAGACTATCCAGTTATGAGAACTCTACTTTCAAAACACGATATTCATTCACTCACTGGATTTTTTTAGATTAAGACATTCAGTGGAAGCTGCATTAAATCTGATATGCCTCAGTGTATTTTATATTTAAAAGATACTATTAATGGATCAGACTGTGCATAGACAGGATTAAAGCCTTCTACTGTRATGTAAATGCCAAGTTAAAGCCTAAGTATTAATCAGAAAGAAATGATGACTTGAAGCAGTGACATTTTCAGAGGAAACAATATATTCCGGCTCACCCCTTCCTCCACCCCCGTCCCCTCCCTGCCACGAAAAAAAAACATAGGTAAAGGAATAGTGTCAAGTCGGATCTCCCTCATTGGACAAGCTCTTTGAATCTCTGTTCCTCGCTGGAGTGCACTATTTTTATAGTATATAATTGATATATAATAGATATACTTATTGTATAACATAACATAACATAACATAACATAACATAACATAACATAACATAACATAACATAACATGGGAGCCTCTCCTGGCAGGTGATAAGGGGACAGTTATGTCCCCTTATTTTTTGTTTTGCATGAGAAATTGCCAAGTGGCTTGCAGTTTTGGGCAGCCATTACCAAATTAGAGACAAAGAACTATAGGCAACACTATGAGGTAAATGAAAATGGGACAAAAACACTTCGGTTTTAATGCTGACTCCACAAGTATTGCTGGAATCTTTTCATAAAGCAGTTGCACTTCATTTTCTGCTTTTGTACTTTGTCTCCACACATCCACAGCCAAATAATAGGTAGGCAAAAAAGGAGGCAAATGCCTTGGATGGTGTCTCTCCTCCCAGCTTGGCTTTCTCACTCACAAACTTGAAAGGAAATGAAAGAGGGAAGTAGGAATAACATGGAAGAACATAGCTTCTCACTCATTTGAGGAAGGGAATATTTTGTGCCCAGTATATGCCAATGCTTCATGCACAGCCAGCTGCTTGACTGAATTGTCTTGGAGGCTTTGCCTTGAGAACAAATGTTTAAACTTTCATTATTTTCTAAGCTCTGGATCCAGAATTATTTCATTTTAAAGCACAAAGGTCTCTTCCACGGGATCTTCCTCCATGAAGCATTGGCATATACTGCTTAAAGGTTAATTTTTAAAATAAAATTTTTAGTATGAATTCTGATGGATGCCATTTAATGCTGTGGTGGGTCAGCAAGTTTGGTGCTGAGCTGAGAGCCCCARGTAGCCAAGTGAACTTGCCCAGGCTGGGTGGCAGAGTGGGAGCATCTCACAGAAATATAATAATGGCATTAAAACCACATACTGCTGTAAGCGTAGAACCAGCAGCATGAAAATTAAAAAATATGGCTATTCTTTGGCATTCTGGGTGGTGCTAAGCGCTAGGGACTAGCCTGATTAAATTTCATACACATACAAAGCAGCTAAGAGGATTTAATTACATATAGTTTCTCTCCTATAATCCAAAAACTAGTAGAAATAGGCATCCCTCTAGAGTTTCATTTTCATGGTAATAAGTTGAATAAAGGCAATAAAGATATATAATTCAATGTAGGGCTTTTGAAGTCTGTGAATCCAATGTAATAGCTAAATATTCAGGGCCAGTGGGTAGAAATTGAGAAATGCTAAATGTTCTTTGAGGAATAAACACACTCCTAAAAAATGATGGGATAATAATGGCATACTCTAAAGAGGATTCTATAAATGGAAAGAATGAATCTATAACTAGACAAAATGGGTCTTGCTATGTGGTGCAAAAGAAAAAAAAATAAACTCCCATGAATCCAGATTGATCTGAGAGAAAGAGGTCACTAAGAAGGACTGTTAAGTGAGGTAAAATGAACAAACTTGGAGGACAAATTGAAGGAGGACTGTATACGTGTATGAAGAAGTATTGAACGATAAACAGGAAATAGCATTAATAGGAGACTGCTAAAGTGCATGGATTGATGTAGATTTTCTCACAGGGATTTGAAAATTTATTAATGAATACTGTCTAATTAACAGAGTCTAATTTTTAAGCAGTGTGAAATCAATTAGTACTTTTTCAAAAATGACAATTCTCATCCATTCGTTATACTTGATTTTAATTAGATATATASTGGAGGAACATGATTTAGACTGGATATGCCTGAGAGCTATGGTGCACAGACGGGAAAGTGTGATARCAACTGCCATCCATGCTAGATCTCAGAAAAAAAATATGCTTGGTTTGTCTRGCAGCAGAAAGTGGAAGATGCCTGGGGAAAGTGTAGCTGAAGTTCAGCCTGGTCTTTCTGTTCATATTTCTTTGTCATTTCCAGCTGTCATCAGGTTATATGTTTTCTGAGCCAGAAATTGCATCCATTTTGTCATTTTCTACAAGGCAGTGCTCCATGAATTTTGCAATTCTATTTTCAGATAGCTAATATGGTATTATCCTCTAAACATCTTGTGGCAGCAAATCCAACACTTTGATTAACTCATCTCTGTGTTTTGAACTTGGTCTCAGGTTATTTCATCGAGTGTTTCTCCCTGTCTGGATTGTGCGAGCCATAATATGATTGTTCCTTTTCTTTGCATTACCATTTAGGCCTTTATAGACTTCTATTTTACCTTCCACCTATTGTGTGTTCCCAGGGAAGAGTGGGGGGACTATTTAGTATATCCTCTTGTGGATTTCTCTTCCTCTGTTTTCTTTTTTTTTTTAACTTTCTCTGAACTACAGCCTTTCAGACTCAAATTCCAAGGCAATCTTTGAGATATAAGAACACCAGGGATTTTATGGGTTATGTAATGAGATTTCTGCTTTATTTCTGTTCCTTTCCTAACAATTTCTGCTGCAGTGATGATGTGGAGGGTCTTGTCTATCAAAATAATTCAGTTAATTATGTATTCTTTYGTATGAAGGGAAGGAAATGGCTGTGTTGTTATCACTGATTACCATTAAYGATTTTTCCTTTAGGAGAAAAACAAACAGTAATCAATGAAAATAAAAGAAATGAAATTTCTGGGACATACAGTTCATATTTTCTACTAAGTATATGCATAATATTGGGTTTCTTAATTGCTTCCATTTCTTCTGTCTCCATTTCTTTATTTAAGTATWTGTCTTCAGGACAGAGGCATTTCACTGATTTAGAGTCCTTGGAGTATATCATCATTTGGACATGTGAATGTCCATTTTGCTGGATAGGTACTAGAGGAAATGCATATTATTTTCATATATGATAAAATCCTTGTACTAAGACATAAAGAAGTAAAACTGAAAGAAGCAATATTATTAATGTTTATAAATTAAAAACATTAATTCTTGCAATACTAAGGCAGCAGGAATAGCTGCTTCATCATTGCTTCAGTATTCAGCTAAGTTCAAATGAGTGAGTTTCAGAACAGTGAGGTTCCACTGAAAATTAAAAATAAAAGGTCAGGCATTTGGTTAAGTGTCAGTAGTCCAGAAACAGTGGATCAATGCATTACTCCATTGATGCTCTCCGAAGTGACCCATTGATCTGGCACGACAGGAGTGAGAGAAGAACAGAGAACTTTTTTTTTCATGCCAGGAGTTGCTTCTTGTGGTATCTGTGGTATGGCTGATGTACCTGAACATTTCTAGACATTTTTGCCCATGTCTGGAAAAGATTCTGCAAACTTCATTTTTAACTGCTGAGACAGATTTGCCACAGAATAATGTGAGCTGATTGTTACAGCAAGGCCCTCCCTGCTCTACCCTTATGCCATAGCACAAGGAAATGGGTTACCTTGCACAAAGGATTATCAGGACTGGAGTGTTTTTGTGGCCTTTGTAGCCAGCCATGACTTYCCCGCAAATGGTGCAACACAGTATAAAAAGCTGCCCCATGCAGAAGAGCACCAATTTGAGATTTAAAAAATCAGACTGCCAATGTGAGCTTCCTGTTAGCTTCTCCTGTCATCCTCTGACCTATGTGAGCTACCATTTGGTCTTTTATTTTCAGAGGRAAAAAAAAAGTAAAAGTAAAGAAGCCAAAAAGGCAAGCAAACAAAACAAAAATGCAGTCTGAGCTAGTTCTGACTAAGAACAAATATAAATCTGTCCCAGAGAATGTTTAACAGGAGTTCAAAGTAAGATGTCTTTGATATCACAAGAAAATACTTGTTCTGTAGCTAATCCTACAAGGTCAACATCCAGGACTATTCAGAGTGCTACTAGCAGTGCTTTCTTAGCAGCTGTGCTATGTTTGCATCCTTCAGGAGCACGGGCTGGAGCACTCTGCATTCAGGGATGACTCTGCATCTTGCACAAAGCAGACATTATAGCTGCSTATACATTCTGATTAATTTCCATAGACACCACAATGTTTCTATATCTGGTAGCCTGAACAGTGGCTTTTTGATTGCATATGCCTCTCTTAGATACCTGAAGATTGCAATGATTTTCAGCAACTATTATATATGGTCTCATTACAACCTTATACACAGAGTAAGCCTGTGTATTGGAATTCCCTTGGGCTTCTATACAAATCGAAGCTATAGAGAAAAAAAGTAGAAAAATAGAAAGCTATTTCTATTTTATGACCCATACCCCAAAACATTAAAACAAATAAAGTTTGCTAGCAAAATGAYGGAAAAAAAACAGGTAATGCAAAACATACCAACAGTTATGAAACTTGGCTGTTATTGCATACATGAATTTGGGCATAATTCTGAATATTCTTGTAAGAAAACATACCTTTCTCCTCTCCTCTGCAGCTTCCAGCTTTTTCTGGATCTCCTCAAGAGAGAGTTCTTTCTTCTTTGGAGAGGCTAAAGTTCGTGGTGCTTCTGAGACCGGAGATGGTGGCTTTAGGATCAGCTCAAAGGCCTGGCCGGAGGCACGTTTGTTGATCTGTTTAACTTCCATGTCTGCATAGGAAGGTGAGAAATGGTAAGCTCTTTCATACTGCACTGATATCGAGGAGAGAAGCAGCACAGATAGTAGTTTAGGATCAGAGGTGCACACAAAATATTTAGCATCTTTGCCTTTGCCAGTTTAAATGAAATGGCAGATTATGGGCTGAAAACAGTCCTCGGGAGAGGAACATTCCATTTGATCTGTTATAGTTTACTTTTATCTTCTAAAGATAAAAAATTACAGTAGTTTTGGAAATTTACTGGGGCTCTGTGTCATTCCAACCCTCTGAAATAAATGACTAAACTGGTTAATGCTTTAAGCATGCTTTTATATTTTCTTGTTTTCTTCAAGCATTACATTAGCTGTGAAGATCTCAAATGGAATGCATTTCCCTGGGTACTAAGAAAAGTACAGGTCAGCATTAGAGGGCTTGCTACAGCAGTTTAGTTAGTAGGCATCAGCAACAAATATCTAGCAACAGGAGTAATACTCAGTCAATAGAAACTAATAGTCAAAACCAGCAAATAACTGTTAAATCAGCAAAATATAAGTAGACTAACATTAGATACCGGGAGAGTGAACTGAGTCATTTCCCAGGATGAGCACATTATCTGACATGAAAGGTGATTTCCAATGGAAGTTACTCACCATCATACTTATAGATGTTCATGTTGCGAGGTTCAGGGTAAAAACAAGAGCAGATCAGAGAGAGCATGGACAGCTCCTTCATCTTTTCCTTGTAAGCTGAAAAAAATACACCTTGTTAGCACACTTCACTTTTCCAGTTCTTAGTGAACATCTAACTGAGATGACTGGCTAGTGACCAGCAAATTTGCTTTATCATCCACCCATTAGGTTTCTCTAGGATGTTTTCTTTCCATTAGTATTTCTTCTAAACACRGAGCCTTTATCACTAGACAAATATGATATGCTCAATACTGCTGAGACTGCTTCTTGTCTCTCACATGACTTCAGCCTCGACTCTAACATACACAATCCCTTTCAGTTTATGGAAAGTGAGAAAGTGAGTTTTCTACCAGGAAATGTGTTTGATATTGGAATAGTGCCATGACCTCACTGTGTCTTGGCAGGTGGAAACAAACGAAGCTCTTTTATAAATTCTACGATATATCCAAGTACAATATAGAAAAGCTCCAAAACTATGTGCTGCAGCACAGGCAGATCCTGAAAACATTATCTTTTACAAATGAAAATGTCATCCAGACAATTAACAATAAAACTAGATATATAGATAAATTTATAAAATTCTTAGCATGAGAGTATAAGAGTACATATAATTATTTGGGACAGAAAAAGCTTTTCTTTCTGCACATACTGACCAAAACAATTTACTTCCATATTCATTTGTAGTTACTTAATCTGATACAATAAATACCCTTAAGATTTACCTTTACTATCAGTGCATATTCCAATAATAGCTACAGAATGCTATCGTAGACTGAGGAGTATGTCTAGAAATGGCTATACCAATACTCAACCATTATATAACGCTTTGCATTCACTCTTAACAGTTACTATAATCCCTGCTTGTAACGAGGAAAAACAGAAAGATGTTTGGTAGGCCAGTGTCAGATCCCAGACTAAAACTAGCTTTCTAGAATCCTAGTGCAATACTGTAGCCACTGACCACATTTATAAACCATATGTATATGGGACTGCTCCAGAAACCATCCTGACACACACAGATCCCTGCTACTCCTGAATGTGCAGCTACAGAGGAAGATAAAGGTTGCTGCTAGCATGTGAAAACGTCTTAAAATATAATGGTGKCCGAAAGCATTATAATTAATAGACTGGACCAAATTAATCCTTGRCATTACTGAAATCAGGACATCCCTTGATCTTCAAGATTCTTATGAAATTGCCATTTAGCCTTTGAAAGCTGTTAGGTGGTGTTCAAGGTCATAGTACTTGAGCGATTCTTGAGTAATACATAAATACAGGATTAGATTTCTGTTAGCGGATGAGCTACTAATGAAGCTTTGGAAGGAGGGGAGATCTTAATGATGGAACACTAGATAATCCACCCAAAAGACAGTTTTGCACAAACCATTGGCAGAAGCCAAGATCAAGACCGTGTTCAGTAAACTGAGGTTGTCATGGACACTTGGAGTAACAGGTGCTTCCTTTGATACTTCAGCATAAACCTGCTCTGAACACTCAAAAAACCTCTGGAGAGAAAAGTGACATCAACTTGATGCCTGTTAATAGTTAAACATATTAGTGTCAAGTAAAGCATAATCTAAGGTTTGCAGAAAAAAAATCTGATACCCATTCAGATAATTTCAGATATACTTATCAGAAATGTGCCAATCACTTCCATCTTCCTGTCAATGACATTTATAAGAGCATTTATTCATGTCCCATGAAATACCCAGTGGATTCACTCCTCAGTGAATAGAATCCTTTGAGAAATTAGAATGGTTAAGGAAGCATCCCCTGCTCTAAAACTGCCAGACAAAGTGGTTCATTTAGACCCTCATCCAACAAAGCATTTAACGGGATGCTCAGTTCCAAGCACCAGTCACAGCTGTGTAGTTGTCCTTCGAGGAGGGCTTCTCCAGCCAGTTGCCCACAGCACCAAACTGCACCGTGTTCCAGCCATCTGGGTGGTGGGCACACGTGGGACCTTGTGGCTTTGTGCACTACAGCAGAGCCTTAGGCCTTTATCCAGAAGGCACTTGGAGCTGCAGTTCCCAGGAAGGCTGCTGAACATACAGAAAGCAGACTTGTGGTTGCCTGTTAGGGGCAAGGACATTGGTGTCACAAGCTAAGAGATCAACGTTCTTGAAAGCTTGAATTATTGTCATAAAATAACCTGGAGGTATCTTTATAGAAAGACTTGTAAAGAGATGCCCTAGGAATCCTGCTTTTTGGGGCCTTTGGTATTATGTTTTATTTTTGCTTGACATTGAATATTTCTTGTTTTTTAACAGTATCTAAAACAATTAGAGAAAGATGTTTTTTTCCCAGCTTGTCCTCTGCAAAACATGGCTTGAGAAAGATAGGAGTGTGCTCTGCTCTCTCCTGTCAGTGTGAGAGCTGCTCTGACAGCACAATGGCTCTCCTATTTCCTTCTGGCCACTGCCAGAATTAGGGTGAAAGCACTTTCCATGCTTTACAAGCATGACATTTTCTTTTTCCACGGTATTGATTTAGTCACTATTTGCCCTAGAAAGTCCTTYGGCCATAGTTAAAATTCGGCGTGGCTGCCCAGAGCACGTTGTGGGAGCTGCTGCAGCCCTGGAAACGAAGCAGCATGTGGATAACGCTGCCAAGAGCAGGGAAGGATTCCTACTCGGCCTCGGGCAGCCGTCACGACGACATGTACCGCGTTGCATGGCTGCAGTGCGGATAACACCACGCTGCCTTTTGGCGGATTAAGGGTTGAGGGCCTCAAGGGAATTAAGACCTGCAGACTTCCTCGGGTGTCCAGCTCCTTCTTGGATTGCTGTACACAGAAATGGAGCAGTGCTTTTTGCCAAGACACAAACAATATTTGAGCAGTCTTGTTAGAGGCACTGGCTGGTGCCCAGTAGTTCACAGCTGAACAGGGAGCTGAATCGGAGACCTAAGGAGCGAGAGCTGCAACCATGCAAGCATGTTTCCTTAGAGAGCAAATATTTCCAGTCCCATTCACTCTTAGGCCACACGACCAGCTGCATTACTTCTATGCAACATGCACAGGATCCCAGTGTGTAACTGAAATAAGCACAAAAATCATGTCTCTTACAGAGGAGCTTTTAAAAATTGATAAAGAAAATCAGTAATTGCAACAAAATTTATTTCCCAAGTGTGTTGGGGAATGGCTTGCTCCTTGTGCAGTCATGCACAGGTACATATCACTACATTAACTTTGCAAGTTAAATGAAGGAAAGAAAATGATGTTAACGAAGGAAAGAAAATCGTAATAATACAAAAGCTTTGATAGACAAATTACCAGGAAAGAACAATGTTGACAAAAGACTGCAAGACAATCTTCTTAGTCATATATAACAAGATTTAAGTGTTGAGATGCATTAAAAGCTTGAAAGGCAGACAGAAAAAAAACACAGAATTTTGTTAAAACTAAAAATGATTTTAATATTGGCAATTCTTGCAGTTCTGCTGTGAATATACTGGTATTTACAGATCTTAAGTTTTGTCATTTTGTGAAATGTTATCTAAAAGCTTTGATAACCTCAGTGAAATAGAATGGTCAGAATGATCTGAAACTCATAAATGCACGAGTGTTTCTAAATGAGACCCAAAAGCATCTCCTTAATATTATGGCTTTAAGMTAATCTCACTGCTTCCTGAAAATTATGTCACTGTTTTTAATAGTCATGTTTAGATACTCTGAAGCCCCTCCTTACTTTGGATGGGCATTCCCATGCTCTTTCTTTGTGTACTCTGCTTCCTGATCCAGAGAAGATCTGGAGACTTTCAAGATGCTACAAATCTGCATTAACAAGCAGGGAGGCACAGCAGAATAGGATTAAAATTAAAGTCAGAAACCAGTTATTTGCTGTTGGCAAAAATACAGAGATCAGGGAAAACACTAGTATAACCACCCTGTCTGCTCTCATATGTTATAAAATAGCTATAGGGATTTTTTTACAGAATACAGTGTAACATGAAAATTTGTCCTGACTACAGTGCAATTTGGGTCACATTTTGTTCCTTGGCTAAACACAGTTAGGACAGATTGCTGTGTCACAGCAGAGATCATTATTCATAACCAAATCTATTTTTAGCACACAAAAGCAGAGAAATAAGCATAACTATTACTTATAATTAACATCTGATGAATGCAAATCTGTTGATTCCTTCTGCCTTATTAAATCCAGGCCACAAATAATAAAATGTTATTGATTTGTGACATTTCAAGTCCTAGCCAACTAACCACTTGAGGTTTTTCTCATCTATAGGAGAAACAGAAACCATCACAGAGAACAGAGAATAGAGAACAGAGCCCAGCTCAACAATCCCTGTTAGGCATCCATGAAAGAGTCAGCTTTCCAAGATAAATTCTAGTTACTGAACTGAAATCCTACTTTTTTTTTCTTTCTTTTTTTTTTTTTTTTATTTGTAAAATACTGGCAGAATAGGAAATAAGATTAGATGAAGCATGAAATGAAAGGTACAGAAGATCTATTACAGCTGTCTTTTACATCGATTTCTCAGGGATGTTACTGACAAAGTGATTTGTTTCAAATATCACTTGGTTAATGCTCCCTTTGAAGTGCTAGAGATTTTGTTTTGTAAATGAAATGCTTTTAGACATGAAAAGCTATGTTATTTTCTGAAGACCAAAGCACATAATCTGTTGGCGAGTAATTTTGGCCAGTAATTTTCAAAATTGGTTAATTCATTTTGATAATGTGCTGCTTTCTTTTCTATCATACAGGCATTATATGAGCATAGCTGTTATTGATTCTTAATAGAAGTAATCCAGCTTAGTCCTATAATAAGATTGATCTGGTCTGCATTCAATTCACATTTTGGTGTTGACCCTGTCTTTTAGATACAATTCAGATTAATTTCCACTGATTTTTAAAAGGATACTAATTTTTTTTTGATCTTTTTAAAAAACTGCCCTGTTGGTGAATCTTTCTGAGAGCACAAGAAACTAAATTATGGTTTCTAGTTTCACACTATGWATACTGGGAATGACAGAAAAGGAAGGCTATGGCCACAAGTAGAATGAGAAGGGGAAGACAAATACTTATTTCCAGCAATAAGATTCCTGTGTATCTTCCCTGTAKTTGCCTGAATATTTGAAGGAAACTGTATGATGCATGTTGCTAAGGTGGTGAACTCATGCTGTGTGGGATTGGGGGAAGCAAAACCCAAGAGGGGCAAGAGGAACAGGTTCTACGTATCATTTAACTTTTTAGGCACTACACATCATTTAACATTAGGCACCTGCCTTAGATACATGAGACTGAGAGCCTCTCAAATTAATACTGGTCATCTAGAATGTAAGACAGCTAGTTTTTAGCTGTCATTTTTCTTGGCTTTCTTTTCAGTCCATGGAGCCAGAAGCGCCTCCAGGAAGTGACTGGTTCCACTCCAATATAGATGTCAGAGATAAATGAAGCAGGTTGTATGAAGGGCACTGCATCCCCTGACATTATCAGAAAACCTATGGAAGTTTACAGGCTTATGGAATGGAGGCAACTAAAGGAAGTGGAAGCAAAAGTCCCTGCTGCAAGTACCTGCTATCCATCATTTGCTCTCAGCCATGACTAATGTTTCATTCAGTTCGTTCATATAGATGGAGCTTATTTTGTGACTGTCTCTCTGAATGGCAAATGCTGTTCCACAAAGTATTCTGCACGAGCAGATTGATCTTTCAGCCACATGTAGGCATGTACTTCTCTGGCTTCCCCAACAAAAATCAGGTATTAATGGCCCATGGACTCAAAGTGAGGGCAGTTAGAGACAAGCTGGCCAGATCTGCCTCCTTAATGGCTTAGAGCACTCACATATAGTGCTATTCTGTAATAAACGGCTCTTTAAAATTGCACTAATCCTATATTGCAAAGCATTTTAATAGAGGTAAGAGAACAGTATTTGGTTCTCCTCGGGTCTCCAATTTTGTGTTATTTCTGCCTCTGCAACATAAAAAAGAAGGTTTGATAAAAAGGAAACAAGACAGAGATCAAGGAAAAGAAGCTGTGAAACATTTTCTAATTTAATTCCAGAAAAGGAGAAAGAAAGAAACTGGATAGATCTAATCTGCTTTTGTGGCAATTCAGAGTTTTGAAGAGGAGCTGAGGCATTTTTTTCTGTAACCTTCATGGCTGCTCTGAGATCAGCAAGGATATTTCAGTTTCAACAGAAATATTGATGATTTAACTCTCTGCAAAGAGARCCTTCTAAAAACTTTCACTAATGTTATTCATAAAAATATAGTCTGGCACGGAAAAGTGTATTCTTTTTAGGATAAGTGCAGGACACAAGGAATGATGCAGGTGTTAGAGCTGGACCTCCAACTTCCTATTAAGACCRTGTTGGATTGTACCAGACTATTAATTTAGCCCTGCATGCTGCTGCTACAGCATCCTTCAGGCAACAGCACAGAATCTGGCTGGAAGAAATGAAATCAGATACTTCCTTAGGTAAAGAGTGCCCAATAATCATCTTCTTACATTTGTTGGTGTATAGATCTGCACATTGTCCATTTGCAGATTGGAGAATGGCACAAGTCTGACTGAAACTTGCCCCCAGATTTTCAGCTTAATCACTGATTATTGCTATGTGTATTTGGACTAAAATATCATGCTTCATATGGTATTTCTGGGGTTTGTACTTAGTGTGTGTTTGGATATAAACATCTTTGCTTTATTTTCTGAAGTTTGAATGATGATGCTATGGAAGATGCTCAGTTACCATTTTATATTATTTCAATCAATATTATTTTGACTGATGATTCTATTAAGAAATTCGTTTATTCAACCTTGATTGTTACAGCAA
Organism: Nothoprocta perdicaria; assembly: GCF_003342845.1. Classification (NCBI taxonomy): domain Eukaryota; kingdom Metazoa; phylum Chordata; class Aves; order Tinamiformes; family Tinamidae; genus Nothoprocta; species Nothoprocta perdicaria. The sequence goes on along the minus strand of NW_020455866.1, from coordinate 1,009,259 downwards.
TTTGTAACACAATATAATGAGAAACTTGCTGGGCTAATGCAACATAATGTCAAAATTAAATTTTAATGGAAGGGTTTTTTAGGATCTGGAAAAAATATCTTTCCATGGTTATTCAACATGAACAGTGATACCARTGCCTTTTACTGGTTATCATTAAATGGTCTAAGGCCACCTTATACTGTCTAAATCTATTTACACGTATGAGAGCATACACATTTTTTMCTCTGTGTAAGAAATGTGGCAATGAGCTTTTTGAGAGCCTAATGGTGCACTCAGGGCCCTCGTTGGGCCTCATGGACCCATGGCATTCTGGTGCACTCAGGGCCTCAYGTTACATGCTGGTGGAAACTTGGAAAGAAGAGAGAACAAGACAAGTAAGACAAGCAAGACCACACACTATTTGAGCTCTTCTGATCCATTTCTTTGTGGACATACTGTATCAACCAGCATGAGGAAGTCTTGGTAGCTGAACTGCAGTAGTTGAATCTTTGTTGTGGGGAACAAAATGGAGCTTAATGCAAATATAGAGGTCTGTGGGTTTCATGTACTACTAAAATTGTGAGGATTAATAGTGAGGAATTAACTTAAAGGCTCTATTTCTCCTAAGACAGCTTTATTTTCTGCCTACTAGAGGAAAGCAACTGTTTAGCATAATTATTTTTTATAATTCTACTCCTGATATTTGGATGATTTGGCTGGGTGCTGACACTTAATATGCTGATGCTATGCCTACCTTCCCAAGAGGCCACAACACCCATTGAGTCTTGCACAGAAACACTATATTGCCTGAATGAGAAACTTGTGCAAGCTGCATAAGGACACCAATATGTCACATCTCATCAATATATTCCCATGCAACAATCAAAAAAGTCATTCTGCCACCTATAATCTTCTCTGCACTCTGAAAGCACAGACAGCTTTTTTTTCTTTTTTTTTTTTTGAGTTATGGGATGATGTGTACTGAGGAGATGTTCCTGTATCAGATCTGAGCAAAAAAAGAAAAGGGAATAGGTATTGGCAGCTGCAATAGGAGAAAATAACCTTTACTTGGCTCAAATTATCTGCTTGAGAGCTCTTGGTTTTATTATGGAAATGAATACTGGGAAAACAGTCTCTTTTGATTGACAGCATAGTGATCTTAGTTCTCTCAGATATTATAGCAAACCTCTCACTTTTACTTTTTGTCTATGAATGCTCCTAATGCTTATTGTAACATGTGCATCAGGATTATCCTATCATTAGATTTCCTGTTCTCAGGAAAAATCCCTATCCCTAGCAGCTATCACTAGGAGTTCTGTGTTGATGATTTAAGGATCAAAATCTTAAGCTCTGGAACTTTTCAGTAGGAGGATTTGCATTTCATGATTTAATACTCACCGTCTGTAGTGTATTTCCTTCATATCATATGTCTGAATGGTTCTCACATAGGCAAATTCTTTTATCAGCACACATAGCCCTTATAATCTTTCTCTTCTGGGACAGATTACGTATAAAGTGGCTTAAAAAGATGGATATTTCACTCCAATATTTTCTCTAAAATGACTTTAAGATCATTCATGGTAGAGCAGCCCTGAACCAGGGCCTCAGACTCCATATAGGAAAAAAAAAGCAATATTTTAAGAAATGCTAATGTTCATGCATGAAAACAGAAGACTTCTTGGAGACTTGTTGCAGCTCACATATCAACCCTGCTTTACAAAGGCTGTGCATTACAGGTTATCCTGTCTCAAAATTTTCTAAGACTAGGACTATCTCCTGTACTAATTGCCTAAAGAGCAGCTAAGAAGACTTCAGGACTTCCCAGCAGCAGAAGAAATCCCAAGATTATGACTTTTTTCCTCTCAGAMGTGGCTGTGTGTAGTCTAGGAGTCACCAGTGCATACTACCTCCTGGGTGCAAAGCCATGGTGCTTCATCTTGGGTACACAGCAGTGCCTGGAGCACCAATGACTTCTAAGGGAGGTGGTACTTCTTTGATACCTGTACAAGCAACCAAGTGAGGTGTGGTATGGCCTAAGATGGAATTTAAAATAACATGAAGCAAGTTGTGGTATTTGAACACGGCCCTGTACCCTGACAGCCTTGCCATGGAGATATGAGTCACCACACAAGCCCTGTTGCCCAGGATTTTCTGCTCCCTGGGGATGCAGAGGGAAGTGCAATTTTCAGCCCTTGTATTGACTGTGCTGGCTTCCCCTGGAGCACCCAGCAGTCAGAGGCAAGGCTGTTGGAGCCGACTGCCATCYCCCAGTGCGTTCTTAAGGTCATCTCATTATTGTAGGGCAGTAGCATACCGAGACCCAGCTGAGATCTGTGCTAAATACTGTACAAGCGCATCAGATGAGAGCATCTTGTGCCAAAGAGCTCCTTGTGTAAGCGAAAAGTTCCACAAAGGAATACTGGGGCTGGAATGACACAGAGAGGAGGAAAAAAAATCAYTCTAGGTCACAGACACAATCTGTAGGAAAGTGTCATGAAGCATCTAGGTTTCCTAACTCYGGTATCCTGTATTTCCATTAGACCAGACTATCTCTTTGAGAATGGGGCAGACAATATATGTGATAACTGAAAAAACATCCCATGGAGTGACGACACACATTTCAAAATCAGAAAATGGACGGTAATTTTTTAGATAAGAAGCCTAKTATGATCAAACTATATTTTCCAAGGCATTCATATTCTGTTGTAGTGTGGTAAGACCGTGCTACTAGAACAGGATGAGACAAAGTCAGTTGTCAGCATTTCTTTTACTTGATTTTATTTATTTATTTATTTATTATGTTTTGTATTGTAATCACAGTCATGTCTATTTGGAACAGTTTATATATCTATTYATCTATATATAATATATAATGATCTCTTCAGAGATTTCCACTGACTTAATTTGTATCACTCCAAACCCATTATGCAGTTTTGACACAAACTCTACCTGATCTTGCATCATCTGGTCTTGCATCATCCAGTGGCTTTGGATGTCATTTTATTCTGTGCTGGTTGTGCCATACTGTGCCTAAAGAGTAATGAATGGCATAACCCMGGCATGTTGTAGTCTCATAATTTACATAAGATTCTGTTATTGCTTTATTTCATTTTGGCRCAACAGATTCTTTCTGAACTTTAATGATATTTCAAATATGTTATGACACCCTTAAAAAAGAATAGACTGYTTTTTGAGGTAAAGTAATGTACTTTAGTCAGCTGAGCAGACCTGTATTTTGTGGTTTCCATTAACAGAGTGTGGTCTAGAAAATCTGGACTAGATCTCCAGAGGTTCCAAGCAAACTCAACAGTTTTGTTATTTTGTGGTCCTTGCCATTTTGCTGAGATCAGATATTCATGTTTTTAATAGATCTTTGGACATAAGTCACGTATAAAATGTGAAGTATTTTAGAATGCAGTAGTGGTGGTTACCACAACTCTCATTAATACATGTAYTGTGTTACTCCAGTACTAGGTATGGCATCCATGGTCACATACTCTAGATTTTCTTCCAAGAATTTACAAAATGTGTTTTGAAGTGATGAAGCCCAAAGCACTATTTAGTCATAACTGAAGGCCATAAAATAAGCTATAAGTTGAATTGCAAGGTATATATGTTTGTTTAGGCAAAGATAATTTAGAGGGCAATGAGCTTTTTTTTTTTTTTTTTTTTAATTTAGAGGGCAATGAGCTTTTTTTTTTTTTTTTTTAATGTGTTTATAACATACAGGATAGATGAAATTAGGATTTACAGTAGTATTGGGTTCTTGGTCTTTATATTCTAGCAATCAAACATGTTCCTTGCTGAATTATTTCCGTGAGTGCAGTAATTTAGAGTGTCTTAAAGAAACAAAGCATTTGTATACATATGTTTGTATATATGCATGTTATATATTTATATACGCATATATCTATATAAATCTATTTATGTAGCACAAATTTGGTGGTTCATTCAGAACAATCTACATTATTTAATATACTTAACCCWAAGTTAAATATATGTAACTGCATCTTTGTGCTACACAGTTACTATCACAAGCTGCCACGACTACTGACTAAATGTCAAAATACAAAAGGCAATGAGACAGTCTTTAAAAATCCAATTTTCTTCTGTGTTTTGAATAGAATTTTAATTTTGTGAGACTTTTTAAATGAAAGATGTCTCATCGGTTTGAATAAAGGCATTAGTTTGCCTTTKGGATACAATTCCAAATGGCATCTGTAAATGGAATATTTAAAAATGAAGGGTTCCTATTCTAGCAATGACATATTGATTATAGCTATGTTAAATAACAATAGTATTTTAAATATGAATGCTAGAACAAAGAAAGTTCTCAGCAGGTGACTTCTAAGTCTATATTTAAATTTGTTTGATATTAGAGTTTGTCTGTCAATATAATTCTTAACTGGGGAGCTATTTCCTCTAAACCCAAACAGGTGGGATAATGAATGCTCTGTTGCAGATGCCCCAATATTCTGATTTAGATGTGCTTTATACCATATGGCCTGATTTGCTTTCTTTGTAGTAGCAGATGTACAAATTTAAATGTGGGCTYTTTTCAGACTTCAGGGTCTCCATAACTGTGTGTGTAGGACCAAGGGATTTCATGTTTTTAATTACAAGATGTTACAAGGGACTGAATTTCTGGGCTTAGACAGATTTAGATTCTGGTTTAAGGAAGTCTACGTAGGAAGCTTATCAAGGRTGTGCTTAGCTTTGGAGGAATCTTTTATTCTCCATGTAATCTCTGGAGATTTTGAACAATTTTGAAAGCTCTGCACAGAGTAAGCAAAAATGACAGCAACTCCTAGGTCAACCATATGGATACAATGCAAATTCTGTAAAACTGATCTTTTATTGTGGCAATATATCATAATAAGTGGGCAGAAAACTTACTAGGAAAAGCATCTTTTGGTGCTTCATCAAACAGGTATAGGAGCTACTCTAGATATTTCAATGTATTCACAGTGAAAATTATCACAGCATTTAAGGAATTAGAGCATATGGATATTCATGTGCCTGGTTTTATCAGAATTTGGCACATTTGAAAATATTTATTTAGATTCAGCTTGAGAACAAAGAACAAATCCAATATTTGAGAAATGTATTTGATTGAGTTGGACAAATTTTAATAAAGCTGATTTGGATAGTGACAGCAGCCAATACAGTGACTTCTCTAGAGTGATAGATCGAATATTCAACAACCTTGACTCCTGCTATGTGAGCAGTATTTTCTTATTTGTCACATCTTTTCTTATCCTGAGAAAAAATGCATGCAGTTCATGTGTGCTACAGTCAAGTTTTTCAGCTTGAGCACCCACTGAGCTGTGGCCATTAACTGGTGACCATTTAGAAGCCCATCYAGATGATGTGGTCCATGTTCTGCAGCATTCTATCATTATGAACTTATCTGGACTCATACTAAAATTAACTGAAATAATTTGATTTTTTTTCTTAGTGCTGAAGTTATTTGATTTATATTATGTTTTACTAGCAATTAGATTATTGTTGGATGAAATTCAAGCCCTGCTGTAAGTCAGCTGAAAAGTTCCTTTGGGTTTTGATGCATATTACATTTGACACAAGATACTTTCCAAGTTTAAATTTTGGAGATATTCTAACATGTATGCCATCCTATGACTTACAGATTTTTCTGTATCATTTTTAACTACAAGATCCATATAGTTATTACTAATTATCTGGTTTATGCTTCTATTATTGTATCCTGCCATGCCTTTATGCATATATTCAACTATTAGATTACCTCTATTAAGGAAATAATGAAACTATTCAACAGCGTATTGCTAGAATTTATCACAGCTAGGCACAGATTATAAATATTATTGAGTATTTTAATCAGAAGATATGTAAAATGAATGAGAAAAAGAAAAGGAAAAATAAAGAACGACAACCTCTTTGGAACCTTGCTGGTTGTGCACACGAATTGGCTTATTATTCAGAATTGATTAAATTGGCTGAAGGAGAGCAATTGCTCGTGAGATATTCTTATTACAACTGAAAAAAAAAAATAGAACAAGGATCATGGATTAGAGGAAACCACCTATGCTTTAAGTAGCTTTGCTCAGATATGCCTAACAGAAAGATATTAATTTTTGAATATATAAAATAAATGCATAAATATTGACTTCTAATAAAGTGACTGTTTCTCAAAAAGGAGAATCATCCACTTTTTTTTCTTGCTTTATTTCTCTCCTTCTTCTTCTTTTATACTATTTTTTTAGTTCAGTAATTGTTATCCTGATTTGAAATATTACTGCAGAAATAGATTTCTAGAGTTTGTTCATTCATTCAGTCGATCAGTCAGTCAAGCAGTCAGTCTGTGTGTCTATCTATAATTTTTCTATCTCTGTGTCTATCTACACAGCTATCTATTTTTCTGCACTACTGGCCAACACTTACACAGAAGAGTATCTTGATGAATTCAGAGACACTGCTCTGCTGCTTAAATAACCACATCAGAACCTGATCTCTGCAGATTTGTTAGTCTTAGCTCATTTCAGTGGGGCTCTGGTGTGAAGATGCTTGGCTCACTTGGAATAATAATAAAAAAATCTTCATTTGCAATGATGAGATTTTCAGAACACTGAATTTCAGCATATCCCAGCATCAAAGTCTGCCATTAGAAGTAGAAAAGAACATTTTCAGCTTGTCCTTTACAATAGCTTTATCAAATATTCACTATTGGTTTTGATATCACATTTTATAATATCACATTGTATAATATCACATTTTATAATGTGATAGTACTGAAATTAGGAGGACCTGGTAATATCAAAATGTCAACTTATAACAGCCTGTTCTTTCTTTTTTTTTCTTTTGTTGTATAATAAAATTCTTATTTATTGGTATAAAAATGTCCCCTTTCCTGAATAATCAAATTCTCCATTAGTATAGATGGATTTCATAAATTTTGTCAAAATAATATAAGAGTTGTTTCCTTCCTAGGTTGTTGCTTTGGGAAATATAAAGAATAAAACATTGGTTCAGCAGACACAAGTCAGCTTGGGTCTGTTACTATAGACTTGCACTAGTTTAGGATTCAGTTTTAGTTAGTATTCCTGACCTTCACACATTTTAGCCCCTCAAATATGTSCTTGCAAACCACATGGTGAGCCACTGCTATTTCCTTCTGCCATTACCTGGAAAAAAAATAGGAGTCTTCCTTCCTCTGGATATCAATTGGTTAAATTACAAATATTGGGCCTGGTTGGAGAGCTGCCTTGGGATGAAATTTGGGGAAACTCTTATCAAAACCTGTTTCATTGCTCCTGGGAAGATGACAAGGGTGAAATATATGCACATAGTAAACTAAACAAATCCTTACTGGATSTCTTTGAAAGGCTGTAGCTCATTGACGCAGAATATTATTCCTCCTTTGAAAAATCTGCCCAGGCCTGGCCAGGGGATATGTCATGGAAAGATCTGATTTCACAGATTTCAGTCTACACCCATAACTAGAGTTTGACAGATTTTCTGAGGACAGTTTGCACAGGACATGAACAGCTCCTTGTGGACGGAGAGCGATATTTTGACCACTTCTCCTCATAGTTATTGTGGGCCATAAGAGTGATAGTTCCTCTCASTTCCTCAGTTCCTCTCTTTTTGCCCACCAGAAAGTGGATTATTGCAGGGAAATGGCTGTGTGAAAGACCAAGCACTGAACCTGGATGGTGCAAAAAAAATGGATAAAAATTAGCTAAAAGTAGATTTTAAAAGCTAAAAGCAGAATTTAAAAAAATAGGAAAAAATATTTAAGCCTATCGGGGAATGGAGTGTTTCACATTGGATCAAGATTGAGGTTGGCACTGTGGTTGACAGAATAAATAGATTGGGGTTAGAAAACAAAGAAAAGGATACCAAGAAAATAGAATGGAATTTGAAACTAGCATCTGTGGTGTCCAGCAGAAYGGAAATTATCATTTGGATGATTTGGTTGATTGCAATTTTTGATGATGATTAGGTTGTTCGGAAGATAGGTCCAAGCTGACAAAGACTGAAATCTTCCTGATCGCTAGTTTAGATCTTCTTCTAAAGTACAAATGGCATTAAAAGAATAAAAATATTAGAACRGCAATTCAAAATCCAACTGAGGGCCATACTGGTATCATGTTTATAAGATATTGTTTTTAATTATTTTAATATAGAAAATTATATCTACTACCTTAAAATGTATTAAATATTATTTTTTAAACTTAGTACTGTCAGATATTTCTATTTGCTTCTTAATGTACCTTGAGTTTTCTACCAGAGTTCGGTATTTATTCTTACTGCTGCTAATTTTACCCTTCTTGACAGTAACATTTATATCTTTTGTGTAAGAGAGAGCAGGGTACCAGGAGAGCCAGAACAGCAGAACAGCATTGGCAAGATATGCAGAGCTGTACCTCTATCGTATTTAAACTTCACTGTTTGTTTTTCTGGCCTCCCACGACTMGAAGGGGGAACTCTTTCTACTATTAATCTGGTGCAGTATGGTCATCTAAGATCTTCGCCTTCTTTTACTAATGTTTCAACACAAGAAAAGAGAATATACTTCAACAGGGAATAACTGCATAATAATAAGGACCCGAGTAATTACAGGCTGGTGAGCCTCACCTCCATCCCTGGGAAAGTGATGGAGCAGCTCATCCTGGCTGCTCTCTCCAGACACATGGAGCAGAAGAAGGTGCTCAGGAGTARSCAGCATGGATTYAYCRAGGGGAAATCCTGCTTGACTAACCTGATCACCTTCTACGAAGGAATATCTAGCTGGATAGATGAGGGCAGAGCGGT
>NW_020455866.1:991869-999403 GCF_003342845.1 Nothoprocta perdicaria | reverse complement strand
TGCGTGTGCAGGGGGGTTGGACTCGATGACCTCTGAGGTCCCTTCCAACCTTGGGCATTCTATGATTTTATTTTAAGAAGTCATTAATATTTTACTTGCAAAATAATCATATTTAGAGGCAGAAATTTCTTTCCCCAGCAACATTTTACGTGCTTTGAGAAGACATATTTTATTGATAAATATTAAAGTTTCTTTTTAAACTTTAATGAGTCTGAGCTTCCTTCCCGTTTGCAATATATAATTTTGAAAATCATAGGCTACTATATTGGCAGCACCAAAAATATCTAGATAAAAATATATAGAAAATATCTATCTATCCATCTATATAAATATACATATAAAAATATATAGAAATAGTCCTTTGTATTAATCTACATAATAAATTGAATAAATGCCAGTACCTGAAGACACGGACAGTGTATTGAAATGACTATAAACATGACTGTTGAGTAATGTAAGAAAAAGATGTATCACAATAGCTAAACATGATCTTTAATAAAGGTTAATAAAATGGGTTAGGAAGTTAATTTCACTTCAACAAAATTTTGTTCACGAATGATAGAGTCTGATTCACGCATTCTATCTTAATTTAGAAGATTTCCCTGGAGGATGAACAAGCTTCTTGCAACTCCATTCAGATAACTGGAGGTCTTGCAGAATTAAAATACTAATAAAGCAGCAATTGTAATTTGTGCTACATTTTTGTACACAAAGCATAGCATTTTTTTGGTGAATTTTTGATGTTACTATGGTCTCTACTGCCTTTTGAAATGAAAAAAAATATGGAAAACAATATTAATATTACCTCAATAATAATCTTAGGTACTTCAGGGACTCTTACTAGCAAATGCTAATGAATTTAGCAGGAGACATCTCAGTGAATACCATAGGGTGATATCAAACATGGATGCATGGGAAATCTTAYGCCAAAAGGATGATTTATGTTTTTAATAACTTTAAAAGGGATCAAACAGTATCTAGATGAAAAGTTATAGCTATGTATACACCCAGTGACTAGTAAATATATATATTTTTTAAAGTCAATATTCTGAGGTAAATTCTCAATTTGTAGACTATTATACCAATCAATAGGATTAAATGTATATAACCTAATTTTTCTTTATCTAAAAGGTACCCTAAGGATTATAAATAACTACCTTAATAATACAGAATACAGCTTTAGGCAGTAAGTTGCTCTGTCTGCTGTTCCTTTGCACTTTCTATAATATCAGAGGATTGTTACACATTTCTATGCATTATAGAATATAACCTCACATCATACCTCTGATGTAAGTATATGGGATTATCGCCACCTTAACAAGGAGAAGTCAGGACATGAAGTGATTAAGGGACAAATCTGGTGAAGGAGGTAGGTGCCTCAAGTAGAATTTAAACAGGATCCACCTTTTGGATTAGATACCTGACATAATGCTTAAGCAACATTTCACATCCAAACATGTGGATCCTATGAATTGCTGCACAGCTGCATAGTGGCCGTTAAATGCCACTTTGTGCTCTCCCATTGGTTGTGCATTCTAGGGCACTGCTTTTTGTACACCAAGGCCTCAGTCTTGAAAGGCTGAATCCCCTAATTTTGGGAATTCTTCCAGCTTGGCCCTCTGAGGAAATCTTTGCAGCCTGTTTTCTGAGAGTATACAATACAAATGGATAGGATGAGTTCCTTCACAGACGCAGGATCAGCCACTGCTATATTTTAAAATACAGCCAAGAAGAAATGTTGATGGCTGAGCTACTGCTGCCCTGTTACACTTGTCTGCAGTGAAAGTCTTGGGCTGGAAATGACATAACTGGGTTTAACTCCTTTCAGAAATGAAAGGACTCATGCTGAAGCACCCTAACATCATCTAAAGAGATTTGAGTTCTCTTTTTCTGCTTGCAAGACTGTTTTGATTCTTTACCCAATGACTGGAGCCTGTGAAATACAGTAGTGGACTCATCAACCAGGGCTTCCCARTTACTCGATCAGAATGCCTCTTATGTACTCTCCTACCAAGCGAATCTTAGCATCTTAGCAAAGACTTGGTCACTTTTCTAAATTAAAGCACCTACCTGGGGCAGAACTAGAAAGGGGGGAACTCAAAGCTAACAATTCRGGTTTTTGAATCATAATCATATGTTCTAAAGATCAGAACTTCTTTGCATAGCAACTACCTCATCATGGTTGAATGGCTCGGCATATCAGAGAGAATACTATTACAAAGAATACATACGTTAGACATTTATGAATGGCTGAGATTATAGTTATCCTCCTCCCCAAAAGAGAAGTGACATTTCTAAGTTTGTTCAGCAAAGCCTACTGCTTCGTGTTCATGCTGTGCATGAGCTTAATTGCATACCTTGGCAAAATTTGCTTACATGCACTACATTTGTTGAATTATATACTAGAAGATGGGGGGAAAAAAAGAAAAAATAAGTGGAGAGAAAATTAAATAGTTACAGAGAAGATTTGTATGTTGAATACTGCTCAGACAAGTGATGTGTTGGACATATTTTGTTTCCAGAATTCAGCATTTTCTGCATTGGGCCTCTATTTCAGCTGAGGTCTCTAAATCAATTTTTGCTGATTTTGAAATATGCTGATCAACTAGAAGAATCCCTTTACTAGGGACATGGATGCTTGGTAGCTTTCCAGTGTAATCAGCACTGTCTACAAACTGAAAACAAACCAGCTCAGACTATACCGCAGGATATAACACAGTTTACAATCTAAACTTAGAATGAGTTTGTACAGCAGCCGTTCTGTCAAACTAGTGCCCTGGTGGGTCCACAGCCTAAGAATGGTGCTGAGGCCCGTGGCTGAACTCTGTTGACTTCAGACTTGCATCTGCAAAATTGCTCCATCTATCATCCATTTTATGGATACTGCAGTAGGAGATTTCTCTACACGCCACCTAATGATAGCAAAACTTTATATATAAAGGTGACTTATGGCAGTTAATAGAATTTTTGAAGATAGTTAATTCAGAGGTAACTAATCACTGCTGATTCATGGTGTGATATTTACTTCTACTTGAAATATTGCTCTGAGCTACTGAAAGTGCTAGGATAAAAAATTCTGAAATCTGATAATGTAAGTGGAAATACAAGAGCTTTTTATATATACATATATATATATATACACACACACACACACACACACATATACACACACACAGACACGTACACACATAAAACCTTGTGAATATATTCTATAAAAAGACCTGGCAGATTTCATTTCCAGTTGTGCTATTACCCTCTTGTCAATCACAGGGCCAGGCATCTCCCTTTATCCCTTATGTTCAAAGGATGGAGCTCTTGTTCATTTGCCATATAATCTTTGGCAAGTCTTTGAGAGAGTTAACTTTCCAATTAAATCAATAATTTGGAGTGATGCCATTTCAGGATGCCTAGATGAAGGCACTTAGGGCTTGATTTTCTCAGGAGTGATGAACACTACTTGTTCCTTTTGACCATGGCCTAATCAGGTACTTAAATTAGGTCTTTATGAAAATGCTGCACGGGCCAAGCATTGCCCAGACCTACCTGTCATGGAAACCCTCTGATCTCTGTGTTTTAGTCTACTTAATAATACCTCCTTCTCACAGAGCACTGCTAGGTTAGTTAATTAGTTAATTATTGCTGGCTGAATCCTTTGAAGGCTMAAATGTTACCTAAATGTAATGCTGAAAGTGCTTGTCTTTCTTTCAGCTGTAATCATTCTTTTTTTTCAATTATTGGAATTAATTTGAAAGTGGAGAATAAAGATCAGTATAACATTTGCATTTTTTTTGAGAATATCAATGTCACCTGAAAAAAAATTAACCTTGTTCTAGCATTTTTACAAATGTATTTATAATAAAACATGTGCACAACGAAAGCTAGGGAAAAGTGATATTACAGTACAAATACCAAATAAATAAATAAATAAATAAATAAATAAATAAATAAATAAATTTATTTATCTATCATCTACTGGATGATAGCTGGATCCCCTGATACTGAACAGGGGCATGTGTAGTCTAAATTTGGCCTGGCACTTAACCATAGCATGCTCATTGATGACCAGGTGATTACTCATGTGCTTAAAAATAAACACTTGTCCAAATGTATGGACAAACTGGAGGTAAACACTAACCCCCGACCAACAGAAATGTCATAGTAATTAAAATAATTGAACCAGTTAAACTCAATGGCAAAAAAATATGATTTTACTATATATACTATATATCTATATCTATGATTTTAAATATATGCTTATATGCTAGATGAAACAATAATGCAAAACTCAACTAATAGGCACACTTAGCAGTGAACTTATATTCCCCAAGATAAGTATCTAGACCTGACCATAGCTAAACTACAAATTCTGAATACAATACAGATTCTGAATCACTTTTGCAATGGTTTAATCAGTCTTACTGATATGCCAGCGTGTGACTCCCTGAATCCCTTTATTGTCATAATCTCAGCCATTTATCACCTCTCAGTTCCCAGCTACCTCAAAAGAGTCTGAATTTTTTCTTTAATACATTATTATACAATACTCTCCCATGTTTCTGTTAGATATAATCTACAAAATAAACAAAAGAAAGGACCAGGACTGAGATTTTGGCGTATGATTCTTGTTTGGACATGTTTTCATAATAGACGTTCTCTAAATTAAAGGCCACAGGGAAGGAGTGGCATCACTGATTTCTTCACCCTCAAGCTGCCAGGTACCTCTCCTAAGATAGGCTGGATGCCCTGTTAAGTTTGTGGCAATCTCGACTGCAAAAGCAGTTGATTTAATGTCCTGCAACAGAAATCTGCATGGTAGAAGTATTTGGTGTGAATGAGCCCATCCACATAAAATGCAGAAGAAACCATCAAGATGAGACAGCAATTCAATTCTCTTCTTTACAGTCCCATTCTACGGAATTTTAAAACACTTAAGACTTAAAGACACCTATGTGTGTGCTGGGTGTGAATTTGTGAATACTGTGCTAAAGAGAAATAAAAGCTTGATTGCTCATGGTCTATTGAGCTCCATAAGTTCTCACAACTGGTGAAATTCCTAAGTAAGCCAGAGGAGATTTCCTTGAAAAGGAGGTTTTATTTAAAACAAAATGAGGATTAATTCTGCTTTTCATTCAGGAATATGAGCATATATCCATCACGGTATTTAGCATCTCCCTGTCCTGAGGTATGTGAAGAGTTCTAYCCAAAACCTGTGAGGTTGTCCACATGCTCCAAGTCAGACACCTGCTTAAGTGCCTTGCTGGCCCCCAGCCAGACCATAATGTTGAGCCTGCTGAAGCTGCTGAGAGTTTCCCTACAGACCCCAGTGKCTGCTGAATCTGTCTTGTGCCTCTGCAAAATAGGAACAATGAGGAAAAATAATCAGGCATTCTTTAATTCTCTTGGTGGTCTGTTGGGTGAAGCTTCACTCCAGGTTCCAAACAAATATGGCTTATATWGTAGCAACTGGAAACGCATAGGACTGCTGTTGCATCTATTGTTTTTCACAAGAAAATCAGGTTTGTTTCATTGAAGAAACTCTGGAAATAGAGATGAACCTGATACAAAATAAGTGGCTTATTTTGATATGTCATGTACAGCTCAAATTTCTCTAAAAATAGCCACAATAAAGAACAATAAATTTTAAAGAAATTATGTACAGAGACCTCAGTATCTGTGAATTTCAAAAGAGAAGATGTTTTTAAATAACATTTTTTTATTGAATGTCATTTAATGAATATTTTTAGAAATTGAGCTARGTAGTCGTACTGCTTCCTATTGCTTGTGTACATAGCTCGTTAACCAGGAATTAACAGGCAAACTGGAGTGATACAGGCAACCAGTTTTAGGGCAAATCTAATGATTTCAGCCATGCCTCCTGCTGCAGCAACCTTTATATTTGTGTGCTGAGAGGCCATTAATCAAAGGCTGAAGAGCCCTTTCTTCCCCACCAACAGAATTCCTAACAGGGCCTTCTGCAGTGATAAGTCTCCGACTGACTACAAATTATCAATACTGATTATGGGATTGCTGCAGTGGGGAGGGGACGGCGTGCTCGGCACTGCAGGGCTGGCCAGGCTCCCACAGCCCTTGCCTGCTGCCTCTATTTGCATGTACAGCTGCCTCATGCCTTTTCCCCAAGGGGGCCACAACCAGGTTAAAATGCTCTCAATCCTCGCCAATTATTTCTCAGAAGCACAACACCGGCACCCAGACAAATAATGCAAAATGCAGCGCCTACAGCCGCGCCAGAAGGATCCAGTTCAACTTTGAGCAGTACGATTAAGGGAGGCAGCAGCCTCTGCCCGCAATGGGAAATTAAATGTGAATTTTTGGCTTGCTGGGTCTCTCCATCATGATTCTGCGTGATTTGGGCGTGCACGAGTTTAATAGCAAATGCTTGTGAAAACCTGAATTGCAATGCGTCAAGCCTTGTCCTTGCCTAATTGCAAATACATAAATCTAACTCTCTCTATATCTGTCTATCTGAGTATCGATCTGTGTATCTATCTGAAAATCTGTGTATCCATTAATCTGAACATCCACCTGTGTATCTATCTATCTGCATACCTAACCCTGGATCTAACTCTGCATCTATCTACCCATCCTGCTATGTCTATATCTGTCTATCTGTATCTATGTGCATATACAGATCTGTGTATCTGTAAGTTTGTACAGATGGGGAAAAGCAACGCGAGGCGTTTAGCGGCGCGACCCCGCGGCGGCTCCGTCCCTCCCTCGCACCCCCTGCCTGCAGTTCTCCCTCCTCCGCCCTCTCCCGCAGACAAAGGGGCAGGAGCCAGCGGGGACCCCGCGGCGCCGCCCTGCCGCCCGCCGCGCCCACGGCACCCACGGGACGCGCCCCACGGCCACGGGCTGCTCACGACGCCCCCCTCGGCCTCGCCCCGTCGCGGAGCGGGGCGCAGGGCGCGGCTCCCGGCGCGGGGGGGACGCGGGGGAGGATGCGGGTGGGGATGGGGGGGGGGATGCGGTTACTCGCATCCCACGAGCACCGAACAGAGCCGCGCGGGAGCCGCCCGCGCCGGGTGGGGTCGCCTGGAAAACGCCGGCGCTGGATGGTGCAGTGACCTACTTCCCTCCCCGCATCCCCGCCCGCCTCCGCCCCGCTCTCCCCCGGCCCCACTGCGGGAGCGGGAGCGGCTCTGCGGCTGCCCCGCCGCCCGCACCGCCCGCACCGCCCCGCACCGCCCCGCGCGGCGCCGCTGGGCGCGGCCGGCCGCAGTGCGCGCAGGTGCGCGGCGCGCGCAGGGAACCGCGCTGCGCTGCCCTGCGCTCCCCTGCGCCGCGCTGCGCCCCGCTGCGCTGCCCTGCGCTGTCCTGAGCCCCGCTGCGCTGCCCTGCGCCCCGCTGCGCTGCGCTGCGCTGCCCTGCACTACCCTGCGCTGCCCTGCGCCGCCCCGGCCGCTCCCAGGCGCCCCGCTCCGCCGCGCAGCCTCTCCTCCCTCCTGCTCCTCTCCTGCTCGCCCCGCGGCTCGCCTTTCCATGAGAAACACAGGGACAGAAATACAGACCTGCT
>NW_020455866.1:988829-990658 GCF_003342845.1 Nothoprocta perdicaria | reverse complement strand
GAAAGAAAGAAAGAAAGAAAGAAAGAAAGAAAGAAAGAAAGAAAGAAAGAAAGAAAGAAAGAAAGAAAGAAAGAAAGAAAGAAAAGCTACTGGGAAGTTGGCTCACTTGATTTAGTTGCTAGAGAGTGCAGAATGTGACCTAGCAGGATTATTACATGAAAGAGACAGGAGACATTTGAGGGGTTTCCTCTCCATCCCTGGTAAGGATGATCCGATGACATGACTGACTATCAAATGGATGTCCTTGGCCATCTGAAATTCTTATTCGAGCCCTGGTGGCAATGATTTGCAATGAGGCAGCAGTGTCCAAGGCTGTGGTGCAAAGAGAGGTTTGATGCTCTGTCCTCACACTACCATCTTGTCCATCCACTCTCAAGAGAGGCACGTTTGCCTCTCCTGGAGGAAAATGGCCTTATGATCAAAATCCTGCAGTGATAACAAACTGGTTRGGTCATTTCATGGTGTGTATGCATGGAGTGAGAGGAATAGGAGGGAGTGCAAACATCTCTAGGGTGCCGTCCCAGGGCTGGCAGGGCACAGCGGTGCCTTCCATGGTGCCATTTGCAACTGTGTGGGCAAGGAAGCATTGCCAAGTGGCTACCCCTTCCCAGAGCAGATAACTGGGATTATGCTTTCCTCACTTCCTTGAGGGCTGTAAAGAGCATCTCCTGGTAAGGCAGGGACTGAGAACAAGTCTGAAATCATCTTTCCCTTTTGAATGACTATTGATCATTTCTGACTTGTGCAGAACTCTTTTTCCAAGTGAGAAGGGCAATGTCTGGAAATGGGCTGGAGGAAGGAAATATCCCTAACATGCACAACGTGCACGGTGTGTGATTCACTCGTGTGCGTGTTGCAGCAGCGCGATGCTGAGATGGCTCTGTGCTGAGGCAGCTCTCCCTCATTGGCCTGTGGTGGAAGGAAGCTGAGGCAGATTTTCTGGGATGCAGGATACAGACTGCCTTCGTGGAATGTCCTGCTCTCACTAAGAGCAGGAAAGCTGTCCAAGGGTCYCCCTGGACTTTCAGGATGAACTCCTGGCTGGGCCAGGAGCTGTGCAGCTTATGGAGGAGGGTGAGCGGGACAGATCTCATTGTGCAGGTGCATGGAGCAAGATGCACTTATTCCTGATAAGGAGACTGCGAGAAATGGCTGAAAACTGTACATGGAATTGGGGAAGGAGAGGGACGCCTCGCAGGGCTGCCCCGAAAGCGTGACACCCCCCTGCATCTGCACCGAGGGCGCGCGGGCTGCTCCGTGCTCAGGTGGCTGCATGGGCCACCTGGGCAGCCTGGGGGGGCCCGGCTTGGTCCGGGGGGCCGGATCGGCCCGGTGGGGCCCGGCCCGGCCCGGCGCGGCGGGCGCTCTCCGTGGTGCTGCAGAGGCGGCGGGGCCGCCGGAGCCGGCGCGGGGCGGGCAGCGGGGCAAGGAAAGAGAGGGCAGGGAGAGAGGGAGCTGCGGGGGAAGGAGACGCGGCGGGGTGGAAGGGGAAGGAAGGGAAGGAGGAGGCAGGAGGCGGGCAGGAACGGGAGGGGAGCGGGCAGGGATGGGGCAGGGAAGCGGGAGGGGCCGGGGACGGGGCAGGGAAGCGGGAGGGGGCAGGGATGGAGCAGGGGAGCGGGCGGGGGCAGGGATGCGGGAGCGGGCAGGGATGGAGCAGGGGAGCGGGAGCGGGCAGGGATAGGGCAGCGATGCGGGAGCGGGCAGGGATAGGGCAGGGGAGCGGGAGCGGGCAGGGATGGAGCAGGGGAGCGGGAGCAGGCAGGGATAGGGCAGCGATGCGGGAGCGGGCAGGGATAGGGCAGGGGAGCGGGAGCGGGCAGGGATGG
>NW_020455866.1:943654-988404 GCF_003342845.1 Nothoprocta perdicaria | reverse complement strand
TTATTTTATTTTATTTTATTTTATTTTATTTTATTTTATTTTATTTTATTTCTTTTTCCTAAAGTCTAATTGTGTTTTCTCTCTGCTCCAAGCCAAACCCGCCCCCAGCAGTGAGGAGCAGCCGGCAGAGCTGCGGGGTCCCCGCCAACGAAGGGCTCCGCCGACCCCCGCAGCTCGCAGCTCCTTTCAGTCTCTCCAGTAAATGAGCAGCGCAGCGGCCAGAGCATCTCCCCTCAAATGTCCCTCCCCCGTCGGTGCCGCCCTTGTTGCCAGGCTCCCTGGGAGCCGCTTTGCTGCCCAAGCCCTGGTGCTTCCGAGGGAGGACCAGGTGCCCGAGGGGTTTCTTTGCCAAGGAAGCTGTGCGAGAAATTACATGGCAAGAAACCACTGTCATGCCAAACTCTTTTTGCAAGGCCATTATATACAGAAGCTTCATTAGACACTTTATGCATCTTTTTTAATCCACAGCTTCTTTTTATATTGTGTTTCACAAGGATTTTAGAGGAGGATGTAATTAAGCTTCCTCACATCCCAGTAAAGCTTTCCAGGACCAGCTCTTGGTTGTTGTTAAAATGTACAGCCCAGCCTTCATGTTTGTGGGTGTATTAGCTCTAAGAACGGCAGAGCAGCAATCCTTGTTTGCCTCTAAATCCTTGCTTGTTTCTAAATAGTGGGMCTTCATACCACTTTTATCGTTCATTTCTTCTGTGGCCTTGGTCAAATCATTGAGGAACCTTCAGTTATTTTCTCTCATTGTTAGAAAGAATCTTAAGTTTTACCCCTTGGAGACATGGGAGWGGTGGAGGTGATCCTGGAAGGATAAATGTTTCTGCAGTGCTTCRGAGAGTATTGTTGCTAGGTAAAAGAATAAAAATAAACCCAACCACCACTGTGGCACTGAAACCACAGAAATGGCAGAGATGGGGGTAGGTCAAGAATCTCTTGCTCTCTGCCTTTGTGTTTTTGCTTCTTCCATGTGCCCGTGCAAACTCGTTCTCGGGTTTACTTAAATAACTTGAGAAATTAGGCTTGTTCCTATTGACTTTTGGGAAACTTGTTTACACTCCAGTAGCCTTTGTCATTAGGAAATGTAATGAACCTAACTTAGAGCTGCCGTTTTTTTTTCTTTCCACTCCTCCTTCTTCTTTAGGCCTCCCCAAGCAATTTATCTTTGTGTCTACTTAGTTTTATAGAATTAATTGTTGCTTAGTTCATTATTAGCTTGATTTCATCCCTACTACATCCTTTATGCTACCCAGACTTATGATAAAAAATATTATTCATATTGTACAATCAAGTTCTTAAAAATGGAAGAATGATGCCTGTACAACCTTAATTACTTCTCTAACACATATGTCATGATACTGTTTTTACTCCTTCTTACACATATGTCATGAAACAATTTTTAATTATATACCTACCTGCTGTTTTTCCATCAGATTCTCCCTATATTTGTAACAAGATGAATGATGTTCCCTTGGCAAGCAGAATATGATATTTTATTTTAATTCTGTTCTCATAAAACAGAATCTTGACACAGGCTTCTGTGTCCTTGAAAGCATGGAGACAATGGAGATTTTTTCACAGGAATCTATAAGAATATTTTCTAATATAGGTGAAACAATCTTTTGTATAGCCTTATTCTTGAGTAGATAAGTAGATTTCAGAAAAACACATGAGCACTGTTTGTTTTTCTGTAAGCTTTAAACTCAACACCTTCTAATGTGAAATTTAGAGAGGGAAGAATATCACACATGTGCATGTGTGATTTTGTAATTTTTAATTTTTTTATAACTTCTATATGTTTTTGAAGCTTCCTGTAGAATTCTATAGGTGTTGCATCAAGCAGATAAAAAGATCAGCTGCATACTGACAGATGATGTAAAGAATGAACACTTATGTCTGGATCAGGATCACTGTTTTGCCCTTGAATTATTATTTTCTTATGCCTTCATTTCCTTATGTAACTTTCCAGTTATAAAGTGGCAAGGCTGATATATTTCTACTATAATTTCTTTGCTTCAGAAATTGCCCTTTTTTGCTGGATATAGACTGTCTGATCATATTCCTCCTAAAGCTAGATAAGCAGCTAGATAAGCCAGCTAGATAAGCCAGCTGCAAGTGTTGTTACTGGCAGTGATTTCAGCTGCTGTTCATTCCACATGTCGGAATACTGCAGGTTTAGTGCTAACCCAGTTTCACGCAGGCTTTTGTGCTCGCACTACTGCGCATGGTACTCCCTTCAGCAGCCTTCAGGATCCCGGTGGGAAAGCCGAATAATGGTATTATGGTATTTGTGGGTCTTTTTTTCCCTTGAAATCCATAAGCAATGGCTTAATACTAACACGGGGATTGTACGCAA
Organism: Nothoprocta perdicaria; assembly: GCF_003342845.1. Lineage (NCBI taxonomy): Eukaryota > Metazoa > Chordata > Aves > Tinamiformes > Tinamidae > Nothoprocta > Nothoprocta perdicaria. Next base: position 986,042 of record NW_020455866.1, on the reverse strand, counting down.
TCAGTTCCCTAATGCTTTTGTCCATGAGATGTGAGCTATAGCTGTGCTGGGCTGCGTAATGGGAGTGACTTGGATGCACGTAAACTGTGGCTGGGCTGTAAACACRTGGAAATCACATAGGCCTTTATGTAGGGGAAACTGAGAGGGAAGTCAGTCGTTTTATTCTGAAGGAGACAGAGCAGGCTCCTAAGAACTGTTGTGCTGGTTTGGATACAGCCCATATGCTGTATAAACTCCCCGTCTAAGGCCTGACCTGGCTTTCAATCCTAGGATCCATGGGCACCTTCACTTTTAAAAGTAAAAGGTAAAGGAGAAAAGAATATTCTCCTTTTGAACTGGAAGGAGATTCAAATATCTCTATGGACAAGCAAGTGAAGCAGGAGTTACATGATGCAGATGGGCAGCAGGGCTACCCATTGCACCTCAGAGGCTCAGAGCAGAAAACAAAAGCTCCAGTAGTCTGCAGAGCTAGATCACAAGTCAGACCAAGATCAAGAGGCCTTGCCTGAGTCTCCAAGAAGTCTCCTCCTACTAAAATGAACATACTGGCATGTTTCTTTTTTGGTTTCCAGMCTGCAGCCTTTCCAAATAGCAAGATGCCATCTGTAATACGAAGTAGAAATAACTAAGTATTCTGCAAAGTGCCTAATTCGCTTTGCTATGTCTCCCTTACTCTTTGCAGTGGCATGTAGATTATTATTTTAACCTTCTTTAGGCGTRCCTGCTCTTCTCTGGGTTGACTATATTTTCTGTGACTATGCTTGCTAGTTATCAGTTTCATTACAGCTTACATCCTTTGGCAAAGAGAAAAACTGGATGCTCCCAGTATATTATAAGCTGTTTTTCTCTAATCATTTGTATGCATATATATATCCAATTTGGGACATAAGTGATACATTATTGCTGGGTCTCAAGCAAAGATCCAGTTCCTAATATAAGGCTTATCTATTTTTATTACAACTATTTTTCTTGTCCCATTGAGTTATTTATCTCAGTAAAGCCAATAGATGAAGATAAAGTAAAAATATGCTAAGGAGAGATAAAATATATTTTGAAGATATTAGTTACATTTGGATGAAATTCACACATACTGGGAAAAAGTAGCAGAAAACCACCTTGAGAATGGAGTGTAGGAGAACTTTTCTATTTCTAGTCTTGTTCTTAACCCATTAAAAGTTTGCAGGAAATTTAATTTAACAACTGTTTTTGCTCACATCTTTGCCAGACTTCATTATCATCATCTGACATTTTCTGTTGCATGCCTTCTGATTAGTGTTTGGGTTTAAAAAGAATCAGCTGAGATGTCTTAGCTATTTCTGAGGACAAACCTCTTGCAAGATAAAAAATGTTTTATTCATTCTTCTTTTTTTTTTTTTCCCCCCTTGGAAATGCTGTACTATTCTGCAACACATGTTTGAAATTTAGCAGGCAACAGTTTTGTCATCTGAGAGAGATATCCTGTCTTTTCATCTTTTCACTGCAAAAATCTGCTTAAATTTGACCTAAGATTCAATTTGACCTAAGCGACATGCTTAGTATAAGCAAAATAAGATAGTTCTTTACACTGTTAGGAAGTGGTCTGCGGAATTTACAGCCGCAGGACATTGCGGGAGTTAAAGGTTCTATGGGCTCAAGGAGAGTGTACAGGKACTCAGGAGAAAGATATGTCAAGGCTAAGTGAATAGGAAAATCATATCAGAAAGAAAACAAAAAGTTTTCTGCATTTTGCTAGATTTCTGCATTTTGAAGACAGTTTCTAGAATCTTACCTGTTAACGCCCCTCAAGCTTTTGTCCTCACTGAGCATTCTTATGACAGTATCTGACTCATCTCTTGGGGCTGGGAAGTGGTCAAGGAAATAGGAAATGGGAAAGACTAAATGGTATTTATGGAGAACACAAATACAGAATAAATACTGGAGTAATGAGAGCAAGCCAGTGCTRGTTGGACAAAGAAATGGGATGAAGAAGCCCTTGGGAGCATGTGGTAGTTAGGGTCTCAGAGGAAGATTAGAGAAAGGGTAAGGTTTGGAGACAGGACAAATCTTTGTTCATTGAAGAGATGAAGAGCAAGGATTTGTGGCATAATATTTCAGATATGGGGAGATAATTGCTTGGCAACCTTAATTCAGTACTCTTACGATACATGTGTGATCACCTACTGTTTTTATGCAGGATGCCTGGCTCAAATGTTGAGCAGGCAGGACTAGCTCTGGGGATGTGCAAGGGCTGTGGAGGCAAGGAGAGTGTAGTCTGCATGACTCCTGCCTCATTTATTGCATGAGGCCATTAATGAACGAGGCCATGGAAGGTAAAGGAATGTCCTGTGATCAAAATAATGCACAGAACCTTCCTTGTCTACTGCTAACTTAGCCACTTAAATTTAATTAGTTCTGCAACCTCTATGTATGGAACCTCTTGACTTTTTTCTTTTCTAGTTGTTTAATTTTTAGAGATAAGCCTTTGGATTCTAATCCAATTTGCTCACCACTAACACCTGCAATGGATGCCAGGGTCACTATACTTAAAATATTATTAAATACTTTTAGATCATATATATGACATCACTGATAGGACAGGTAAAACCAATGAATACCTCTGTCCTTTATTTCTCTGCCTCCACTCTGTGTATTTAGACAATAATACTGGCTTTTTTCATCACTGTGCATTTTTGTGACGTTAAATTAATTTACATTTGTGCAGCACTCAGATATTGAAGTGATGAGCACCACAGAGAAGCCCTGGAGGAAATTAATAATTCTGCCATCATAACAGAGATTGAATAATGGACAGTAAACAAAGCATGGGCCACACAATGTATTATGAGGTGAAGGCAAAATATTGATTAGCTGTTGGGTGAATGAAACAGTGGTTCTGCACAAAAAGAGTGATTAAAGATTGTGTCAAAATGCGTAGGTATAAGAGGTTATTATCAACTCTGTACAAAAGTGATTTTCAGGAGGTGAATTAAACAATGTATTAATGTCCCATATGCCTTTTCCTGCCTCTTGGTCAGGATTGTTTGTTTTGGCTGATGTAGAGTTTCAGGTTTATAATGAGTTCTTTAATGCCTCTTGTCCCATTTTGGAAAAGGTCTTTGAAGTATACTTTGTCCGAACAGTAGATGCTGATGGACTATTTGGAGATTGATAATTCTTGTAGGGATCTGTGTCTCAATGTGCCTGATATAAACTGCCTTCAAGTAGTTTGCTGGAGTACACTAAGAGCATAAGCTCTACCTACTACTTAGGTAGAATTTGAATTAGTGACATGGAAGATAGTGGAAAAAGAGCAGCTTTTGGCTGGTCAGAGATTAAAAGATCCTCCTTAATGCTACTACTTCAAGGAGAAGGATATTATAGTAAGAAGTTGTTCAGGTTGGGAGTTACTAGATCAGTAGCTCGTGACGGAACCTTGCTCAAAAAGAATAAAGAATCATTTTCCTTTGTACTGTAGATCTGGGRTTTGTTTTGATAGCTGATACACTCCAAGTGGCTTTTGGTAGTGTCTGCTTGTGGGCACTTTTGGTATGGAAACTACATTTGGATCCTATAAWTTTTTTCTCCATGCTTGTTGCTTCAGCTCAGAACCTGGAGTAGCCTGTGTACTACTAAATCTCTGATGTGGGGATTGTTCTGCTTACTGGCTTACATTGGTTATGACCCTTTTTGCCTTCTCTTTCTTTCTTCCCTTTTTAAATGTGCATCTCTGTGAGGCCATAGAAAGCATCCCTTTTCAAGAGGTGCTGTCCTCAGTTTTTCCTTATAAGGTAACTATAGCAAACCTCCATGTTGTCACATGGAGCAAGGCCCAGAAGAACTAATGCTACCAGCAGCCCCTACTATGTATGCTTTTTGCTTTGCATAGCTGTTTCCTTTTTTAGCTCTGGAGTTTGAATGTAATCACTATGTCCAGAAGGAATGAATCTGCTACAGTAAATCACCAGGCAAAGAAGTAAAAAGAAGTCTTATTAAACTACAGAACTTGAAAAGACCATGAGCTATTATTCATATGAGCTAATTCAATGGCCAGTTAAAGCAGTAACTCACTTTTATCTTTTCTAAGGTAAAAAAAAAAAATCCTGTCTGATTTCTGATTTTCTATTCAGTTAAAAAAATACTATATTCTAGTCATATAAGAGCTCTAASTTTAGCCAGAAAATGGAAGAAAAAAAGGAGTAAAACCTGCCTTCCTTTATCAACTACTGTATGGTGCATAACTGTTGTAGAAATGCAATATGGAATATTAGGCTAAAATTTCTAGTTTAGCACCTGAATGGGACTGTATAGGAGTATGTTTTCAGATTGGTTTTGAAACTTATGTTTGTTGCATGAAAACGAGAAATGGCTTAGAGAAATAAATGAGAAAATTTGTAAAACAAATGAGACTGTAAGCTGGAGAATAAAAGACTTATACCAGGGTAGGCATTCCAGGTGGAATATGCACTGGGCAGATAAATATGTACTGCCATATGTATTGTGGTGGTACATGAATATAACATCAATGGTATCCTGTGGATTTTTATATCTATTTTCCAAAGACTCATAACTTTTAGAGTTAATTTAATTTTAGAATTAGAGATAAACCCTTTCTTACTCAGAATTTCAGAACTTAAGACACTGCATCCATTCTGCCTTTAAAAATACTGATGGATCCCAGTGGAAAATCCCASTGATAAACCAAGATGTTTTACTGTCCTTGGTACTTTAACACATCTCTGAATAGTAAGTGACGTTCTGATGCTGATGGAAGCTGATGCAACCAATAAAACTAAGACTGTAACTTCATCTCTTGTTTTTAGGCTATTGCAATGTAGTGTATATCTTTCATGAGATCATGCAATAAAGGCTGGACACTGTGAATGTAACAATATGATTTTCAGGATGTTAAATTTAAGCTCTTGGATTTATAGACTTAAGAGTTAAGTAAGGATCAAGTTCCATTCTTATATGATGTAAATCTTCTGAAATTGCTTATTAACTGCCCGGTTAGCAGTGAATTTATGGGAACAAGATTCACTGAGACAGAAGAYTTTGAGCTCCTGTAGCTGAAATTCTTGATCTACTGACCTTTTTACCTCCATGGAATTAAAGAAAGAAGAGAATACTAAAAAATATAGACTATTTCTTTCATGAATTGAGCAAATATCAGATTTACTCTTACATATAAACAACCACATGACAAGATGACTTGTATTTCTATAAATATATTTTCTATATAGCTATCTAATGTTCATATGATGGCACGGAGAAATGGAAACTCTGTTGAATTTTGTGAAAAAAAAACTGTCTAATTTCTAATTAGATTTTTTTTCTGCCTACTGATTACATCTTCTTTTTSTCTTTTCCACTTTGATTTCTAGTCACTTCTTAGTTCTTTTTATGAAAATCCAAGATGAACAACCCTTCCAGTTTCTTGCTTTCAGGCAAGAAGCCTCTTCCGCTAGAGCTTTATGGCTTGTCTTAGTGCATTTATGCCCTTTTTAAAACATTTTTTWAAAAAAYGAATAGTCAAAAGGATTGTGTTTTTGTAACATTATCTCATCAAATGCAAAAGATTGCTTTTGCTTWTTTATTTTCTTAACCATTTCATGCTGTTTCTTCACTGTGACCTCCAGATCTGATTCAGAATCATTGATTTCCAAGTCTCTCTGTTGTACCAGCACAGCCTACCTTTCTCCAGATATAAACCTTCATATTTGACCATATTAAAAAATGGCTCCACAACTGAGGTTCCAGTATTTTACCATAAAGAGCAGCAYCTTCCGTGTTCTGACAGATAGGTTAAAGTTAACTAGTAAAAGAAATTAACCAAGAAATTAACCATTTGTGTTCAAGTTTATCAGTGCTGTTTCATCAAGATTCAGATTGCAGTCTTGCCATTTAAGTAGTTTTATATTCATATGTAGACAAGCATAGGATAACTCAAGTTTAAGAGAATGCTACCTGCCTTTATGAGAGTGAGTATTCCCCTCAGTACACTGAGGGAAATATGAAAACATTTGAATGTGAAGATGTTTGCAGGGAACTGGGGCATAATGTTATCATCATTCTAAGCACTGTGCTTAATTGTGTGAATGGTTCCATTGATTAGACTTACTGAAGGTTTAGTAAATGCTTCAATCAATAGAGTGTCATGAATCCATAAATTTTCAAGGATAGAAATAGAATAGAAAGGAATATTACTTTTTTCCTGTCATCCTGAGAATCATTATTTATGAAGTCACATTTCTTCCTAGCATTTGCATATTTACTAGCATGAATTTAATAGTTTCACCTACATAATGGATAAATGCTAATTCATATTTGTTTTGATGTAAGTCCTTTTACAGGAACCTGTCCAGAAAGTTCCTCCTCAGATAAAGATGGTCCATTTTCTGCAGCCTCCCTGGTTAATCAGCCTTTAGATATATGGATCAATATGGATCAGTGAAATATTTCTGTATTGCCAAAACAATTCCAGTCATTGGGCCCCATCTTGCAATCCTTCCTCTGGTAATAGATTTTCAAATGGAAGAAATTCAGTCATCTGAGAGGATGATGAGAATCCTGTATAGTGCAAGAAATGCAGTGTAAATCATTTCTGAGAAGCTATGCGTCTCACTGTTAAGAAGGAATATTTTCAAAAGTAAGGCAGGCACAATTTGGAGATCTGAAGTTTTCAATTCACTAGTATATTTAAAGTGACATTATTAAATAGTGGTAATGTCAGGAATTACTATAAAGTGACAACTGTAAGTTAAAATTGTGCAAAATTTTATTGCGTTTGAATTAACATAGGTCACACACATTTTTATCTCGGTAGGTAAATGTCTTACCATTGTGGCAGTAGTATAATAGCTTTTCCTGTGTCTAAGAGTTTTCTGGGGACTAAGAATCTGGTTTGAATTAGTTTTGAAGAAGAAAAGACTAGCATAGAATTATTTTGTTAACATTGAAGTGGTGTAGTTACTTGAAAACTTCAATTGTGATGAACAACAACATTGCCATAGTAGTAATACAGCAAACACTATTTTTTTCCTGATGTTTCTGGGTTAACAATATTTTGTACCAATTTTACAGCTATGGAAACTGAAGCCAAATGGTAAAGTGAATTTTGAATGCCCACAGGTAATTGATCAGAGTGTTTCTCTAGGAAATTCTTCCTCAGGAAGGTCAATTAAATTCATATATCTATATCTAGAAAGTATCAGCCTTCTAAAATAATTTCATTTTATCTAAAGGAATACAGTTTACATGCTCCAGGACTTCTATGTAATTTGAAAAAAAAAAAGAAAAAGCACGATAGATTGGAATGATTAGGAGGTTCGTTTTAAAATTGAAATTCTGACCAAACAAGACAGGCCTAGTAAGAAATGATTTTGCTTAAAGGGTATCGTAATTACATAGGATTGAAGAAGTCTGGTAAAAGACACAGAATGCAGTCCTGTCTATGGGAAGTCAATAATAAGATACCTTATTGCTAACGGAATACCCAATAGGAATGGGAATACATTTTACTGCATAGAAATGATGTATTGTATCCAGTTCATATTCATGTTTAAGAACTGTTGAAAAATTGAGAGAGTGAGGGGAAAAAAGCTATAAAATGATTCATAGGCTTTGAGAACATCCCATGAGATTTAAAAGAAATTGGCATGGTAGTGAATTAAAAAGAAGATTCAGTGGTGACTTCATTAGAGTGTGTGAATATAGTCAAGGTAGGAGAATTCTAAGTACTAAAGAAGCAGTGACTGGAAGCTGGTACCAGCCAAATTTGAATGAGAATTTCCATATCCATTTTTAACACAGAAAGTGATTAATTGCTGAAATACATGAGAAAGGGAAGAGATGGATTCTCCATCTCTCTTTTTCAAATTAAGACCAGATGCCACTCTGGAAGATGTATTTAAATCAAACACAAAGTTCCTGAAGTTGATATAAAGGTAATGGCCTGTGATAAGCAGATTGGAGCAAGTGATCACAAATCCTCTGGATTTAAGTGCTGAGACTCTGTAAGATCATGTCTCTGCTGAGAGCTGGGTAAGCAGCTGGTTGGTTTTTGAGTGGATCAGATATTGTACCACCTGTAAAATTCAGGTGTCTGTACTGACTGGCTAGACCCTCTCTATAAGAGAATGACTTTGGAATAATCCTGGTAAAATTAACTAGTCCAATACAATAACTAATGAAGCTATTGAAATTTAATTGATTTCAATTTAACTTGGATGAGGTTACACGGCTTTTTGTTGATTAACACAGTGTAAAAAGTTCTATACCAGCTCAAATGAAGTTCCCTAATCTGTTTCTGATACGAATCAGTGTCATGCTTATGGTATAAGAAAAGGGCATGTATGAAGTTAGATCATAGAGATATAGGATAATTCAGGTTAGAAGGGACTTCCAGAGATCCCTCTTCCAGCCTGCTGCTCAAAGAAGGGCTAGAGTCTGAGGCCAGGCCAGGCTGATAGGGCTTTCCCATTTCCAGCAATCACTGGTTGAGAGATTGTGAGAAGTGAGTATTTGTTTCCTCCTCCATTTGTTCACATTTTACTAGATGTCTAGCATTGTTTCCTTCTTTTACCCTGGTAATAAATTGTGATAAAATGTATCTTTGTGTTCTTAACACTTTCATATATGATGTTAAAATGTGGTGTTGATGACATCAAAAATAATGGAGCAAACGCACATTATTCCTAAAGGTTTTAGTTATAATGAGTTTTGGCTTCACTCAATAAAAAAAACTCCTACAAAGCAGACACTATTCAAGACTAAGCAAGCTGTGGAAAATTGATTTTCCATGGCTGCTTTGGCCTTGTGCAAAAGCTTAGTGGTTTTTATAGTAAACCAAGCCTTTTGTTTTATGATTTGTTCCACTTATAAATTGTGAGGGTTGAGCTACCAATTTACAAAGGGTAAACAAATCTTGTATGACAGTTTAATCACCTAATTAATACCCAAGTCAAAAGTTTTATTGTATTGTGATGCATTTGTGGGATTTTGCACATTAACACCTAATCAGGAACATGTAGTAAAACATATCATGAAGTTATCAAATGTCAAAACCCATGGCACAGCTTAAAACTACAATTTTTACAACAAAGTGATATTTGAATAATTGTAAAATCACTGCTCTGCAAAGGCTAATAGAAAACTCCATTTCGGTATAATTCCTGAGGACTGCTCCCAATGCATTAATTAGTAAAATTATCATTACTTTTGTGGGAGTGTTATAGGGTCCATTTTTTTGCAATAACACTCTGTTTTTGCTATGCAGGCTCACAGGTCATAAGTCTGGTATGGTGTCTCCTTTCAAGCCAGAGTATTCCACAGCACAAGCTTGGGTCTAGTCCTGCAGGTGACTGATATAAGTACGAAGCAGTTAGCAGCTAATATTCACTTTGCATGAGTGAAGCCYTGACTTTGCGTTCTGCAAAAGAATGGAAAACACAGACAGGCAGGACAGCAAAGCMGGAAAGACCTGCCTACAATTATTTCACTGTAGTTGCTGAGGATGCTTGACAGCTCCTAGGACTTGATTTGATCCCCAGTCACAAGAGGCTTTTTTGGCTAAAATTTAGGAGCTGATCTCTGAAGAATTTTGATTTAGAAATAGCTTGGGAGCAGCACACCAGATAGCTAGTTCTAAATGTTTCAAGATAGATGGTAGGTTCATCTTTCACAGATCTGTCCTGGTTATTTCCCTTGTGTTATTGAGTTGGATTTAGTTAATTGACAGGCTCAGCAGTTCCACTTGTTTTGAGTTGTAGTTTTTTTAATGTTTGTTGACTTCCTGGTTGACATAACTGTAAAGCCATATATGACAATTCCAACCAGCTACAGTTAGTAGACTGTAGTAGACTATAATTCCATAGATTTATAGATTCTAKATTTATATCAGATATTATAGTTTTACAGCAGCATTTTACTTTTAGGTTAGGGCATTATGTCACTGGTTTTGTGAAATACCCTGGTWTCTAATCCTGAAAGCTTGCCTGACTTCAGCTTTTATTAATGCAGATATGAGCTTTCCTGAAAGCTTCCCTCATGTTTATGAAATACTGGAGTCGATATCTGAGGATCTTTGCCTGCTGTCAGTGCAAACCCAAATGAAATCTATTACTCCTCCCCGAATATTTCTTTGAAATTTGTAGTTTATCTGAAGTCTCCAGCAACCACAGACCAATAATCATGGATCTGGCAATTTTTGCAGTGCGAAAGCAATGAGAGTAGCACACAGTGAGGTAACAGTAATGGGAGCCAACCAGGATCCTCATCGTCTTGGGTGAGGAGTGTGGCACCTTTCAGAAGAGGCAAGAGCAACTTGTGCTTTTCAAAATTCAGATGCCAGTCCTGCTACCATTACTGCAAAGGTAAAGCCTGCACCTCTGTGAATCATTCTGTAGTATGTCTCTGTCAGAGTAGCATTTGTGCATGACACAGAGAGAAAAATAGAGAAAAAAAAAAAAGACTATAAGGTTGAAAGACTTAGGAGCATAAGGCTGAAAATGTCTGCTTCGATATCCCTAGGTCTGCATGGAATTCTTTTTTTTTTTTTTTTTTTTTTTTTTAAATGGAATAAATCTTGCATCTTATAAAGCCTTAACAATGGAGTAAAACCCAGATATTTGATTCAATTAGTTCTTTGTCTCAGGTGGTTCTGAATCTAAGATGAAAGAGCACGATAAGTGATTATACAGTTATTTTTGAGATTTTGTCCCTGAGATTACCAGTAATTTTGTTCATCCCTTTCAAAAATCAATGATTGCTATATAGTGCTGTCAGAGATCACTGAAATTATTGTAGGTCTGTTACCATGGTGTGCCCTTCTTCAGCTGCCAGAGTAATAAGCACAATTCAAGTGACCTATTATGTAAATGTCCTTGAGGAGATATCAAGTGGTGAAAACATCAACAGCTGTGAGGACAGGACCTACTCACTAAGAAAAATAAAATAAAGTAAAGTAAAGTAAAGTAAAGTAAAATAAAATAAAATAAAATAAAATAAAATAAAATAAAATAAAATAAAATAATAAAAAAAAAGAAGTTGACTAGCCCATTGACCTTCCTGAGGAGAAAGACGTGACTTGAGGGTATTTTGTATGGGAAACTGAGGTCTGGTATGGGACCTTCACACAACTCCTTTCTCTAGTTCCCCATGGCAGGTCTCCAGCAGGCATATCTGGGACTGCGATTTGGATAGTCCATGTTTGGAACAGAAGTCAGGAGATAAAGTTCCAAAGTCCCTCTAACCTCCTCTCCTCCTTGGCCCATCCATGAGGGTGAGGGTTCTGTATCATTGCTTAAATGATACAGAAATACTTATGCTGYTTTCTGCTGCAGCACAATACAGAGCTGAATCTATTTAAGATACCGGAATACACATAAAATTATTAGAAATTATTAAACTTATAATTATTTTATGTGTATTCCGGTATATTCTATATTCTAAAGATCTATATTATCTGAATCTACTCTAGTGAATGTTTGATGTAKGCATAGGAAATAGTTTGTGTGTTCTGTCTAAGAGAGAGAGAATTACAATACAGTGCCTCAAATCTCCAATTTTGGATAGATCAAAAGAAGATTTTATTTTAGCTTAAAAGCCAGGACAGAAAGCTGTGATCTGTAATTGCTGTTGCCATGTTGTTCACATTGGCAGAACAATAACTCACAAATCCTAAGGGTCTTGAATTTTGTTTGGTTGCAAAATATATGCTATTAAAAATGTATTAATATATTCCAAGCTGCATTGCAGGATCTTGTAAATATCCGGGCACTTGCTTCTTTAAATTTGTTTATTCAGCACACTGTAAAATACATCCTGTAAATGAATTGAGATAAAGTGAAAATTTACACCCTGTAATTGATGCTATTTTGGGAGACTGTATTTGGGAATTTTACTTCCAAGATAAAAAGCAGGACATCTTCTGGTAAKATATAAGGAAAATAATTTTGTACAATGAGGATGGTGAAACACTGTAAGAGCAGGTTAGAGAAGCTGTGGAATTTCCATCCCTGAGATACTCAAATCTGGGACCTTGGCCCTGAGCAGCCTGACCTAAACGAGAAGCTCTCTTGCTCTGAGCAGCAGGAGAGTGGCCTAGATGATCTACAGCAATCCCTTTCAACATAATTATTCTAAGACTCTATAAGAAACCTAGTGAAGAGAGATACTTCTTGGGTTAGAGCTACAGAATTATGTCTCTTTCCTACTAACTGCTCTGCTTTGTGATTTCTTTTTCTTTATTCTTTTTTTTCTATGTCTGTATCATAGAGTACATAAATATGGGAAATAGCCCTTTAGAGGGTTCGGTTGTTTTCTCTCATGCAGTTTTACAAGAGAAATGACAGTAGAGAGCCACAATAAGAAGGACAGCTCATCAGTGATGACAGCCCTGGCACAACATACCGTGCATGCATTTCCATAGTTGGAAACTCTGTGACAGGGAGCATGTCATTCCTTACCTTACTGATATGTAATTCTACTCATTGTATAGTGATCACTGCTTAGCTAAAGCATCTGCTGTTTTTTCCTTTGCTAAGATACACCCATCCCTTCTAGTTGCTAGTAAGCTTTCTAGTCACAAAATATGATATCATATAGTAAATCTAGAGGCATCCGTGTTTTTTCTATATAGAGTGGAAATGGTAAGGCCTCACTGCCCATATGTCCGACCTTCAGCTAGAAAGATAACATAATAACAGTGATTGAATGTTCAGCCTATTTAAATTAGTGACAGAAATGAGAGATGTGCATTAGTCCACAATTGGCTTGATGGTACCCAGCAGAATATTCTTCCCTTACAAGTTCTTTTTCATCTGACATGATTGCTTTCTCTTTCTATTCTGCTGGGATTCACCTTCAGACCTGCTGGGTTTAGAATTAGTCCCATTAGTCTATTATTTTCCCCTTCAGCAATGACAGTCTCTTTAAAACAGGCCCTTTTTACAGAGATTTTAAAGGTTTTCTGTGGCTTTCACTGAAGCCTGACAATTACTAAACCATCAGTAAATTAGCCCTGCTTCTCTTTGAGTCAGTGTGCCTTTCTCAGGAATTTTCCTTTCCTCCAAGGTCTTTCAGGAATGACTTCTCTTGCTCCATCTTCCCCACCCAAACCCCTTCAGGCCATTTCTCCCTGCAGCAAACACAGCTGTACTTTCGGTGCAAATGTTTCATAGCATCTAGCACATAAAAGGAAGTCTCCTTTTGCTTGTGAGACCTTTGCAATATGGGATCTTTTGCTGAAATTATGAGATACAATGTAAATGTATGTTGTTACATGTGTTTTAATAGTAATAAGGTTATCACTACAAAACAAAACCCTTTTGGGGAGTGAGGTACCAAGGAAAAGGGGTCCTGGATATATCATTGTCATCAAAATTTCACTGAGCTGGATATTTTTATCTTGGTTTCTGCTTTCATTTTGCTTTTTATTAAACCCTCCCTGTATTCCATTAGCGGAATTTCTTTTGCAATTAATTTAGAGGAATTTCTTTTGCAATTAATTTAGCATGGTGTCCCTTATTCCATTTTGGGGGCTTCATTATGCAATCTGTGGAGATTGTTTTGGAGATCCCTTTCAAGTTTGGTTTGAAACTTTTTCAAGGACTTATAAAATTTTGCTTTGTTGATTTCCTTTTTTTTTYCCCCTATTTGATCTGAATAAGATTATAATTTTGTATCTGTAAATCTGGTCTTTTCCTCATGTGTTCAGGCCCTTCGCTGAGTTTTTATTCTAAYACCATGATGGGAGCCTGGTTTTGTAGCATGCGGTGCTGCTAGAGAGCAGGAAGTCAGAAAATGTCTTGCTGACAAAATCAGACAGTGTTGCCCTGATTCATGTCCTTGCGCTTTATGGCTCTACTGAAGACCATGATCTTTGCAATTTAGTCAAAAATTATCTCTGTAGAAGAACCTGGGGATTACCCTTCATGTATACAGGCCAGTGAGTAGAAGTTGTCATAGCTATGTAGAAAAATGGGAGGAAAATGCTAAAATTTTCAAAAAAAAAAAAAAAAAAAAATAGAAAGCACAAAAAACTCATGAATTGTAAAGTCTTCTTGGGTCCTTGCTTTATACACTGGCAATGAGGGAGATGACATAAATTATTTTTCCCAAAGAGATATGGGGAAGTGTATGCAACTGTGAGTGCCAGGAAGCTGCAGCTTATRTATTTGTAGCTTTACTGTTCACTCTTGCGATCTTGATTCATCCATTTCTTTGTTTCTGTCTTGGATTCTTTTATTTATTTATTTATTTTTGGTAATGGGATGGAACTAATAAAACCTCACAGAAATATCGAGCAAATTCATCAGGGAATGTTGACTAAATGCTGGCTATTTACCATGTGAATTAATAAAAAGACATATGTTTTTTTTTTAACTTTAATATGAACTTCCCAGATGAAAAACCTATGGCAATTTTCAAATATTAGTCAGTGTGAAATGTGGATAATCAGAATATCTTAAAGGCATTTCTCAAGTGTAGGCTTTAGCTGTAGTAGAATTATTTAGTCTTAAAATAATTTTATATTTTAAAATAAACAACTCTGCTGCTAGTAGACTATGAGGTGCTATTCAGGTCATCTATTCATTATTTCTGGTGGAACAAGAGACCGTAGATATGGTCCTTATCATACCTGAAATGAAAATTTCCAATAAATTCGTTATATGGGATTGGGGTTGTCAGTGGGCAGAAAATTGTCAGCATTTTGAGGGATCCAGTTCCCCATTTGAAGGTGAAAAATACTGCTTTAATTATTTTATTAGTGAAAAAATAGACTGAAAGACTGAGAAAAGAAAGTTTCTGCTTTTCTTTTTTTTTTTGTTTCTTTTTTTTCCTAAGATCATCTGATTTCATAGGAGAAAGGTGCCTGGAAAGYTAAGGGAGAGAGATATCTCTTGTTGCCAACTGCAGTAAGATTTTTATGGTTTTGTTCTTTTAGCTTTTTTTATTTGTGCTCACTGAGGACTGTGATTCCTTGCTTAAGAAATGATGTGATATGCTAATAGCTTTCCATCCTATAAAGCRTCCTATGCCTTTATGTGGAGCACCTTCTGATTCAGCAGAATTTGTAGAGAACTTTCATATAAAGTACAATCCTGTGCTGGTGCTCGATATAAGGTGCATTGCAGAACAATGTTTAATTTGATTATTAGACGAACAACTGTATATTTTCAAATGAAGGTTAATACAGTGTTGTACTAACAAAATTTTGGATACTCCTCCTAAGGTTTGATGTGTCCCTAAGTTCTACAAAACTTCAGGATAAAGGAGACCATTTCTATAATAAAAACTTATTGGTTTATTTTTACTGAACTTTTAGGTCTGTCTCTAAGAAAAAAAAAAACCAAACACTGAATCTCGTTAGACATAATCCATCTTCTTGWGCATGCATCCTTTTTGTAAGTTAATCTTGTTATCCCTACTCCCTAATTTTTAATATGTGATCCGTTTACTAATATAGGATCCATTTCCTAAATAATTTTATATCTCGCACCCTATCTGTGCAATCCTTTCCTCAGTACTCCACGAAAGGTAACATTTCATGATGCTCCAGTGGGAGATTGCTGCAAAAATGTTAACAGTCTGTTTGCAACTGTAACGGAAATGACGATAGAAATCACTGACAGAAATTGTCTGAAGAACATTTCGCAATTGCTTTAGGATGAGCTGTATGGGTTGACTGAATTCATGGCAATGAATATTCAGTGGGTTTGAAGCTGCCTGAAAGACAGCTCAGACCTTTGTGTGAGGCCCCTGAAGGGCTCTAGTGCCTCCTGCATCCCTTGGCACGTGGCTGTGCCTGTGTTAGCAAGTGCCGTGGGTTGGAGGGAGCAAAGTCTGCACAGCCCATGGCTTCCTCTTTGCTCTCTATCCCTACAGAAGCGCCCAGGAGCTACAGACAGATACTTGCCCAGTTATAAGGGTCTTCTGATCCTTCTTGCCTCCTACTACAGAGGATGTAGGTCCTATTACCAGTTTAGCCTACAGGCTGGGCTGGGTTAGGTAGGTTGTACTGCAAACATCTGGGCTTGGCAGTGTTCTTAGTGTGAGTGAATTATTGTGTGGATGCAGATATTTTCCTTGCAGTCTGGGTTTCCATGCTGCCAGATACCCAGGGAAAACAGCTACAGTAAATGGGCACATCAGTATCAGTAGGGCCTATCGTTAGAGTGTCTCTTTTAATAACATTCTCTACATTTGTTAAATGTCAGGATGATAAATCTTGTACAGTGAGGTTCACACTGTTGGCGTAAATCCTGGACTAGCCATCTGGGCTGAAATTCCAACCCCAATGAGAATTTTTAAATTTAAATGGAAAGAAAAGTTCAACTCTGGCATACTATTCTCATTTTTCTTGCTTATTTTATCACTTAAGGGAAAAAAGAAAAAAAGGAGTGAAAACCTCTATATATCTTTCTGGAGATGTTTGAACAAATTTATGTTGTGAAAAACCATACTAGCTGTGCTGAAAGGCAAAACGAGGCCCTTTATAATTCTGCAATGCATCAAGGTGCTCAGGATGGCAAGGCTGATGTCTGTCAATCCCTCTTCYCTTTGCCTGCCTTCCCACTGCAAGCTCTAACTGAGTGGGAATGGATTTAGCAGAGGAGAAAACACATTGAACTGGGGTAGTCAGAGGCATGAGCTCAAAGATGAGCTCCCTAGGATCTCCAACTAGTCAGTGAGAGGTGGGTTATGTTTGTGACCTGATTAAAGGATGATGGAAGTAGACTGCTGCCTTCCTTTTATCTTTAACTCAAGGTGTGGGGGCTGGGGCTTTCAGCTTTTTGAGGTCTCCAGCATGTCTTCGTAAATAATTATTTTTTTTTAAGTTCACTTGGGTTGAAAAAAAAAATGGAAGTGTGAGGGAAGRAATAGGTGATTTCAGGTCATCCTGAACTGACAACGTTTTAAGGTGGTTTTGTTTAAATAAACAAAAAGGGGAAGAACTTTTCAGCAAGGTATTTAGTTTTTAGCTCATTTTAAGCCCATTTTTAAATAATAGAAAAGGAAAACATTTTGACATGAGAAGTTTAAATGATCCCTTTTAGAAAGGATGAGGAATATACATTTGGGAAGATAAAATTATTTGTCACATAAAACTTTAATGTCCAGTCATTTCAATGTCGCTCATAAAAATCTATATTAGTAGTTTCTCTCTCCCTCCATTTTTCTTWCTTTGCTCTCCATCCCAGCCATTGTTATAAATGGCAGCTGTCATAACTATTTAAGCCTCTGCTGAAGGCTGTCAGAACTACAAGCTTAAAATTCATTTAAATTAATTTAGTCGAATTAGGCAAGTACAGCTGGTTCATCAGTTTGCTGCATTAGTRTCTTAATATATTTAGAATATGGTAAGATAGAATAGAAGATAGAATAGTAAGTTAATAAAGGATATGATGGCAACTGAAGGCCACTGAAAATCTTGCTGTAAGGTTATGTTTAAATAGCTTTGTGTCTAGCTTGGGATATTTGAATGTTTAGTTTGATTACCCTGCAGAACTGCTCCAGGAGGTAAACTCTAAGGAAAATGTATTGGAAAGAGCTCCACGGGTGAAGTAGATGGAGGAACACCTAGTCTCTGAATCCTGCTAAGAGATAAGTATATGTTAAGGTTGGGTGTTAACTCAGTATTTTTGACATCTTTTTTAATGATTCAAGCCAGAGACAGGCAGGCAGYTAGAGAATTTTTCAGATAGAAAAATAAGGACTGAGCCTTGTGATTCGCAGCCACCACAGACCCTGCTGGAAGCCTAAATCATGCCTGGGGGGCTTGGAAAGAAGCAGATTCACAATGACCATACAACAAGCCACCACACAATCACCTTTTTGATGTTCCCTGAAAAAAATCTTGTATATTGGCCACAGTAAATCACAGAATATTTCCAAAGCAAGTGTAAACTGCTTTGCTTGTTTGCTTGCTGTGGGTGAGTTCTGGGTATGTAGACATGAGTTTTATGTGATATATATATATATATATATATATATACACACACACATAAATATATACATATATATATAAAAATAAATAATATATATTTGTGTGTTTGTTTTTATCTGCTTAGTGAAATGGTAGGCAGGTATAATAACAAGTAATTCAGCCATGATGATATATGTACAGTTTTAAGTGATAAAGAAGTAAAAGTTGGAGTCATTATTTCTCTGAGTAGTGTGACAGAGAAAACAGAGAATGCAGACAGTGCAGCCTGGAAAGCGTTTCCTGCAGTGGCAGTTTCAAGGGTACGGGACTAACAGAAAGTGACAGGCGGTTGTTAGGCAGGCGGAATCTCTTCCATCTTCAATCAAACTCAAATGAGATCAAACTCAGCCATTTTCTCATCCTGAGAAGACCCCTCAACAAACTAGCATTCRTAAGTACTTTCTACTTTTCTCTAGGAGTAAAAATAAAAATACCAAACAATGAGTTATCTCTGGAATTGCCTGAAAAAAATACCCCACACATTACYTAAAATGCTGAAAACAAGGGAAAAGCAGTTCTTGCTGATTTATAGTCTGTCAGAAGAAGCCAACTGTGGTAGTTTGGAAGGACATTTGGTAAGAGTCCTGACTCCATAATTATTCTTGGAGAAGGGTGTTACTAACTTCCAGGGTAAACCCTCATGTTTTGTTTGGAATGAGAGGTAAAAAATCCCTTTGGGTTCAGAGTGGCAGCATCAGGCTCAATAGCACTTCCCCTAGCACCAGCTATCAGATTGTCTTGAGGAGGCTCTTTTTGCCTGATAAATACTAAAATATGAGTTATCACAGTTCCCTGTGGAGTATAAATTTTCAAGACTTTCACCCAATAACATCTTTTTTTTTTTTTTTTTTTTTTTTAACAATTTATTCTGGCATATGTGAGCTTTCTATTTTGCTATATAATGTTGGATAAAAAAAAAAGAAAATGTTCTTGAATAGTGAGAACCAGGGATATTCTTAGTAGTCCTCCCCAGATATTACTCCATTTGTTTTACATATGAATAAGTCTAATCACCCTTGGGATGACTTCTTGGTGCATATTACTGTTTTGCATCAGGAAAGGGAAAAAATATAAATAAACTGCCAACGGAGGAGAAAGGCCCGCTGTTCAAAGTGAATATTGAAGAGTACTGTAGACAAGGAAGAAAATGACAAAAGAGCCCAGATAATATTAAATAAGAGGCTATGACATGATAAAACATAAAACTTGTGCATTTCATTATTCATCACTTAGTGTTATGGTAATGTATGCGGTGGCTCCACTGTGATGAGGTTAATCCTCCACCCATTCTTCTGACATTCACCATCTGCGTGGCTTCCATTATCCTCATCTTTTTCAGTCAGTTTCAAGTGCTTTTGTATTCTTTCCAAAATGAAAAAGAAAAAAAAAAGTTAAAAAATGTAAAAAAAAAAAAAAAAGTAGACTAAAAAACATCCTAGTGTAATGTAACATCAATGTAATGAGATCGACTGAGCTGGTAATGTTTCTGAACTTCCTGAAGGTATGATGGGAAGGAAGGAAGGCAGGCAGGAAGGCAGGCAGGAAGGAAGGAAGGAAGGCAGGAAGGCAGGAAGGAAGGAAGGCCTTATTAAATTAAATCAATTTGTGATTACTTTCTTTGCTATGTTATCACTCAGCTCCCTGACCAAATACCTACTTGCACCTGGGGAGGCACGATGGAAAATTAGCAGGTAAGCACCTCTTCAAGGAGGACTTGCCTCCCATCACCAAGGACCCTGCTTGCAAGCAAGAGAGGTGTTTTTACTAACATCCTGGCAATATGGTTATTTTGCTGAATTCAGGCCTTTTGAAAGTATGCTTTATTTTAAGTGGAATCCATGTACACATCAAAATGCTGGACTGCTTTTTGAATGAGTACAGTAGGAAAAGGAAAATGAATTGCAGTTGCAGATACCACAACAGCAACACTGCCTCCSAGCCCTGCCACCCAACGAATCTATCATAGATTTTATTTTATGCTTTTGTTAAAAATCTGTTATGCCTATTCTCATACAGAAGATTCGACTTATCACCTCCTTTCTAACCTCTGAGACACTGTGTTACATAGCTGCTTAAATAAATGCTTTTTATTTTTTACTAGTTTTTGCTACTACATTCTAAATATGTCTTATGAGAGCAAAGGCATTTTTCAAATGATTTTGAAGTATCTTTTAGGCCTAATACATACTATAGTACACTGATGGAAATTACATGAGACAGTTCTCTGTGAAAAATGTCGAGTAGAAATTAGTCAAAATCCTGATCCAATAAGAGTTTCTAAAATTTCAAAAAAATGTCCTGACTTTTTTTAGATTAAAAAAAAAGACAACTTGCAACACTTGCCAAAAGAATATTCTGAAAACAAAACAAAACAAAACAAAAAAAATCAACTTATTCTAATTATTCACAGCCTTTTGATGATCCTAGAGAAAATACAAGAAAAAATGGTAAAGTTGAAATGAAATATTTCAGTAACTGCATAAGAAACAATGAATGCTGTGGGCAAATTCCTGCAGATTGCTTCAGCTGAGAATGAGAAGCTTGCGTCAATCTCTTAAAGTTGAGGTTAAAGTATAGATGGTTTCAGTTAAAATTGGGAACATTGTTTTGGTAAATGAGATGGCAATTTTTAGTGGTGCTGTGTGGCATATTGGTTATGCTAGTGGCTAGTGCTGGGATCTTAGTGGTCCAGAGCATACTTGCATACATAAAACCTGGTATTAACCATTCATTTGTGAATATGAAAATTATTTAAGGATTTGTGACTGTAAGAATATAATATCTCTTTATTTCTTATTTTCCCCAGAAGTGCTTCCTGACAAGAATACAGACTATCAGAAACTGAAAATTCATGTAATGCTATGAAGTATTTCCTAGAAATTACCCTATAAATAAGTGTGGCTACCAGGGAGATACTATAGGAAGGAGTTAGAGAAATATTACCAGTTACTTTGAGTGGAAATCTTCTATTTACAGACCCGAGAGTGTATATGATGTATTATCTCACTGAAACATATTTATTTTTGTATTGCTTGTTGACTAGCACTTGTCATAGACGTATGTGTAATGATTATTCAAATTCCCACTCATAAGAAAGATTTGAGGCCCAAAAGAATCCCRAAGCTGAACAACCCCCTCAAAAAAAGCATCTGTGCCTCAGCATAAGTGTCTTGTGAAATCCCTGGGTGCATCAGTGGGAGTGCTGCTGACTCAGTCCCTCAGTGGTGGCTCACTGAGGGGGGCTTCCAGCAGGCTGTGATCACTGCTCTGGGTGGGTGCTTTCCTGGAGCATCATGGCAGTGCTCTGCATCAGAAAACAGGAGCATTTGGCCAGTACTTATTTTATGGATAGAAAATCACCATAGATCAACTRCAGACTGACTGTTCTCTAAATATGCTCTTTGTGGAACAATTGCACTGAAGCTGTTTTGGAGCTCCAGGGCCTATCACTCTAGCCCTGAAAGTTATCCTGATACACAACTTTTCCGATACTCATAATGTAAATAAGCACAATTAGCCAACCAAATTTGTCTTYGCTTCAACTCAGGAACTGGCAGAGCTCTGTCTTCCAGTGACTCAGTCTTCATCTGGTAGCTGCGTGTGCTGGACACTGGCAGCAGCCCTCTGGTTCATCCCAGGATGTCACAGTCCTGCTGCTTTTCCAGTTGTTGACTTCATTCTCGATGAGGTCATTGAAATTACCAGGGCAAAGCTGAGATTTAGGCATTTTGAGTGTATTTTAAAGAGTCTGAAATCTGATTCGTCTTTGTAGTATACTACGTTATATGCCAKAATGTATAATTTTTACAAACACTGCTTTTATGTAATTGTAACATTATACAGGTGTCTATATATACATGAAATAGCTACCATTAGTTGCTGGAAACACAAAGAAACTCTTGCCCAAGACAATGGTCCTCAGTGCAAACCTGTTTTGAATCCTCCTTAGGTTCTTTGTTACTAGCTAGGAATGGTTTGAAACTATACTAGTGTTTGGATGAAGTAATGGGTTGGTGATTTTTAGTAATCAATGCGTGGCTGTAAACCAGGAAAAAATGGGAGAAGTTGAAGGATGTGATGGGACAACTCCTTTGAGCTGCTGWACTTACTGAAAGCTCAATTCAGAGGAAAAGTTTACTCTTTTTTCTTTTCACAGTGTTAATGAAATAAGGCTTTCTTTTTCTCTTTGTATGTGTATGTTCACAGGTAGTTCTATATCTGTATCAATATTTTTGTAAATAATGAGAAGGAGACAAGGAAACTGCACTTTRCCATCAACATCTCTCTTATTAGTGCCTTGAATAGCCTCTAAATGCCAGCTAACTCCTCAGCCTGTGGGAACCATTATACATAACATTTAGAGCACTGCATGAGTGGAGTGGGAAAAAATGCAATTTTATTTTGCAGGAAACATCTAAAGAAATCAAAGAGACAAAATTATTTCAAGAGAATTTCTAGATGTCTGCACATATGATTAGCTAATGACTCAATTTATACAGAGCAAGATATCAAAAAAAGCAGTACCCCACATAATATAGTCTGTCTATAAGTAAGGCATGAGCAAGAAAACAAAAATTAGTAATGATAGAAAAACAGATTAAGGCATAGTAGAAATCATTAGACCCATTTAGAAATGAAGAAGCTAAGCTTTCAAGTATGCTTTTGGRTCTAACTATTTTTTCCTTATTTTCCTCAAGGCATAAAAGCAAGGTTCGCAAATATAATTGAAGGCCTGAAGTCAGAACCTGCATTAAAAAAGGTCCTCCTAAACCTGCTGGGTTGTTTCATAGAATCATAGAATGCTTAAGKTTGGAAGGGACCTCAGAGGTCATCTAGTCCAACCCCCCTGCTCACGCAGGGTCACCCAGAGCACGTGGCACAGGGCTGCGTCCAAGCGGGTTTTAAAGATCTCCAAAGAAGGAAGGGGGCAATCACCTCCTTTGTGTATCGGGGRGCAATCACCTCCTTTGACCTGMTGGAGGTTTTTAATTTTCCAGAAAACAAAATAAAGCTGGCCATAGTCAGGACTCTTTTCTGGCAGAAAGCAAACTGGGGCTCCGGAAAGATCTTCATGGATACTTTCATTCAGTGACTATTTAACATTATGTCTGTTAATGGTGATTTTTGTCTTCACCTTGGAGCAACATTGCTTKCTGAAAAAGATTTAGACTTGAGGACCCTGAATGAAGGCAGCCACCTCCTACCAGCCCCTTGGATGTTTTGCAAGGTCTCCGAGCAGCATGCTTGAATTTGGAAGTGACTCAACGTTGTCTCTTGGTGGGGTTCTAGTAACTTCTGCCAGTTTTAACAAATCCCAGCATCTAGCTCTCATCACACTTAGTAKGCAGAGCCTAGACAAGCTGCTGAAGGCTGCTGAGGTGCCTTTGGGGAGTAAATCCACCCTGCAGTGCATAAGCCACTTGACTAAAATTGCACATGAAGAAGTCACTAAAACCCTTATTAGAGGCAGGACTCCTGACGTCAGTGATTGCCATAAACATATGACTAGTTTTACTCCTTTTTAAAATAATACATTCTTAATGCTTTTGCATTCCTATAGATATAAATAATTAGGTCAAGAGATTTTTTTCTCTCACTTCTGCCTGCTCACTGACACACTAGATACTTTCAAGTGCAAATGACAGGCTTTGATAAATTGATGCAAGAACAAAATTTAGATCACAGGATTTTTTAACACACTAAGGGTCTGGCAATCAGTCGTATTTTCTTTCATTAACCAGGAAATACATTGTAGTGAAAAGAGTGTTTCCAAAAACCTGTGACACTGAGCACGAAAAACCTTTGTTTCTATTATGCACTAGGTGTGATCAACTTTTTTGCTGAACAGAGGTGCAAAAGGATGCCTATATCGAGTCAGCTCGGTCACAGACACGCTRCTACTCTTTTGCTTGTTGTGTAAAAATAACAGGAATTAAATGGGAATAGAAAGCCAAAGCTATCCACAGAAAGCTCTTCTGAATTCTGTCAGCAAAGATTATAAAAGTTTAGATTAAATTGCAGATGATTTTGTGGGTTTTGGAAAACACAATAGATATATAAAAATTCTGTAAGGCCTTTAACATCTGCAATTTCAGCCTCATGTAAAGTTCCAGGCCTTCATGTGATCAGAAAGACTTGTCCTGGAAAAGCATACTTGCTGAACCATATAGCAAAGTGTCCCCTGAACCCAGTGATGTGACTGAAATTCCCATTAAGAGTCTTGAAGAAAGAGAAAGAATTTCAAGAAAACTGTGCAGTGATACGCACAGCTTTCTTCATTGCTTCAGAAATGGTAATGACCCACTTTCTCCATCAAATATAGGTCAAAATTTTTGCTATTTTCTCCAGAGTGAATATGCTTACAGCCTCCACCTCTCTACAATTGGCTGTGACCTTTGTGTTTGCTCTATTAGTAGAAGTGCTGCCTGTCAGTCTGGTAGGTTTTATCAAACCAAAGGACAAATCTTCAGTTTGTTCACTGATGAAGCCTTTAAGCAACTTGACTTTTTCTTGGCTCACTACCAGTGAAAATTTTCCTGCTAATTTTAGAATCCAGCAATGAATTGGCTGGTATTACTTATCTGTGAAAGTGAAAAGTGGTGTGTTTTACTTATGGTTGTCATCAGTTTTAAAGAGAGGGGTGATGCCTTATAATTTCTATAAAATCTGATGGTTCTAGCTTCCAGTCTTTGATTCATTGCCTTTTTACTCTCCAACTGTTTAAAGAGCAAAAACAGTTTTGAGGCTTTACTACAAAATATGTCTGAAGCTGATCCCTGGCAGAGTTTTGTGTTACCACAATGCCTGTGAACTTCAACTGCTACCAGAAAGAATGCTCTTCCAGGAGAAGAAATGGGTCTTCTGCATGTGTGCATGAAATGTCTATTAGAGCATAGCAGTTGAAATGTTGGATTAGAGGGTCTTTGCCACCATTTTCTTGTACTATTGACAAATAGTAGTGGTAGGTGCACAGGCTGTTTGATTGAAAACATTTGCTAGTGGGTTTATACAACCGAATAATGTCCTGAGACATGTATGTGATATACCTGGCAGGATCTTTAACTCTGTATTTCCCTTAGGTATTGTACTCTCTGTTGATAAATGTTTTTATTCCAGCAGACCTGTGACCAAGCTACACATAATTCTGCTTACTTAGGCACTCTACTCAAACTTTCTTTGTGCCAGCATAAATCCTTCTTGTGTCACGGTGAGCTTCTCAATTATTTGAATTTATTTTGGCTGCTCTAGACAGACTTAATTAATTTTGTAAAGTATGAAATACCTTAYGTAGTGATTGTAAACAGATAAATTTGCATCTGATTTAAATGCAGAGAAGAAAGTATATATTATATACTATCTCTCCATATGAACTCTGGTTACTTTTGAACACTTTTAAGACTCTAATTTCATTGGTTGTTTTGTACTTTTCATAGTCCTATCTACCACAAAAAAACCCATGTTTCTTTTTATTTTTATCTTTATCTTCTGTAGTTGTTCTCCAATGGGATAGTTTTTTTTATGTTTGTCTCTATAGTGTAAAAGACATTCTGCAAAAAGTCACTCAGAAGCTACGACAGGTCCAAACAATGACTTCATTTTTGACTGAGACTCTGTGAAAAGAAAATACAAAAGTAGAAATCCAAATGATTATTTCATATTGGCAACAAGATATACAGCTGGTGATACAGGCTCAGACCTACTGACTTCTCAGCAGGGGAAAAGTGACAGGAAGACAGGCAGAGGTCCATGAATAAACATCCTTGAGATGCCAGGGGAACGATAAAAAGATTGCTACCAGTGATTGCTTTTCGATGTCTACTGAGGTGTTTAGAGCTGTGAACTGATTGTCAGAGAGGTCATCACTAATGCAGGTGCTACTAAATTATACTGTGTTAACCCAACATGTGAACACCAAAACTAGGCTATATCCTGAGCCTGATTTCACAAAGAAATGTTTAGTGATTGATGCACTAACTGTGCATCATGCCTGATGAAAGAGGCATCTGCTATTCTGAAAAGCATCCTCTTTATATGTCAAGGATGTCAACCTATCGTGCGCAGACTGATAAGCAGATAGAGTGTTTTAGTCAGAGATAAGAAGACAGGTTAAAGTACTTTTTAATTAGACCACAACCATTGGGATCATCTATAGGCACCTCCTCTCTTTGCCCAGGAGACAGYAACCTTGCAGGGCTATATGGCCTGTAGCCAGCAAGTATATTTAGATTGTAAGACTAGGGCAAAGAGGAAGAAGATATGTAAGAAAAATTGCCAGCTGGCCTTGGCTATAGAAGGATGATGGTATAGTCAAAGAATGGGACATAATTCTGTCTAAAAGATAAAGTTCAAGTATCATGGGCAGGTTTGGAGTCCTAGGTTTTTGCAAAATAACAAGAATCCATATGGATTTTGAAAAAGAGACATGGCAGAGCTAGAAGTATAATGAAATAATTTCGCTTTGGGGAGGAAAAARAGTAAGGCTTTTAAATAAGACTTTATTGCTGTAAGCCCTAATTGAGACTAGTCACCTAGGATATCAGAGGAAGTGCAAATGTAAAATCAGAGTACAGCACTATAAGCCTTTAGATAATGTGCTACAGAAGTTAGAGGATATACTCTCTTAAGAATGAAACAGGCACATCTGTTATCATTTCAAGATATTTTGAAAAAAAAAAATAAAAGTCCTTGAGTAAAGGTCAACGTCCAGAGAGGTTGCTGGTCAAAAGCAAGAGCTGAGGAAGATGTGGGAATAGGAAATAAGATAAGAATCCTATATTCTACAGAAAAGACAGGTAACTGATGCCCCAAACTCGATTTTCTTGCTGAGAGTATTACTCCAGATATGAGGTAAATTTCTTGAAGTGTTATGTATCTGCTAATGGGTGATGGTCATTTCTGCACCATTTTTAGCAAAGGAATCATATAGTGAATMCCTCTGATCAGAACAGTGAAGGTGGAGCAGCAGGGACTTCCCACATCTGTGGGTTCAGCATAATGTAATCTGATCTAAAGAGAATCTAAAGAGAAATTATTTTCTCAGTCGCTATTAGGAAGGTCTAATGACATATGCAAATAACTGTGTTTTTTCAAGGCAAAGATTTACTACATGCAGTCATGTTTTTGTTGTTATTTGAAATTTGTTTAGGAAGAAACATTAAGAACATTATCTGGGTAGTATGTGCATATTATAAAGAAGTTTTGTACTTTGGATTTCTTAACCCCATAAAACACATGTTGAAATAACATCCAAACGCAGATAGATTATAACATATGAAGAATGAAGACAGATGTATGCACTTTTTTGTTTGGCTAGCTATATTAGGCATTTGTATCTAGGTTCTTGGAAATGATATCACCACTTCCAGAACACAGGAAGATAAGAGCACCTCTGCTGATGGTGCCAGATTCTCTAAACCACTTACTCTCCAGACAGATTCAAAGTGAAGGAACTGCATTAAAATGATATGATGTTAAGTACAACTTTAAGTGTAACAGCAGTCCTAAGCAGAAAGCCACTAGCATGAGAGAAACCATATTCTGACAAGGAGAGTCCTAGCCAGCTGGTGAAAAATAACAAGTCTGACTGAGTATTTACTATGCAATTACTCCTCTGTTGATGGATATCTCATACTCTGGTGGNTTTTTTTTTTTTTTTTTTTTTTTTTTTTTTTTTTTGTATAAAGGATCATATTATTGCAATTGTCCTTCACTGTGCTGCGGTTTTCCTTGCCATTTCAACATGACCTTGGAAAGAAACAAACACAGATTTCTCTTCTACACAATGAAAAGCCTCATCATGTTTTGGGGATATGGACGAAATCTGAAATGAAAGATGAGGAAATCTGCAATAATGCCCATAGTAACTCCACGGGTATTGGGAATCCAAGGAATCTGATTATCGCTTGATCGTTCCCTTGAGGAGCACTGCAGACTGAAGGAGTCCCTCCAGCCAGGGAAAGGCATGCTCTGGCCTGAACCAAAAAAGGAGCCTCCAAAGGAGGAGGAAGTGGGCATCTCCTGGAAGCCATGAAGGCCATGCTTCCGAGGCCATGAAGCAAAGCAGAGAGAGATGGCTGGATGGATACAAGATGCAGCCTCCTGGGAAAGGAAGCCAGAGGAAAACAACCAGGTATGACTGTCCAGGAGGACCAGAAGGCTAAGTGTGCTGAGCTACATGCAATATTAAAAACAAACAATTAAACCAAAAAAGAAAATAAGAAAAAAATAGTGAGAGTAGCCTGAAGCATTGCCTGAGTACCAAAGAAAAGGCTCTGGTGTTCCTGGCTGGCTTTCTTTCACAGGGAACCCTCCAATGYTGATGTTACTTAGGTGAAGGAGGACAGTAATCTTGACCTGCTCTGGGCTCACTGGAAAGCAGATACCCAAACACTGTCCCTGAGCCTTTGTATGAACCTGGGTAGGCTTGATTTTCAAACATGCTCATTCAGTCACAGCTGGGATGAAAGAATACAGAGCAAATAAAACTTGGCCTTAAAGAGTAGTATATTTACATAGCTAAAATAAGTCTCTGCCTAGGGCACTAACAGTATTATTCAGTATTGTTCAATACAATATTATAACAGTTTGTTCRTAACACATATCAGTAAGTGCCACAGAAGAAGGTAAAGGCATCAGATTAATTTAGTTGTGAAAAGAGAATAGCTAGTGCCTTGAGAAATAAAAAAAGAGACAAACTGGTCAAAACCACATTTGCTGTGTAAGATGATGGATGGTGAGAAGAAGTGATAAAAGGAGAGGTTATAGCAAAGGGCAACAAGAAACTGCTACAAAGCAACAAAAGTGCTATTCCTTTAAAAAAATCTGCTGCCTCATGTCTCAGCCTCCATCAGTTGCAGTGCTGTTTGTGGGATAAAATTTACAGTGGATTCTCTGCTGCCAGGCTTAATGTTAACCATCATGACTCAGACTTGCACGGTCCTGCTTTATAATGCTGCTGGAAGCACTGGGTGTGGGTGTTGGTCAAAGCRGAGTTAAAGCCCCTTTGAAATCTTGCGCAGACTATTGCGATCAAACCAGCTGGCTTAGGAAGAGAGGATGTTCAGCCACAAATCAGCAGTTTTCTTGGAAATGCTTGCTATTTGCTATTTGTTAATTCCCTTACTCCCTATTCCTCCCCTTGGCTTGTGCAGCTCCCACTCTGCTGTTTGCTTCAGTTCTTTCCGCAGAGGCAGCTTTGATTGCAAATATACTGGTGCCTGGGCCCTCACTGATTTTATTTGTTTCTAGGTTCAAATTACCAAATTTAGCATCTCAGATGTATAGATATTCAGTCTGGAAGGAGAGAATAACATCTTCTGCAGATTTTGCTAGCATATATTTCTGCCCCTGCCCCATTTTTCTTTGCTATGCATTCAGAGTTAAAACAGATAAATATCCCAACCTGCTTTGCTCTTCCTTTCATTTAGTTTCAAAGGCTAAGTATTTAAGGAGATGGGCAACGTAGTTTTCCTTATCTTTCTGAATAGCAATCATGTTATCATTATTGCTGTAGAAGAAAGGAGAGAAAATTGGTTACACTCTCCACTTTCATAAGTTATATAGCATTCCCTTTCACAAATATGCTCAAATGGAGCTAAGATAACCTGTCAGGGAATTAGGTGTTGCTCTTGGAAGAAGGTAAATTTGGGGGATCACAATCTGGACCTTTGTGGAGGTATTGAGGAGAAATTCTGCAAAGGAGAATCAGGTCTGGCAATCTTCTGGGCATTTTTCTAAACTGTAGCATCCACCTTCATTTCCCCCCTTTATTTCATTCCAGATGATACTATTCAGCTACATTTTCTTCTATTTAAGTTCTCTGGGGCTCCTGGGACAGCATTTCATTTCCCATGCAATTTACATGAAAATTAACCTTTCTCATAGTCTCCAATCCAAACAGGCAGAAATAACACAGTTTGCACATGGCTCAGTGACTGAAGGCTCCAGAGCAAACCCCGGAACTCAGTAAAACTTAATTTACCATGATTTCTGTAACAGTGGATCATTTTCCTGCAAGGTATTGCTAGGCTGAATCAGGGCATATATTTAAAAGATTTTAAGAAATGTTAGCTGTCCATTTGGAAAATTTTCATTTCATACAAAAAAAAAATTAAAAAAAAATAGAAAGGGAAAAAAAGGGAAAGGAAATGTAGGGACTTAATCAAAATCCATATGAGAGACAATAATGTCAATTAAGTAGCAGTTACCTAAATGATTGTGCTTACCTGTTTGTTTTCCTCCTGTGTGTAGAGAGTGAAATAGATAGGGTCCCTCCAGTTGYGCAATCAAAACCCATCATTTTGGTTTTTCTAAGAGAAAATGGCATCCTTTTTCCCTAGAAGAAAATGAAAATTGTGTATGCTACTTTGGAGACATGGTTGCTCTCTAGGTCGGTTGGGAAACATGGAGTGATCATAGTTTTGCTGTCTTGAGTGCTGCCAGATGAGCCTGAGAACAAGACAGATGATTTAATGATGCTTGTGGTCTCTTTTTGGTTGTTGTTTTGCAGAATTTTCCAACAGTTCACCAGGAAGAATCAATCCTTTTTTTCTGCTCTGGGCAAAGACTAAAGGTGATAGATGAGGGGAAGCTCTGACGATCGGGCCCTCACTTCTAAGCTGCCAACATTTATTCTCAGCACTGGTTTATGTCACTGAAAATGATGGAAGTCATAATCACAGCCAGAATCTTGAATCAGAATTTTTGTACCCAGAAGAATCCTCAGAAATTCTGATCTGAAATTTCCATTAATAAAAAGCAGCAAAACTGAGTGACAGAGTCAGTGAGGAATGACATGAAGGTCCTAACTTTGAAACCATTTAATTTTCACAATTAAGTTTAAATCAGAGTCTTGATAGTAGAGGTTTAAAAATATTTATAGTGTTATGCACAGGCTTTATATTTAATAGTGTTGTGCTCAATGGCCCTTGAAATTAATTAAAAATTGTCATTCATCTAAATTATTTCAGACAACATCTCTCGCTACTTACTCTCTCTGAATCCTTAAATGTTAACTTTTGTCAAGACAAATTGTTACGAAGTCTGATTTTATTAATAAGGAAGATCCTCTCATTCATCTGTGAACTAATCCTGGGCAGGTATTTCACTGTCCTGTAGAAAAGCTAAATGATGTCGTGCTTTGTGATGTACAGACATTTCCAATACTCCATCAAACAATTCCATCAGGCTGCAGGTGATAGGTGACCACATTTACTTTTGCTAATTGCCTGGCACTTGGATTTGGCAGGGAAAGTACCTCTGGTAAAGATCCACAGAAAGAATAAACCTCACAGTGTTAATGTCAGCAGCTCTGCTAAGAGACAGAGGGAGAAAGAGAAGAATTTCCCAGAGTTTCTGTAACTGAAACAGTGAGAACACCAGCAGTATTACTTATGTCTCTGATTACAATGATGGATAGTGCTAGACAGCACTTTTTCTTCTCTAGTCTAACAAAAGTTTCTCCAGAAATTAGTTTTCCTTTGGACATGGGAGCCCCTCTTTTTCTTCAGGTACAGTAGGTACTTACTCTGTCCGATGCGAAGTCCAGTGCACTCTATTAACACTTCTGTCAGCATCACAATGTAAATGGTTAAAAGAGAATTCACACAAGAATGTTGTGGGGCTTATGCACMTCCCTCAACTTTAGCTGGAGATAGAGACTGCTTTCCAGCCAGGATCTCCTTTGTATAGCTATCAGGAATTCAAATAACTGTTTGTGCCTGATATGAAATCAGACGAGAGATTTGCATCATCTAGTTTTACCTTCTAAGGCATTAATTTTAGGAATACAGCCAGTCCTTTCAAATCAAATTTAGAAAGAGACACCCACAAAGTCTGCTTCTGCACCTGTCTCTCATCACTGATTGTGGCAGCAGCTTAATGTTTCCAGATTCTAATTTAAAGTGAGGTGGGCTGAMCTTGATCTGCATCTGAAGCACTAGTGAAAAATGAAGATGACTTGCCAAGCTTCTCCCACAGCAAAGACTGCAAATACAGGCTTACTGTCTTCCAACTTTGCTGAAAGCAAGAGGCACTCCACCAGGAGTATCAGTCACTGGGAAGGTATTTGCAGTCCTACAATATTAGGTGTAAATCACAATACCTTTATTGGTCCCTAAGACAGCTATACAATGGGACTCAGGTAGTTTAACTCACCAGAGATATCAACTTTCTCATTACTTATGTTCCTCAGGAGTTATGAGATCATTTGTGAAAGGGAATTGCAGGGAAGAAGGAACTATTAGCTGCCTCAGGGCTGTGGTCATTAACATGGAGTCATTTGATGGCACCTTCTGACAGAGGGGAGGCAAAATTCACTTTGGTTCTGGATTTCCAATAGCTGCAAAATATTCAGCACTGTCTGAGAAAAAGGAGTCTTTTATATGTATATATATATGTGTGTATATATATATATATATATAACCCAAGCTTGTTTTAAAAAGAAGGCRGTGTACATAAATACTTTGGTGCTCATATACTCTGATATTTAGTATAAAAATTGTGTTAAAGATCTCAAAAAATTTGTTTACATGATATTATATTCTTCTGAATACAGACAAATGATTAAATTAAGAATCCCATCATTAAAATTGAAATATCTACAATTAAAGATGCCTCCCCTCTAAATGTTATCAGTGTATATTCATTTACAATAATTTAATTGCACATTGGCACTGATTCACACACTTTTTCAGCTAGTTTGCTTAATTTACTTTACTCTGGCACTGGATTATAACTTCSTTTTATTCCGGATGGTTAGCATGTACAGAAGATCACTACTCACCAGGGATAAAAAGTTCCTCAATTTCAAYGGAAATATTGACATGGGCTTGATCAGTCAGTCCTTGTGCCTGTGATTCTGAACATAGCTTTGCTGCGGTACATGAACTCCACGTAAAACATTTCTAACTAATTACTGTGCTCAAGGGAACCTCTGGCAGCATGGTAGCAGCGTCTGCAGAAAGGCAAAGATGATTTCATCTTTAGTGGCAGTGCTGCCTGAATGGCATGGATATTTGTGTGTTGTTTTTTTGCCTATTACATGCAATACAGACTCCTCTGTTAGAGAAAGGGTTTTAGTCATTAGTTTTCAGTGTGGGAGTTTATTTTGATACTAAATTAATTAGTAAATTAATTTACTAATTACTAATTTAATTACTAATTTACTAATTTACTAAATTAATGGGAAAAAGATTATGGTATGGTTTGGAAGAAAAATAATTACAGTGTGTATGTTTTGTGGTATGTAAGGGGTGTATAACATTTAAAAGCAACTGTTTCATATGCATTTAGGGTAAAATATATGCTTGACTACCAGTCTCAGCGTCTTTTTTATTTTCTTTTCATTTTTATTTGGCTTTTTTGTCATCTCTTGTAATTGCCATTGCAGTTATGTTGATGCTACATACTGAGGAGCAGAGATTTCCCAGTGACTGGAAGAYTGAATGTGAGCAATCTGGTGCTGGTCCTCTTTTTTTCTGTGTGTACTGGCTGTTGAAGCAGGAAACATAYTCATTGTTGCTGGCTTTTGTAAAAGATACATCTGGAAATATTATTTTTAAGCAAATAACATATTATTTGAGAGGAGTTTCTTTAGATTCTTTAATAGCATTCCCATTTTCTGCAAACAGTTACAAGTATTTTCCATCTCCATGCTTGCTCAATGTGTTCTCCTAGGTAAATAATTTCTTCCACAAACAGGCGGCACAACCAAGATCTGTCATTAAAAAAACATGATGCTCCTTCCTTGCCAAGCTTTTCAGCCGTGCTGCRCCAATGTCAAACAAACTGTATTAATGTTTGTCCTCATATACAGTCAGAGATCAGTTTGATCAGAGAGGGAGACTGTTGCTTCGGCTACAGGTAAGTGGATTTAGGCAGCCCTCTGAGAGGCCAMAGTATGTCCTAAGACACAGACTTAGGAAGAACAGACGTGATGAGAAGTGTTGTTATTCACCTCCACAAGTCTTTGCAGGTTGCCTGTTTAGTCTGGCTTAAGCCACTTARAAGTGAGAAGTTAGAAGCTGCCCAGCGTGCTGTCTGGTTCCTTACATACGGTTCTCCTAAATGCAAAGCTAATGGGTTAATGACTTGCATAGTTTAACATTTAATTGACATACAGGTAATTAACAGCAGTGGAAGGCGTTTGTGAAGAATCTCAAGAGTGCAATTCAGCCACCTTGTGCAGTGACAAACAGAGTCTCGAGAGGAAAGATCAGATGCTGGAATGCATGACACATGACTGGAACCTGGAAGGTCTCAACATACTGAGATACATGTACACACACACACACACACATGTGTATGCATACACATATACATAAATGACCTTGAATATTGAGTTTGCCTGGCATTTGCAGAACATAAAATTTCTCTTGGTCCTGCCCAATACACATACTTTTGTTTATTCCCTTTTTGCATTATTCATCTTTTGACTCCAAAAATACTTTTCTTATAGTTTCTAGTTTACCAGCTATATTCTCAGCAGCACTGGAAATCCATCAGTCTCACTGTGAACTTTTCACTGATGCATTTTGAGATTTTAGGAAAATAAATTTCTGAAAGAACCTTTATACCTCTGCGCGTTTTTGCATTGTCCCATGCTTTGACAAATTACTTTGAATGGACACAATGTGCATTTTAAAATTATCCTTACTAGCAGTATTTGATTTTTAGGGATTGCAGAAAACAGGATCAATGAAAGACCTGTTTAGACTGTGCTGGGAGATCAGAGTGTAAAGACTGTCAAGCCTGGGCAGTTCTGAGAGATGAAAAATGTAGAGGCTTTTGCTGTTAGAAATAATGACATTTATTCTCATAGTGATCTGTGTTTTCCATCTGGCAAATTTTTCAATAAAATTAACACACATTTGGAGAAATCCTGTATGCTTCTCAGCATAATGTTCAGTTACAGCAATCAGGCAAAACAGAGCTACTGATGCAGTGAATAACTTGCTTTGAGTTTCATCTAAAGGTATGGATAACAATGTAACCTTTCTATCAGACTCAGTAGATGTACAGGAGTGCAACTTTTTATTTCCTTTTGTCATATTGAAAGTTGCATAACAATTCATTGCACAGGGATGAATCAATGTATGGGTTATTTTATGTTTTTGGTTACCTCAGCTCAACAGCTCAGATGTATGCAACCTTTCAGATTTGGTGCATGAATTCAGATAGTTTTTGCTGAAAAAATGCCCTCTCTGCTCCTCTCATCTTAATGCTGTCAATTAATCTGCTGACATATGCTTCAGATCAACTTTAGGCATTCAAATAGCCTCAAAGAAGCACTTTTTTCACAAGAAAAAAAAAGTATTTGTTGGAGATCTGACAGGGTAATGAGTAAACTCTGGTGTTTCCATTTGGAAATATGCACGTGGTATTTGTCCGCACTTGTTTAAAATGTTTGTAGGCAAGGGATAGTTCCTGCTTTCAGGCTGTCTAGAGAGCTGTCGGGCTTCTTGCTTTCTGCTGTATTTGACAGTCTTTCTTCTAGAAACCTTTCCTGGCCTGCAACTCCATCTCTTTTATCAACTTGATCTTACCTTTCATTTCCTTATCTCTGTTTATAAAAGTTTTCTCTTGCACTTTAGATTATCCCAGTATATTTTGGACCGCCTTCTTCAAATGCACTTACATCTCTTTAACCCATTTAGTTGATTCTTTAAACCATTATCTCATCATGTTTTTCCATGCTTTACATTGCTGGAGCTTGCATCCAGTTCACATGACCTTACACATATAACTTCTCATTTCTAAAACCATATCAAAAATATCACTGTCCTGGAAAGTTTTTAGGAAATTCATACCAAAAGTCTTCTCTATCAAAGGGCTAAGTAGAAGATCTAGTAAGGTGTTATTAACCTATTGATATTTTTTCTATTATTTACAAACAATATTAATTCTTGAAAATAATTCAGAGAGCATCCACATTTCAAAATAAGTTGTTATTACTATAGAGTGATATTCTCATGAAAAACCTTRGAATTACTTGAATTACATAGAGCTGATGAGGCATTTGGTGTTTGCACTCTTCATTTAAGAAAACTTGTGTCAATAGAAACAAAACTGAAAACTGAACTGAGTTGAAGTAGGAAGAAAAAAATCAGATATCATGAAATAATTCTTACCAGTGAAACCTATGGGGCAGTGGAAGAGCTTCTAAAGGGAGTGCATTATTTGTAAGCTGAATTAGATATATACTCARCAATAAACCAGAAAGGAATAGCAGTAAGCTACACATTAAATCTTTTCAGAAGATATATCGATCCACTGGAAAAGATTYAGGTTAGTTCAGCCTTTAAGAATAAACACTTAAAGACAAGGTATAATGTCTGCAAGCAGTATAAACTCAYGAATTTTCATTGGGCTAAGTGGAAATATGGAAATATATACCAAAGTAGATTTGACCCTACGTGCTACCCTGAGCATATTCCCTATTCACAGAATGCCCTCTAAAGGACAAATGTAATACGTAATCTTATTTGATAATTTACATTCACCTCTCAGAAGATGCTGGGGAATTATTAGCCTTTGACAGACTTCTTCTGGCTTTCATAATTAGCAGAAATGGAGCTCGTTAAAATTGAATTTATCCTTTGGACCATGCATAATTTTAAGACTTTTTCTATAACCTCATAAAGCAATAAAAGAAACTACACACAGAATTTTCAAGTAGCGGTGCAGTGCTTTTGTCAGATACTAGTGAAGGTGTTAAGACTATGAGATTGACCTATATGAAAGTGAAATTCATGGCTTTTAGAGCTCCTTGCTGACCTTCTTTTCCCAGCATCTGAAAATAGCATAGATGCACAGGGAATTGCAGAAGAGAGAGATCGGGAGCAGGGTTTGTGGCATTATTTAATTTATTCCCTATATATATTTTGTTAGACAAAGCATATTAGCATGAAGAAAACAGCACTAGGGTTGTGAAAGTAAAATAAAGCTGCAGCAGGGTGTCGCAACAATTCAAAGGAAGGTTGGGGGTGGTGACTTACTAACAATGCTCATTGATGCAGGTAAATGGAATAAAAGTCAGTAAATTTCTGATTAAATGAGATTTGATGGGCTGTCTTGTTCATTCCATGCTGGATTGTTCTCTACCATAAGTTACTCTCCACTCTGTGGAGCTTAGATTTAAATAATAGGACCCTTGGCACTTTGTTGTTGTTGTTGTTGCATTTCCAGAAGTTATARCTTCCTCTTTCTGTTCATTTGGCATGGACAAAGCAATCCTGATGGTAGGCCAGTGTTTGTCTGAGTTGCACATTCATTAAAACTGTGATCACTGATGAAAGTTTATTAATGTGCAAAGGTAACTGCAAATTGTTCTGAGTTTCAGATAGAAGATTGAACGGAAGCATTGTGGAAGGAATTTGATGAAACTACAGGGTGTTATGATTAGAGCAGTGGGTGTAGTAGGCATAGAAACCTACTTGTCTCATTGACAAATATACTATTTCTTTCACACAGCAATCATGGAGTAACTCTGAAAAAGTGAAGTAGAATTCAAGATATCTATTAGAAATTGTTTTCTAAAGTTAAATGAGTCTCAAAAATCCTTATAGAAAAATCCCACGGAATGCAAAAAATCTTACCTTTCTACATTTTAGGTATATCATGAGTTAATAAGCAGGTATAGCAGAATTTAACAAGTTGCTATCTATATTAAACAATTTTATAGGCAGATGAGAGGTKGAATTTTCTGTTCCGTTAAAAATCCTTTGAGCCCATCCCGCTAGTTGTAGGGAGCAGGGCCCGGGGGCTGCCAGGGAAGCTGTAGCACCGGAGGGAAGCTGAGCACTGCCGTGGGGCCATAGCCCAAAGGCTGKGGACAGGATTGGGATCAGTGCAGTCCTGGCAGGAAGCTCGTGTGACTTTTACCTTTTTCTGTTCCCTTTAAAATATTACCTCTGTCTTGACACGTCCATGAGCCAGACAGGTGCTGCTGTCTCAGTGAAGCTTTTCTGTTTTAAGYTGATTTTGCTTGCTGCGAGTCGCACGAGGTTTAAGATCAACGTGGTGTTTATTCTGGCTGTAGCAACTCTAAATGCGAGTGAAGCCAGCTTCATCTTGGCAAGAAAAGCAACCAACAGGAAGCTTGGAGTCATATGTGTTAGGATGTCTGTTACCCTATGGCAACAGACTTCTTTAGTGGCCAGGCTGGCAAATGACTGCAAAACACAAGCTCAACAGGTTGGCAGGGGAATGCAATTAGAAAAAAAAAAAAAGACCTAGGCACATTATCACTTTGGAAAGTGCTGGAGGTGTTTGGGATGCTCCTTTCCCCCAGCCCCTTGCTGCTGCGGCTGTCCTGGGCACTTCCCCACCTCTCTGCAGAGAGGTTTGAAAGGGAGTCCCATGTGCCATAAGGACAATGGTCACTCCTGAACGAGTGGGAAGGCCTGGAAAAGGTGAAGTGCTGTTACTGTAGCAGATCAGCTAATATTTGCAGGGCAATTGGAAGGAATGAAGAACTTTAAAATGCTTCTGTTTAATGGTTATTCCCATGAGCCGCTGTCAAATCCTAGGTAGTGTACGTGCTGGCTTTAGCATCAAGCTGTGCACTACTTAGAGCAATTTGTCTCTCCTTCTGGAATAGGTTCCCAGCGCAAGGTCTTCCCAGCTGCAGAGGCGGAAAGGACAGGCTGCGTGCGTAAGMACCACGTGCCTGTGGGATGTGCCAAATGGTGCTGCTGCAGAAGCCAAGATCCCGAAAAGCTTAGGAAAGTGCATCATGCCTGCTTAGGGAGAGCTGGGGAGATTATGACTTGTTACTTAGAAACTGAACAAAGAAGGCTGGGGCATTTGGGCTAGCATTTTTCTAATTAATCTTTTTATCACTTTTTTTTTTTCAGTTCAGAGTAAATCTATTTAAGGATCCCTGCTGGTTTCAAAGCAGGAAAGAGAAAGGTTTTTAATTAGAGCTGTACAGTTCATGTGCCTAATGAATCAATAGTAATTGAATACCGTGTAAGCTCCTTCAAAGCCCACTCATGGCGTATAGTAAATCCTCCCTTTAACAGGTTTAATTCCATGCCAAACTATCCTWAAAGATGATTCTCCATCATATATTGTCCAGAATGCACATTGTTATAACAAGCTAATTATTTAACTTTTGTAGCATACATAGTGGTTGTAACATTTCCTAGATTTCATGTGTGGGTCAAGATTTCATATATGTTATCAGATCCATAGATAAATAAACTGATGCATGTAGGGAAAAGCAATTCTATTGTGCATAAAAATGTTTTGTTCTGAGAGGCCATTACCACTCACGAGTGAGACCTTGGGGAGATTATAGATAGCAGCACGAAAATGTCATTTCAGTGCTCAGTAGCAATCAGAAAAGAAAACAAATGTTCAGAAAAATTAGGAAAGGAATAAAGGAGAAAACAGAAGACATCATTCCTGCAGAAAATATATTTTTGTTTGCCCAAATCTTCATAGTTGTTGTCAATTCTGGTCTTTCCATATCATAAAAGATTTTTTTGAGATGTTTTTAAAGACTTTTTTTTACATCTACCTGTCTTAGTTAGCTTTCTGTTTCTGTTAGCTACTTTGATACAGAAAGCTAGGGTGGATTACAATGGTTCAGCCTGAGAAAGCCCTGACTGAAGCCCTAARTTGGAAGCCAGACCAGACTGGCATTTGGAAGAGAGTTCTACTGTTATTCACTAGATGGTCTTTGGCCTTCTAAATGTGCCACGGTCAGGAAATCTCCCTTCCTGAAAGTGGAGCCTGGGATGGCATTAGGAGGAGACMGATTGTAAGTGTTCCCTTTTCTTTCTCTTCCTGCATCCCCCCTTGTCACTATGGCTGGTGAAAGACTGCTGACTGAGACAGGCTCTTGCTCTGAGCCAGTGTGACCATTCTTGTGTTATATTATGCTCCTATATTTTATATATATATTTGTGTTATATTATGTTCCTATATTTTTATATATATATATGTATGTACAATTTTTGAAGATCTACATTAAAAAATGATCTTTGGATAGTCCATTAGACTTGAATTTTACTTTGGTAGCTTGTGCTGTTGATCTCTGTACTAGAAATTTCCCTCAGAAACCCCTGCATATTATATTAGAATGTGTCTTTCTAAACAAGAAATTTTCAATGAGCCAATTAAATTATTTAAGCATCATAAGCTACCTAGACTCTAAATGACTGCAACAATAAAGGGTATTCATCTGAAGCAGCCACAATTTCCTGTTGATATTTTATGTTCATTTTGMTTTAAGCTGTATCATTGCAACACTGCATACTTTTATGGATGTATAGAAAAGCTGAGTATGTTAAATGTACAGTTGGAAAGAAGGAAGGGAGAAACCTGAGGGAGTACAGGCCTTCTTAGTCTTGGCATTTATGTCATTTATGGAAAAAAAAAGACAGCATTTTTTTCTTTTATCTCTCTCTCTCTCTATATATATGTATACATATATAAAAGTCTGTGTGTAACAAAGAAATAAATCCACCTCTGGGTTGAACAAGGCAATTTTAACAATAAACATCAACACTACATTTGACGTTTATGACACAAGGAATACTATGCCTGGCTGCAGTGATAGGAGATATGAAGCATTTCCCTTAGAGAAATGGTAGAGCTAGGTGATGCATGCCAAAGCCATAAAATGATAGTCAAACTCAGATTCAATTTCAGAATTTAGTTGCTGAGTTAAAGCTTTGTGTTCTAGGAAGAAAAAAAAAAAAAAGAAGCTTTTATGGTCCAATAGTCAGGAATGTCCAGGATCACATTTTTCTCTTTTGCATTTTTCTCTTTTACTTTGCACATTCACATTGTAGCACTTTCAGCTACAACGCTTTCCCAAGCGCTGCTCTTAGGAGAGGTGTTGGCTATCAACGGGCRGCAGTTCCCAGTGAAGGACGCCTGTCCTTGGCACCTCTTTTGGTGGCAGTGGGGGGATGTGGTCTCCTGGCCAGCTGGCATTGCCTTGGGTGTGGAATGAGATTAGATGCTGCAGAGAATGCCTTTTATTACAGTTGAATGACTAAACAAACCAATAACAGTAAATATTTAATGTGAGCCAGGCAAACCGTATGAGTCAACACCTCATGGTATTGCAAGATGCATTTTCTTAACAGTTCAGGTCCTTGAGTTCCTGTAAGCGTACTCTGCTGGTAATGATTTCAGACTCTGGGATGGCACGATGTGACTGTGCAGTTGTGCAGGGACCAGGTCATATGGTCACCGGGAAGTGCTCTGTCTCCCAAGCCCTCATGTGGCTTGAGCGGTGCTCAGCTGGAGAACAAAGCACAGGAGATGTGAAAGCTGGCCAAAAATACCATTTCTTCATCCTGGCTCAGGAGGCTGAAAAGACTTGTCATTTAGGAGATATGTAATCATTAAGAGATACGTAACATGCTTCTGAAAGATAGATCATCTGTAGCTTATTTTTAGGTACAATTTAGCATGCTGGGGGAATAGCGTGTATATAGATACTGGTTATCAGCACAGTGCAGTTGTCAGCTTTAAAACTTTCAGAGGAGAGAGGCAGAACCTTGTGGGAGAGATTTAGAGAGAACTCAGCCTCAAGAGGTTCATATATTCCTACTCTTTAAGTTTATCTTTTGATTGTGATACAAATAACTTCATCACCTGCATCCTGCTCATGTATCTGTAGACCCTTGCTTTGCTCTAGAAAAAAACATTGCTGGACATGTGCCAGAACGCACACAATACTATGCATCAGGTGTTTTTATTAAGAAAAA
Source organism: Nothoprocta perdicaria (assembly GCF_003342845.1). NCBI lineage: Eukaryota > Metazoa > Chordata > Aves > Tinamiformes > Tinamidae > Nothoprocta > Nothoprocta perdicaria. Next base: position 944,348 of record NW_020455866.1, on the reverse strand, counting down.
TGTCTCCACAATACCTCAGTAGGGTCGTAATTTCAGCGGCTATTCTGTTGTTCTCATTGCACTTTGTGTGCACAAAGCACACAGTATAATGTAAGCAAATAAAAAGGAGAAAGCAGCTAAGATGCAAGAATTGCCAGGGAACTGCACCTGTGCAAAAATCATGAAGAGGAAACCCAGTTTAGGAAATATTTATATTTTCCCTTGAAATTTTTAAACTGAAAGATGGTTTTAAACTGATACTTAACCACTGATTTCAGTTTCAGAGCATTTGATTTTCATGTGCTTTTCCCTTCTAACATGACCATACTTCTCCTTTGGTTAGAGGATGTTTCTCTCACAGACAGGAGAAGAAAGAGTTAAGGCCTTACTGRTACGTCACAGAATTTATTTTTCCTCTCAGAGCCTGGGGTAATGTATGGGAAGGTCGCTAAGCTTGGCATTTTTGTATTTTAACCCTCCTCCATTAAATTCTAATGACCGATTGCTAAACGATGTCATGCATTTCCTGCTCTTTTTATGGGGAGCTGTTTGATAAAGCAGCAGCTTGGAAGCATGCAGGAAGCAGTCAGCTCTGGAATTGATTGCGTTTCTGATAGAGCACTTTTGTACTGTATCCCTGGAGAAACTCTGCAGGTCCTAATGGCTTATGTTATCCTTGTAGCTGCAGCATAATAATTTGCAGAAGTACAGTAAA